>NC_049253.1:12372615-12708240 GCF_011100685.1 Canis lupus familiaris | reverse complement strand
AAATTCAACAGCATAGACTACAAAGCCAGATTTCATAGAAATAGTAGGTTATTTGAGGAGAATTATCCTCCTCCAATACATTACTCTTAAATAGAACATTTCATTAAATACTGCCACTAGAAAAGTGGGGCAGGGGGCAGTGTTCCTCCTAGAAGCTGAAATAGCATTGAAAGTTTGAATGAGCCAGATTTATACTCACATTTTTCAGATAACTAGATTCTCTGGGGACTAACAAGTGGTAAAGGCTTAATAGGATCTCAATGAATCTCTCAGGTCTCCTTGTATTTCATTGTATTCTGACCATGAATCATGCAAAAGTTCATCAGATCAATTCATTTCTCAGCTGTTTGTATCTTAAGACCTTCCCTCTTGTTTGGCAGATCTGAGTGTGATGATCTGTCTGTGGTTCCAGGTCACCTGAGCATTTAGGCTGCTGTTCTGTTTACAGCTCCCCAAATGTCTTCTTTTCCCAGAGGCTACATCATCCTGGTTTTTTGATGTATTGGAAGGATGGAGATACTGCAAAACAGCTCTTTGAGCATCTCTATTTTAGGCTATAAATTGCTAAGTAGAACATAAAAGGCCAAGGATCCCCCTATACAATTGCTCCCTGTATTAACACAAGCCAAAATAGTGCTTGCCAGGGTCATTTTTGCCTAGTCTTTATGAATAACAATTTCAATCCAAGAAACTTAATATACAAAAAAAAAGTTTTTTAAGGTTGTTTAGAAGAAACTCTATTAGCCATCATAGTAAACAGAGTGAAAACGTAATTTACTGATAAAAAAATCAAAGATTCCCATGGGATATTTTATATTTTGGCAATATATACTTCAAAGATTCCTATGTTAAATGATTCTAAAAGTTTATAAAAGCATTTTAAAGTATATGAATGTCCTAGATTTTTAAAAGCCATACCTTTTGTCCGTATAACACACAAATTGAACGTTACTAAGGCTTTATCATGCATTCTACTGTCTAAACTCATAACCTTTGAGAAGGGTATAATTAGATGCATCCTCAAAGTAAAAAAGATGTCTCAGAAAGATTAAGGGTTTGGTCTCAAGACATACAAGCTAAGAAGAAACTAGGAAGACAAGCTAGAAAAAAACAGGTTAGGTGAATCTTCTAATTCAAGCACTTCAGGACAATAAAACTATTTAAAAATATTTTTTGTAGCATGTTGCCTGCTAAGTGCTTGATCCCTCAGCAACCATCTAATGCTTTTTGGGTTCGCATTAGAAAGAAAAGACCTATTTATCAAATTATATAGGGCTGGGAAATATATATTTTTGTGAAATTTGTATTTATGAACTTGTAGACTGAGATCAGAAGATAAACTTGAAACTAATACATTTCTTTGCCATTTAATTGGATTGCTTGTAAACCATCCCACAAAAATCAATTTAAGATCTAAAAAAAAAAAAAAAAAAAAAAAAAAGCACCTTTTTTTTGGTGTCAGCCATCTCACTGCTTAACAAATCTATCTACTGAATTTACTTATTTATATAAGTCTATTCTTTGTTTAATTTAGACCTATTGACCTGTGAAGAAAGATTATTGGTTATTAAACTGAAATCTGTTAAGAAAAAAGTCTTTGTCAAATCTTCCCAAAGCTGATCTTTAGGTTACTTGATCTTTATATTGTTTCTAATGCTTGATATTTATTTAGATATGGTCCCCAAATAAGTAAAATGTTATGCTTCCCCTTAATTCCAAAACTTTAGACCTTACTCAGTATTAAAGTAGAAGTTCAAAAAGTACTGAATGCAATAAAAGCATTGTTTTATAGGTCAAGTGCATATGTATTTAAAGATTATGGTCTTAAAATATTAATGTATTAGTCAACCCATTGTCTGCAACCATCATCTACACTGTTCCATCTTTTTGCTACTGTCATTTTCTCAAATCTTCACCATCTGGCAGGCATTTTAGCTCCCCAGCTACCCCTTCTCTGCATTTGTTCTTAGTCTACAGAAGTGATTCTCAAATGTTAGCAAGTTTCAGAATCATCTAGAGGGTTTGATAAAACACAGGTTGCTTGGCTCCACCTCTAGAATTTCTAATTCAGTAGGTCTGGAAAAAGTCCAAGAATTTGCATTTGGAGCTGGTTCCCTGATAATGCTGATGCTGCAGATCCAGGGCCCACATTTTTGTGACCACATATTCTGTGTCTTTCTGGTTATTTCTATTTCTTCAGTTTGCCTTTTGGTGCATTGGAAAGACATTTCAGTTTCAATTATCCAAGGTTCATTGGAAAAACATCTCAGTTTCAATTATCCAAGGTAGAAGAATTTTCATTCATCCATTTGCCCCCAAGCAAATGGATGATCTAGTAGAGCCATAATGGCTATTCACAGAGAAAAGAGATTCTCCCTTAGGCCGTTCTTAATATAAACTACTTCCTACCAAGGCTTGTCCCCTGCCTTCTGGTACCAAGAAGGACATGAAAGAACAGCTCTTCCTTCTTTTTAGAATAGTCTCTCAACAAAATCAGGTAGGATAGCTAGGGGTGTATGGGATCTTTGTGCTCTGTGTGACTTTTACCTTTATATATTCAGAAGTATGTGATCAGTTATTTCTTGTTTCCGCTATGGACAGATGAGGTGTTACTGTCAGGGCAGAAAGCTGTTGAAATTATTGGAGTGATTCCTCTCGTTGCTTACACTCATAGTAATTTAAGTTCTGGAAATAAAATCATAATTTTAATCCATTAGGTTACTCATTAAAGAAGTGGAAGAAATGAAGAAGATTTAAATCATGTTTGGATTGACATTGGTGGAGCTGGAGTTAGTCTTAATGTAACATCTAAAACTCTAGCTGCTTTTTCTTTGGTTATAACAAGTCTTATTGATTTTTCTATTGAAAAGACTCTTGGCTTCCGATTTTTATGTTCTTTCTCTTGAATTGTATAAAATCAGAGTTTTCACAAAAAGGTATTTTATTTTACTCTGCTTTCTGAGCATCAATCATATGCCAGATAATAGAGTCAATGTTTAAAAGACAAGACTCTTGCCCTTGGAAGCCTATATAAAATGTAGACACGGCTGAGCAACATTAGACATTTTTCTACGTAGTTAGAGCTACCTAGGGAAAGTGTATCTCATCACACATCTATAGAAGATTCTTTGGCTGAGGCCTTTTCATAAGGGATTAACCTTCAGATGCATTTTCCTTCCTCCCACCAGATGTGTGTTTCTCTTACAAACACTCCCAAATAATTCAATACTTTATATAGTGAAATAATTTCATTGGAGTAGAGGATCCTTTCTCTGTCCCGAGGATTGATTTTTCTATGAAACACTTAGTCACAGGAGGTCAATATCCGTGTTTCTGTAGATGGTCAGAGTACTGTAAAAGAGGCAATGGGGACCATAATGCAGGACAGGCAGCAGTGCTGGTAAAAATAAATAAATGAAACTATAGACAAAATAATTCCTTCTTCAAGCCCTTGCATTTGCTAAATTGTCAGCTGTATTCACCATATACTGGTCTTGAGCTCATTAATCTTTAAACACATTAATTATCACTATTTTGACTGACTCTGTGGGATATTTACATGCTGTAAACAGTTCTGGTGTTCTTTGCGGAACACATGCTGTGAAGGACCCCTTGGGTTCTAAGTGCGTTGCTTTTCCTTACCAAACATTTGTTCTTTTGTAAACCAAGAGCATGACCAGTTTCCTTATACCACTCTCCTGTGTATGACAAAAATAAAGACACATACCAATGGGAAAGATAAATTAAAGTGTCTTTCCTCCATTCAGCATCGTTACACAGTAATAGGTAAACTCTGGGTCTCTTTTGCATGCCATCAAGAAAGTCTTATCATCTCTCTGGAAGGAACCCATATAGACTTACTGATTCTTCTAATTAACATGGACTCTGCAAGGCAAAAGTCTACTTTTTGTCACTGCCACCGCTTTAGTCCCCAACATACCAAAATCCAATTCTACCATCCCTGGCCACATTGAAGACGTGTCTTCCATCTCCTGCTCACAATGTAAACTTACAGGCAAGCAGCCTGAAAGGAGAAATGCAGGGGATGCTAACATGGTCCATATTTGTTAACGGGAACCTCCTTCTGCTGAATGAGGGAAGCTTAATCCCATGGAAGTATGGTTTCAATTTTTCATTGAAATTACAATCAAACAAGTTGCCAGCACACATTTTTCTTTGTCAGATGTTTCCCTTATGGTAGATTTGGAGTACCCTTGGGCCCGCTTATAAACTTTATCCTCTGCCAGTGTTGCTACAGACTCTTCTCTTTGTTTTCAAGTTAATTTTGCCTTTTTCTCCAAGAGATGGATACATTTGATATACAGTAGTACCTGACAGGAAAATGTCTCTTCAACACTGACTTTTTGCAGGACTCTGATGGAAAGGATGACACATTACTGGCTCTTCTTTCACTCTCTGTAGGGAACTCAGTATGATAAAAATTACAAGAGCCAAGGGCCTGCAATTTCCTGATTTTCTAGTGCTTATTAAAATTGTATTTATCAAGGTTGACTCTTGGCTGCTGGTTGAACTGGCTCTTGTGGATGGAATGGCTTTTAGAGCTCTGCTTTGGGAGCAGGGGATCCTATGCACACTATTGGACAAAGTAGTCTTGGGAATGACTGCACTGTTTTCAGACTCATGAAACCACAAGCTTCTCAGGAGAGCTGAACCCAAGTTGGAAATCATCCACCTCCTTTTCTTTGAGCAAGCAGTGTCAGAGGGAACAAGCAAAGGATAATAAAGACCAGTGTTTTTTTGATCTCTGGTCCCAGAACTGTGTCCCTAATGGGTGAGAATCTACATCAAAGAAACTAGAGTAAAACTGGGAATTGACCATGTTTTTGTTTTCAGTCCATCTCCAGGCAAAGGTGTGATGGAATTGATCTGGCCTAGAGTTCTGGCCATGTGAATCTTTTGGCAACTGCCAAACATTACCATCTGGACCAAATCATTTTTTTCTCTATCTTTGCAGGTGTTATTTTCTAAGGTAACTGTCTCTGCTTTAACTAGGGAGAAGGTGGGACCTAAAAACAGAGATAGTGTAAGTACTATTAATGCTATGTCTTACTGAAGGAGGATTATTCTCATAGGCACTTATTACCACATATAAAAAGGACCCCCAAGAAGAGAAAGAAATGAGTATGAGTTACTGTGATTTTGTGAAGGGAGAACTAGAGAGGGAGCATTAAGGCCTGAGCTCAGTCTGGTCTCTGGTCCTCAAATAGTTGGTGACTGAAGTAAGGCGTCTTTGGAGGTCCGTATTCCTTTTCACATATAATTGTACCTCACCAGCATCATAACATCATTGAATCTTAGGAATGAAGGGACCTTGGGGTATTAATATTGCTACCTATTTTAGTATTATTTTATAAATCAAATGAATGTTAAAGCTGCCCTTTGACTTACTTTATTTTTCCTCCACTGTTACAAAGAACCTTCAATGTAGAAAATATTGGGAGATGGACAGAAAAAACTAAGGTGAAAAAGGCATGAGCCCCTCCTTCCAAGAAACCCACCATCTTATAGGAAACATTCATTCTTTCTTTCACCCAGGGATTCAACAAACATTTATTTCACACTCTGTGCTAGATGTTGGGAATACAGGGATGAAAAAACATAATTTTTGCTTGTTTTCAAGGATCTCTTTTATTTACTGAAGAGATAGATAAATAAATAGTTTAAAACTGTGATAAATGCTTGGTGAGAGGAAAGCCCTGAGAACTATGGTGCATTGGGTATCAGGGGAGGCTTCTCAGAGGGAATGACTTTTGGTTTGAAGTCTCTACATAAATAGTTAAAGGGGTGAATGAAAGGGTGATGTGTATGATCTGAGGATTGGAAGTGAGGGGCATATGGCAGCCGGCATTCAGTAAGATATAATTTTAACAGGGCACCTAGGTGGCTCAGTTGGCTAAGCATCTACCTTGGGCTCAAGTCATGATCCAGGGTCCTGGGATTAAGCCCCATCCCCCATTGGGCTCCCTCTCAGCTAATGTTCTCTCTCACTATCTCTGTCTCCCTCTCAAAATGCATTTAAAAATCTTAAAAAAAAAAAAAAAAAAGAAATGATTTTAACAGACCTGAGCTCCATATATCTGGGCACTGTATCACCACAGTATGAACAGAAAAGTTTTTCTTAGTATTAACTGAATACTTAGTTTTTCTTGCATACTTGTGGAAAAGTGTTGTCAGGGGCTTGTTCAAAGGTTATCCCTCTTAGGGGCAAACCATAAACCATAAGAGACTTTTAATTATATAGAACAAACTGAAGGTTGCTGGAGGGGATATGAGTGGGGGATGGGCTAAATGGGTCATAGGCCTGAAACTGGGCACTTGTGCTGAGCACTGGGTATTATATGTAAGTGATGAATCACTAAATTCTACTCCTGAAACGCATACTACACTATATATTAACTAAATTGAATTTAAAAAAATCTTGGGAGGAAAAAAATTATGAATGAATGTTGAATTTTCATTAAAAAAGTCAACTCTCTTAGAAATAAGTCAGACAGAAAAAAGACACTTGAATTTTCACTTACATGTAGAGTCTAAAAAAAACCAAGAAGGGAAAAAGGAAACAAAAGGTGCAAAATTCAACCTAAAGAAAGGTCTGGCCCTATGCAGAGGCCTACTTCTGCACATGACTTGGTGGATTGAGATGGCCACCTTGGGAGACATGACTGGAGGGTGGCAAGGCCATCTGAGAAGAGAGAAGGTCACTGTGCCACTCCAGAGCAGTAGAGTTGCCTTCTTTCAGGAACACTTGGATTAAATGAGGGAAAAACTGGCTCCACTTAAAATCCATAAAATTTTGAGAACTTGCCAAAGCAAAAGAAAAAAAAAACAAAAGCCACCTCTGTTGGTCTTGCTTTGAGTCTCTAAAATACTAAATAGAAAGAGTACTACTACTCTATCGATCACTACCACTGTCAGTATTACTATCACCCCATAAAACAACCACTAATACCATTACCACCATCACTATTACCATTACCATCACATCACCACAATAACTACCACTAAATTATTAGCACTGTTACCACCACTACCAACACCACTGCCACTACCTTGACTTTAACTATCACTATCATCACTATCACTCCCACCACCATCACTCCCACCATCACTCCTATTCTCATTCCTAAAGTAATTTTTGCTAGACCTTCTCAGACATCCTAATGGCCATCTATGCCCCAGGTCATAGTTCTTGCATGTGTTAAATGGGTGATATTTGTAACAATAAAAGCCTTTTGTCACAAAAGCTAAAGAGAATTCTCCAGGTTCATACAGGAGAACTGAATTTTAAACATATTCTTCCCTAAAGGAACAAACAGCAACAGCACATACTGCTGTTATTTGTTTAAGATATATTAACACGTGGCTCCTCAACATTTAGAGAGCTGTTTGAAATTTATTCCCTGGAAAAGTAGAGAAGATAGGATGGCATATTACTCACCTATGGTGATACTCTCATATTACTCTAGTACTTAGTTTTATTCTAGAAGCTTGTTCTTTCTAAAAACTCTGCAGTTGAGGCTGAGAGTAAGAGTAAGTCTTCTAAGAAGTTAAGAGTTCCATGGTTAAAAGTGTCTCATGGTTTCTGTCAATTCCTATATACTAAGGGATTACAGAAGTATCTAGAGTCAAAAGAAGTGTGCCCAGAACAGAGTTGATAATGGAGGAAAAATAAGAAATGGCTGGAGGGTAGTGATTTTCAAAACATGTGTATGTAGTTAAATGCCAGACAGTTGTGTTTTAAGTTAAATTTGGAGCATTTTTTTCCCCAGAAAAAGATGGGAAAAATATACAATTTGTATGCAATATAAAAGTGATAATCACAAGCATCTATGGAGGAAACACTACTGAACCACCATAATAATTCTTTTCAACTTTTAAAGATTTGTCTGTAATTTCTTCAGTTGTTTTATCATCTGTTAGCATTCTTTCATGTCACTCAATAAAGATTTCTTAAAGCTAGTAGGTCACATTATTGAATGAATGTTAGCTCCTGAGGACACCACAAAGACCATGCCTTCAGTATCTGCCTTGGAGTTTGTCACCTATCAAAAACAATAGTAAGCAAGTAGTAGCATCACAAAGGGATCATGCCACAGTACATGATGCACCTGGTCCAATGAAAGCACCTGAGATAGGTATCCAAATCAAGTTTGGCATCATAAAGGATATAGTCAGAAAAGGAGGCCAAGATTATATGTCATCTATTTTGTCACTTAAAAGATAGAAAGGATTTTGTTAGAGCAGGGAAGGTGGGAAGATAAGAAAAGAGGAAGGGATATTTTAGGCAAAAGGATAGTGTGTGCAAAGACAAAAGAGTATAAAATAAAGTATAGTTTTTTCTAGGAATTGCTAAAGAGATCAGGATAGTAGGGTTATCAGGGTAGATAAATAGTAAAAGCTGCAACCATGTATGAAAAATTATCTGAGGAAAACTAAACATTGAGAACATTCTGTTTGTTATCAGTGTTTTTCCCACATAAACTGAAAAAAATCATTGTTTTTTTTGGACCATTTTGATCCAGGTAACCGGTGAAACACCAGTATTTCATGGGGCAAATATAACTGAGTCAACTAGTCTAGGGCCAATATGGCCATATCTGGTTTTAGGATAAGGTCTAATTTGGGATTAAATCCATGACTACCCTGAGGTTTGGACTGAAGGCAGAGTTAGAAGGAAGTTGCAGTGAAGATGGGAAAGTGATAGTGGAGTTGTAAACATATTTTAGAAGATATGTGTGGGTGTGTCCTGTTATGTCTTTTACTGTCTTAGCATTCAGATCTGTTAAGCACATGCAAAATGAAAGACAGATATTCATAATGAGTTTCTAGGATCTATTAGAGGTTAACGACAGAATCCTGGTCTTTTATATATTTTATTCTTGTTATAACTACAAAAGCATGGAAGGAGTAGCAATATTAGTAGTAGAAAGTAAATGCTGAACTAATCAGCTCTGACAGTTCAATTTTAAATAGCACGTTTTCAGATATTAGATACTAAGTAGCCATACTTCCATTTATTCTAAAGGGAACTATAACTTTCTTGAAAAAATTAAGATACAGATATTTTTGTAAAAAATAAATAGTATGATGTTTTTCAATTAATTTCAAAATATTTTCCTAGCTTTCTTTAAAATAGTATTTTCTTATTTAGTTGAATTGTCATTTCTTTTTGTTTATTATTTTAAAAGCTATCTTGCATGATAGAGCCAAGATTTTTAGAACATATTTAACTGCCAGAGAGAATGGCTCAGAAGCCCAAGTATCAGCTTCAGCACACATAAATTCTCTGGAACAACATCTTCAAATCCCAGCAGTTTTCTTTTCAGGTTGCCAAAATAAGGTCAAGGAAACCATAAAATTTCTCTGTTACTGTACACACACACACACAGACACATATTCTCTTTCCTGATTTATCATTGTGAGACATCTTATAATGTACACTGAAGCAGATCGTTTTTGAGGTCAATATTGGTAATACACACTATATTCAAGGGCCTGAAAAGTCAAGCTTTTGCTATAAGAAGACAAAGGGCAATAATTTGGGGCTTAAAAGGAAAGTTGTCACTGATTTTATTGAAGCTTTTCTTCCGCTATAAAATAAAATGAGGGATCCCTGGGTGGCGCAGCGGTTTGGCGCCTGCCTTTGGCCCAGGGCAGGATCTTGGAGACCCAAGATCGAATCCCACATCGGGCTCCCGGTGCATGGAAACTGCTTCTCCCTCTGCCTATGTCTCTGCCTCTCTCTCTCTCTGTGACTATCATAAATAAATAAAAATTTAAAAAAAGTAAAATAAAATGAGTAAAATGCAAATTCAAATAGGACAGGCTTTAAAAATATGGATTAGAAGCATGGCAGTCACTTTGAAAAGTCAGTTGTTTCTTTCCTCTTGACATGTAAACTAAAATATTCTATCAGTTATTTTTAAAAAGTCGTAATAAAGAAGTTAGTATTGGCTCCATGGTACTATTTCAGCCAATTCATGTCAAGGGAAGAAAAGAAAAATCATAAGTAATATGGTTATTATAATTACATGATAATAATAGTATAGCTGATACAGGTGTCAACTGTTGACCAAGTTTTATATTTGTTCATCATTTTTTTATTGGGAAATATTCCCAGCACATGAATTTTAGTAAAATTTTAATTTAAATTTAATACTTCAAGAGAGAGAAAGGGAAACAACACTTAATATGCACCTATTGTGTCGGGCCCTGTGTTACATGCTTTGTATACAGCATTTAGTTTCCATAAGAATACTATGAAACCTATATTATCAAATACTCTTTATTTATGAAAAATAGAGGCTCCAGTAGGTTAAATGAATGGTCTGTGGTCACAACTAATAAATGGTAGATTTGGGATGTGCAGATTTGTGGTTTGGTGTAGGTTGGGGTTTGTAATCAGATTTTTCTGACTCCACTGAACTTGATATATGCACTTTGTTACATTTCTAGAAAAACTTCTTGCACGTTTTCTGAGGCTTTACAGAAGAGAAAAAATTGTCCTTTGTACATATTTAAATAAATAAAACTTTAGGTTGAAACTTCTGTGCAATTCTATTTCATTATCAAGCGCATGAAATTTCAAAAGTCCCCACTTGGGATCTTGCTACTAGGTTTCTAATAGCATTTCATTTTTAAAATAAATGGTTCCATAGGATTAAGAAAAAAACACTAGCCATTAATCCTAACCTGATTTGGAGGGTACAGAATGCAAGCCCTGAAGGAATAATTTTTCTGTGTATAGAATTTGATTATAAGAAATTCTGAAGTCATTTTTAACTTTTGAAAGAATGAGAAAGTTTTTTCTTTTTTCCTTTGTTCTTTCTAATTAAAGCCATACTTTTAATTTTTTTAAGAACAGGAAATTTGGAAAATAATTAGTTCATACTATGGTCCAATTATTTAAAAATATGTGAGAGGAAAATGTAGACAAAAGAGAAGGTAAACATTATAGTTTTTGCACAGGATGCAGTGGAGAGGGCAGGGAATAGAGAGTCCAATTTCTTTATTTGGCTGTGTCCAGCCATGTTCTGCTCTATGGGATGCATCTTGGAAAATTTGCCCTAAGAGCCACAGAAACTGATTTTATTTGGGATGGAAGCTACGAGAGAGGATTTTTAAAACAATTGTTTCATCTAAAGGTAGATGTGGAGAAACTTTTAGGAAGGACACTTCATTGGTCTTTCACTCTTTTGTTCCAAATTGCCTCTAAATTCACATATTCATTCATCCAACAATTATTTTTTTTTAATTTTTATTTATTTATGATAGTCACACACAGAGAGAGAGAGAGAGAGAGACACAGAGAGAGAGAGGCAGAGACATAGGCAGAGGGAGAAGCAGGCTCCATGCACCGGGAGCCCGACGTGGGATTCAATCGCGGGTCTCCAGGATCGCGCCCTGGGCCAAAGGCAGGTGCTAAACCGCTGTGCCACCCAGGGATCCCCCAACAATTATTTTTTGAATAAACAATGAATATGAACAAGAAAGTATCTTCTCTCTGTAAGATTTATTAGTCCAGTAGAGGATTTTTCTCTCTCTCTTTTTAAACAACAAAGCTACTGTATACAAAATTTTGGAGAGCAGAGATGGAGTACCTACCTAGCTCTGTCTGGAAAAGGGGGCAAAAAAAGTTACAAAAAGGTGAAGCCTCAGCTAAATCTTAAATCAGATATTTTTCAGGTACATAAGGCAGAGGGCTTAATCACAGGCTCTAAGAATGGCTGTGGAGTAAGAAACAACATAGGATGGGGTGGCTGGCTCTCATAATTTTGCCCCAAGATTCACCTTTAAGTTGGGCAATGGTTTGACACTGCCCTGAGAATTCTCTCTTTAACTCAAAACCAAGTTTTGACACATTGACTGATTCTTAGTTCCCCACATCTCTTCAGGAACCAGATCTTCCTGAAGATATGGTGATAATGGCCTTTCAAATAAGAGCATAACCAACAATTGAAAGCAAAACAGTCTGTCTTATCAGATACCTTGTTCCTTGAAGACCACTGAATCTGTCCTATCTTTATGTATTCTAGGGAGAGAGCATATACAGAGTCTCAGTCTTTTGATTCTAAGCTTTAGTAAAGTCTTCTTTAATATTTCTTGATCTTGTGTCCAGCTGTCCTGGAGAACTAAGGAAAGTGTTCAAGTTTGTAGGACAGCAGTATCCTCTGAACCTAAAAAGTGGGAGGATTCATCATTCGTGGTATGAAATTACAATATAACCTTCCTATTGCTCAGGGTGACCAACTGGTTTCAAGTGATTTTTTTAATTGTGATAGAAAATATGTAATATAAAATTACCAACTTAGCCATTTTTAAGTATATAGTTCAGTTGTGTTAAGTATATTCACATTGTTGTGAAACAGATCTCTAGAGCTTTTTCATTTTGCAAGTTTGAAATTCCATATCTATTAAACAACTCCTCTTTTCCCTCTTTCCCTAACCCCTTGTAACAACCATTATGCTTTCTATTTCTATGGATTTGACTACTTTGGATACCTCATGTAAGTGGAATCACACCGCATTTGTCTTTTTGGAATTGACTTATTTAACTTAGCATAATATCCTCAAAGTGTATCTTTGTTGTAGAATGTGACGGATTTCCTCTTTTTTTTTAAGGCTGAATAATACTCCACTATATGCATATACTATATTTTGTTTGAGTCATTCACTCTTCAGTAGACATTTGGGTTGCTTCCACCACTAGGTGATTATGAATAGTGCGGCCATGAACATGGATGTACAAATATCTCTTTGAGTTCCTGCTTTCAATTCTTTTGGATATATACACAGAGGTAAGATTGCTGGACCATATGGTAGTTCTTTTCTTAATTTTTGAGGAAATGCCATACTGTTTTCCATAGCAGTTGCACCATTTTACAATCCCATCAATAATATGTAAGTGTCCTAACTTCTCATCCTCACAGTTATTTTTTTGCTTTTTTGGTAGCAGTCACCCTCTGTTGGTATGAGGTGATATCTCATTGTAGTTTTCGTTTCTCTGATGATTAGTGATGTTTAGCATCTTTTCAAATGCTTATGGCTATTCAAATGTCACTTTTTGAGAAATACCAAGTTCTTTGCCCATTTAAAAATTTTATTTATTATTATTTTTTTAGTATTGAAATATAGCTGATATACAATGTTATGTTAGTTTCAGGTGTACAATACAGTGGTTTGACAATTCTATACATTTCTCAGTGCTCACCATGATAAATGTCATTGTCATCTGTCACCAAAGCTATTACAATATTATTGGCTATATTTCCCAATGCTGCCCTTTTCATCTCCATGACTTGATTATTTTATAGCTGGAAGTTTGTACCTGTTAATCCCTTTCACTGATTTCACCCATCCCCCCACTCATCTCATTTCTGGTAACCACCAGTTTGTTCTTTATAAGAGTCTATTTTTGTTTGCTCATTTGTTTTGTTTTTTAGATTCCACATATAAGTGAAATCATATGGCATTTGTCTGATTTATTTCAATTAGAATAACACTTGTTATTTCTTGTTTTTTTTTTTTGATACTAGTCATTTTGATTGATGTGAAGAGATTTCTCATTGTGGTTTTGATTTGCATTTTCCTGTTGGCCATATGTATGTCTTTGGGAAAATATCTATTGAGATCCTCTGCCCATTTTTTAAACAGATTATTTGTTTTTTTGGTGTTGAGTTATATAAGTTCTTTATATATTTTGGATATTAACCCCTTATTGGATTATATCACTTGCAAATATCTTCTCTCATCCAGTAAGTTGCCATTTCCTTGTATTAATGATTTCCTTTGCTGTGCAAAAGCTTTTAATTTTGGCGCAGTCTCAAGAGTTTATTTTTGCTTTTGTCTTCCTTATTTCAGGAGACATATCTAGACAAATGTTGCTGAGGCCAATGTCCACAAGGTTATTGCCTACCTATTTTTTTAAGGATTTTTATATCAGGTCTTAAATTTAGGTCTTTAATCAATTTGAGTTTATTTTTGTGTGCGGTATAAGAAAGTGGTCCAATTTTATTCTCTTGCATGTAGCTCTCCAGTTTTTCCAACACCATTTATTGAAAAGACTATTTTTGCTCTATATATATTCTTGCCTCCTTTGTCATAGATTAATTGGCCACATAAGCATGGGTTTATTTCTGGGCTATCTATCCTCTTCCATTGGTCTATGTGTCTATTTTTGTGCCAGGACCATGCTGTTTTGATAATACAATTTTATAGTATAACTTGAAATCTGGGTTTGTGATACCTCCAGCTTTATTCTTTCTCAAGATTGCTTTGGCAATTCAAGGTTTTTTTGTGATTCCACATGAAATTTAGTATTATTTGTTCTAGTTCTGTGAAAAATGATATTGATATTTTGAGAGGGATTGCATTGAAACTGTAAATTGCTTTTGGCACTATAGATATTTTAACAATATTAATTTTTCTAATCCATGAGCATGGAATATCTTTCCATTTGTGTCATCTTCAGTTTTTTTCATCAGTGTCTTATAGTTTTCAGAGTATAAGTATTTCACCTCCTTGGTTAAATTTACTCCTAGATATTTAATTTTTTTTGGTGCAATTATAAATGGGATTATTCTTTTACTTTTTCTTTCTGCTACTTTATTATTTGTGTATAGAAATGCAAAAGATTTCTGTATATTAATTTTGTAACCTGCAACTATACTGAATTCATTTATTCCAATAATTTTTTTATAGAATCTTTAGGGTTTTCTATGTAATACTGTGTCATCTGCAAATAGGGACAGTTTGCTACTTTCTTATCACTTTGGATGCCTTTTTTTAAAAAAAGATTTTATTTATTTATTCATGATAGAGAGAGAGAGAGAGAGAGAGAGACAGGGAGAGGGAGAAGCAGGCTCCATGCAGGGAGCCCGATTTGGGACTCCATCCCAGGACTCCGGGACCACGCCCTGGGCCGAAGGCAGGCGCTAAACCGCTGAGCCACCCAGGGATCCCCTCCTTTTTTTTTTTTTTTCTTATATGATTACCGCATCTAGGACCTTCAGTAATTATGTTGAATAGAAGTGGTGAGAAGTATACATACTTGTCTTGATCCTGATCTTAGAGGAAAACACTTTTGGTTTTTCACCATTGAGTATGATGTTACTAATGGTGTTTTCATTTGTGACTTTTATTATTTTGAGCTATTTTCCCAGTAAACCCAGTTTACTGAGAGAGTTTATCATGAATTAATGTTGTACTTTGTCAAATGATTTTTCTGCCTCTCTTGAGATGGTTATATGGTTTTTATCCTTCCTCCATTAATGTGATGTATCATATTGATTGATTTGTGATTATTGAACTACCTTTGAATTCTTAGAATAAATTCCATTTGTTCATGATCAATGGTCCTTTTAATGTATTGTTGAATTTAGTTTGCGAATATTTTGTTGAGTATTTTTACATCTATGTTCATCAGGGCTACTGGCCTATAATTTTCTTTTTTTTAAAGATTTATTTATTTTTTTTATAAAGACAGAGTAAGGGAGACAGAAAGAGTGGTGCGGGAAGGGTAGAGGGTGATGGAGAGAGAATCTTACACAGACTCCCCACTGAGCATGGATGAGATCTGGTGCATGTCTCCATCCCATAATCCTGAGATCCTGACCTGAGATAAAATCAAAGGTTGGAAGCTTAATGAATTGAGCCACCTAGGCTCCCCTATAATTTTCTTTAATTGTAATTTCTTTGTCTGTTGTTATATCAAGGTAATGTTGGCCTTGTACAATCAAGCTGGAAGCATTGTTAGCTTTTCTATTTTTTGGAATAGTTTGAGAAGTATAAGTATTAATTCTAAATATTTGGTAGAATTCACTAGTGAGGCTATCTGATCCTGAGCTTTTATTTGTTGGGAGTTTTTTTTACTATTGACTCAATTTGGGTACTATTTATCAGTCTGTCCGAGTTTTTATTTCTTCTTGATTCAGTTTTAGAAGACTGTATACTTCTAGGAATTTATCTATTTCTTCTAGATTGTTCAATTTATGGGCATGTAATTTTTTTATAGTAGTCTCTTATAATTATTTGTATTTCTGTGGTGTTGGATGTTATTTCTTTCTGATTTTATTTATTTGAATCCTTTCTCTTTTTTCTTGATATGTCTGGCTTGTCAATTTTGTTGATCTTTTCAAAAAAACCACTTCTTGGTTTCATTAATATTTTCTTTCTATTTTTAGTCTCTGTTTCATCTCTAATCTGTATTATCCCCCTCCCCCCCCCCCCTTTTTTCTTTACTAACTTTGGTCTTTGTTTTTCTTTTCTAGTTCCTTAGTTATAAGGTTAGGTTGTTTATTTGAGATTTTTCTTATATCTTGAGGTAGGCCTGTATCACTTTAATTTCTTTCTTAGAACTATGTTAGTTGCATCCTCAAGATTTTGGACCATTGTGTTTGCATTTTTATTTGTCTCCATATATTTTTAAAAATTCCTCTTGATCTCTTAGTTGACCTATTGATTATTTAGTAGCATGTTATTTAGCCTCCATATGTTAGTTTTCCAGTATTTTTTAAAATTGATTTCTAGCTTCACACCATTGTGGTTGGAAAAGATAATTGATAAGATTTCAACCTTAAGTTTATTCAGACGTGTTTTGTGGCCTCACATGTGATCTAACCCAGAGAATGTTCCATGTGCACTTAAAAACAATTTGTATTATGCTGCTTTTGGATAGGATGTTCTGCATATATTTTTAGATCCATATGGTCTGTGTTCTTCAAAGCCATTAGTTCCTTGTTGATTTTCTGTCTGGATGATCTATCCATTAGTGTAAGTCAGGTGTGAAAGTTCCTACTATTACTATATTACTATTAATTTTTCCCTTTATGTCTCTTAACATTTGCTTTGTGTATTTTATTCCTTTTATGTTGAGTGCATATATATTTACAATTGTTATATCCTCTTTATGGATTGATCTCTTTATCATTGTGTAATAACCTTCTTTGTCTCTTGATACAGTCTTTGTTTTAAAGCCTATTTTGTCTGGTACAAGCATTGCTACTTTGGCTTTTTTTCATTCTCTTCCATTTGTATGAAATATCTTTTTCCATCCCTTTACTTTCAGTCTGTATGTGTCTTTATGCTGGTTTGGTGGTGATGAACTCCTTTAACTTTTTTTTTTGTCAGGGAAACTCTTTATCTCTCCTTCAATTCCGAATGATAGCCTTGCTGGGTAGAGTATTGTAGACTGTAGGTTTTTTTCCTTCAGCATTTTAACTATATCATGCCATTCTCTCTGGCCTGCAACATTTCTGTTGAAAAATCAACTTATAGCCTTATGACTAGTTGCTGCTTTTAAGATTCTCTATCATTTCCATTTTAATTATTAGGTGTCTTGGTGTAGACATTCTTGGGTTTATCTTGTTAGGCTCTCTCTTTGCTTTCTGGACCTGGATGTCTATTTCCTTCCTCAGAATTGGGAAATTTATGGCTATTATTTCTTCATATAGGTTTTCTGCCCCCCTTCATTTCTCCCTCTGGGATCCCTATAATGCAAATATTATTGCACTTGATGAAGTTGAAGAGCCCTTAACATATTCTCATTTTTTAATTACTCTTCTTTTTGTTGTTCTTCTTGGTTCCTTTCCATTATTCTGTCTTCCAGATTGCTGTATCATTTTTCTGCATCCTCTAATCTGCTGTCAATTCTCTCTAGTTTATTTTTTATTTCGTTATTTTATTCTTCAGCTCTGACTAGTTTTATCCTATGTTTTCTATACCTGGGTGAAGTTCTCACTGAATTCACATCTGCTTTTTTTTTTCAAGTCCATTATTTTTATGACCATACTTTGAATTCTTTATTAGGTATATTGCTTATCTCTATTTTATTTAACTCTTTGTGATTTTTACTTGTTTTTTCATTTGGGACATATTTCTCTCTTTTGTCTGACTCTATATATAAGGTAGGTCAGCTACATATTCTGCTTCATAGAAAAATCCACCCTTATCACCAGAACTAAACACTCCAGGAGTTTGCCTGCATGGCCTGTGTGTACCGCCCTGCTGTGGCTGAGCATGATTGCCTGGCTGCATGCATGACCTGCTTTGCTTGCTGTGGGCATGTTGGGCAGGGTTAGCTGCCTGCACTGTTGAGAGGCCTGCCTTCAGTCACCATGGGTTCATTAGTGGCAGGGTAACACTTAGCCTAGTTGTCTTCCGTTAGCTTCTGCCATTAGCTGGAGGTGCACTGAAGGTAAGAGCTTGCTCTCTGCAGTCAGCTAAGAGGTAGGTTGGACTACAGAAACTGTGGGTACATTGTTGCAGTTATCTTCCTTTTTCTCCAGGGAAGGAGTCACTTTGGAGTGGCACCTGTCTTGGCTGATATTCTGCTGGGTTTACTAGGATGGGAGCTGCTTTGAAGGATGCCTGCAGAGTTGGGTAGGTTGGGTGAGGTGTGTCTGCAGGGGAAGGCCATGACGAGGCTCATGGTGCTAGCACTGTAGATGGAGAGTGCTTGAACTGACTCCCACAAACGTCCCACTATCTAGGCTGAGAGAGGACAAGAAAAATGGCACCCATCAGGATTTTTGTTCCCAGAGAAAATTAATTTCCTGTAGGTGCCTGCCCCTTGAGCATATGTTCTAAGATTAGTCAATAAATCTCTTTCACATATATCTCAGGTGCCTTTCAAACTGCTGCTCCTCAAGCTGAGTTATTTAGCTTGTGGACTCTTTAAGAGCAGGAATTCAATTTTTTTCCCTTTGGCTCTCCCCTAGGATTAAGCCCCACTGACTTTCAAAGCCAAACATTATGGGGTATCATTTTCCCAGTGTGGGCCCTCAGGAACAGAGGTGCCCAATGTGAGTCTGATCCCCTTGCTACTCCATGCTAGTACTGTCCCTCCTATTCATAGTGAGCCACAACGGGGATTTGGCTTGTGACTGTGTTTCTACCTCTTCTCCCCTTTTAAATGTGGCTCTCTACAATTAGCTGTGGAAGATCTGTTTTGCCAGTCTTCAGGTCATTTTCAGTTAGATGTATAAATGTAGTTATTGCCTTGGTGTGTACATGGGAAGAGTAGAGCTCAAGATCCTCCTACTTTGTTGTCTTTTCCTCTACATTCCTCTTTGCTCATTATTAAATTAGGTTATTTGATTTATTACTATTGAGTTGTAGGAGTTCTTTATACATTCTGGATATTAATCTTTTGTCAGATATACATGATTTATAAATATTTTCTCCCATTTCACAGGTCGCCTTTTTACTCTTTTGATTGTATCCTTTGATGCAAAGAAGTTTTAGAGTCTGATATCATCCCACTGTCTCTGCTTTTGTTGCCTGTACTTTTGGTGCTATATGAAAGACATCATTGCAAAATTCATTATCATAAAGATTTTTCCCTTATTTTGTTCTGTTTCTGCAAAAATGCTGCCGGAATTTTGATAGAAATTATGTTGAATCTGTAGATGGCTTTGGGTTATATAGGCATCTTAATATTAAGTCTTCCAATCCATGAGTTCTTTCCATTTATTTGTGTTTTATTTAATTTCTCTCAATAATGTTTTATAGATTTTAGCGTATAAATCTTATACATCTTTGGTTAGATTTATTCCTAAGTATTTTATTATATTTGATGCTATAGTAAATGAAATTATTTTCTTAAATTTTTTGGTAGTTAATTGTTTGGGTATAAATATCCAACCAATTTTTATATATTATTTTATATCCTGTAACTTTGCTAAATTTGTTTATTAGTTCTAAAGTTGCTTGTATGTGTGTGTGTGTGTGTGTGTATTTGGAATTATATAGTATACAATTTGGGGGGATTTACTATTTTTCACTCACTCAGCATAAACTCTAAAGATTCATCCAAATTTTTGTCAATATCAATAGTTTTCCCTTTTTATTGCTGAGTAATGTTACATGGTATATGTATTACGTGGTACTGTAGTACATGGTACCAGTTTTTTA
Organism: Canis lupus familiaris; assembly: GCF_011100685.1. Classification (NCBI taxonomy): domain Eukaryota; kingdom Metazoa; phylum Chordata; class Mammalia; order Carnivora; family Canidae; genus Canis; species Canis lupus. The sequence continues at coordinate 12,688,308 of NC_049253.1, read as the reverse complement.
ACCATTATTTCCAAGCTTTTTACTTCATATAACTTTTTCAGCATAATTATGAGATGTGTGCGGGTCCCCAAGATCACCCCCAGGTTTAATGATTTGCTGAAGGGCTGTATAAGCTACTAGAAAGAGTATTGGATAGGGAACTGGAATTGGGCCCAAGCAGAAACTCATGATTATGAAAACAATTTGGCTTCTTTAAGTTATTTTTATCTATGGAAAATCAAGCTATCAAATATGTGCAGGAAAAGAGCAAGCCTGGTGCTATCATCAGAAAGGTCTGCTTATAGGATGACTTTGGTATCTGGGAACTTGGATTTCAGGAAATTTCCCACCATTCCCTCATAAGAGTGGCTCACTGTGTCAAAAATGCTTGTAAAATGTCAAATACCTGCATGAAGTTTATCCATGTGATTACACCAGGAGATGACTCTGGAAGCTCATGCCTGGCTTCCCCTGGACTTTACTCCATTTGCCTTTTACTTTTGCTGATTTTGCTTTGTATCATTTTGTTATAATAAATTATAACCATGAGTTAGACTATATGTAGACTTCTGTGAGTCCTTCTAGCAAATCATTAAACCTGGGGGTGATCTTGGGGACCCCCACACAACTCATAATTATGCTGAAAAAGTTATATGAAATAAAAAGCTTGGAAATAAGTTTTATTTCCAAAAAGTTTTTATATATTTCCAGTATTATTACTAGTAATTATAGTGAATCTGCCAAAGAAGTAAAAAACCAGAAAAAAAATTTATTAAAAAATGTAAAAAATAAAATGGTTTAAAATGAAGCTAAAAAGTTAATGAATAATTTATAATATTATATTACTAATAATATTATAAATTATTCAATACTTATAACTAATAACATTGAATAAATTATGTCTAAAATATTTAAAACACCATTGTTGTAATTTTACTGATATTAATTGGAAATACAATATATTGGGACTAGGGAAGATATAACCTGGTGAAAAAGAGAGGACCCCATGCCATTATTGGACTTTTGAATATCCTTGGAAAAACCTTCAAAGCTGTCCAGAAATGTGAACTGCAATGGCTAAGATTAAGAATTTCAGTGAAACAGAATAGCAGCCATTTTTCCTTGGATCAAGTTTAAAGAAACTGAAGAGTCATCTTAACACAAGTCCCTGGATATGAATTTGTCTTTCCACAACAGGTTTAAGTGACTAAAGATCTCAGACTTGACACATGTCGGTGGATCTTGGCAGCAGCTGAGAAATATGGCCTTGGCTTCCAGTACTGAAGTGGGAGCTAAACTCTCTCCTTCATTTTAAAAGTCACTTTTATAACGTATCTTCTTGAGTGAATTCTCTTCTAGCTCAAACATCATAATCTTTACACAAACATGAAAATCTTTTTTCTCTTTGTTGTTCAATTCAGTCATATCCAAATTCCAAATATCAGATCACCCTCTCTTCTGATTTCTACCACCCATTTTCTACAGAATGGTCCCACAGAGAATAAATGCTTGGTTTCCTACAAAGTTGTCTGATGATAGTTCTTGGTCCTTCCTTCTTTTTTCTCCCTCTTCTTCCATCCACAAGAGTTTTTATTCAGACAACCAATTTTTAAACTAGAAAGTTTAGATCAAAACACTCCTGAGTATCAAGCATCTGGGGCCTAAATTCATATATAAACTGTGTCTGGGGAATACTCAAAGGTTGTCCTCATGGCCACAGGGTCATTTAAAAGTATAACAAAGGGGGATAAGAGAAACAAGAACCAAGCCTTATAGAGCATAAACTAGGATGGAGGCTGAGGCCATACATGAATGGAACCAGACTGCTAGGATTCAAATTCCACTCTAAGTATTTCTGTTTGACCTTGGACAATTTTCCTAACCACTCTGTGTTATGATATCCTTCTCTCTAAAACAAGATGACAACAGCATCTACCTTATTAAGATTTTATGGAGATTAAATGAGTAAATTCATGTAAATTACATAGACTACCTAGTGTTACATAAATATAGTGACCATCTAATTGGTCACCCAAACTGGGATATTTTGAAGATGGAAAAGGGGTATTTTGAAGGGGAATTATGCTAGGACAATAAGTATAATATAATTATAAATATTTTGGTATTATTTTTAAATTTTACTTGAAAGCAAACTCAGGTTTTTAGGAAACCAGGTCTTCTACAGATAGCATACCCACTGATATGAACTTCTCCACTTATAAAAGTGCAGAATGTGGTAAAACACACACACACACACATGCACATGACTACACCACTGTGTGATAGGACTCCAGAAGGATGAATTCAGTTGGCATAGGAACACACATTGAACTGTATATATGCAAAGTATATATGGTAGATGCCTTTCAATGTGGTTTACATATGTTTTTGAATTTGACCTTCACAACAGCCCTATGAAATAGGCGCTGTTTTATCTTGGACATACAGGGAAATTAAGTTGCTTGCCCAGGGTCTCACTGCTAATAAGTGGTGGAGCAGGTTCAAACTTCAGAGCTCATGTCCACAACTCTTGTTCAATTTTGACCTTATGACCATTACCAGAAAGATGTTTGAACACATATCTTAGATTAATGCTAAATAACTTCTAATACTTGGCATAACAAAAGCATCTAAAGACAGAATGCCACAAAATCCTGCTTTTGTTGAACTGACTTACAAGTCCGATGTGGGTTTAAAATAATTTTTTAATGAGTGCTTATATATTTGTGTCAGCCAGAAATAGAAGCAAGTAGTTAGTATAAGAACCAAAGCCAGGGAAATCGAAGATGCTAGCAATAACCACAAGTGCAGGATGAATTACACCATTTCTTTAAGGCTCACTGGGATATTTATGGAGGATGGTTCCAGTTTGACTCTCAAGACACTAAACTCTATATAAGTCTTCAAATAAATAAATATAGCACTGCATTATTTAGTGGTATCTGAGAATTTTTTGTTTTTTTTTGGAGAGGCAAGCCTTTGACATAAGGTTGTATTCTATTGTTTTATAACTGGCTTGAACTACAAATACCTTATAAAAGGTGTATAGTTAGATAAGCAGACATCTTAGCTAATTAAATGGCTTGAAACAGTGTATGTAGAACCATTTCTTTAATGAAACCTTATTTTGAGTCCAGGGCCTATCACGGATAAAAGCAGAACTGCTCTGGATGAAGAGAGGAAGACATAGGGACCCAGAACTCCAGCAACTAGGTCTCCTTTACAGCTCTCCACTTAGGTAGCCCCAAAGGCACCTGCATTACATGGCTAGGATGTCCACAACACAGTTTGGAAGTAGAACCCATGAGTGGAAACAAAATCAAACTTCAACTAAAAAAATTATAAATTTAAGCAGATAAAATTTTAACTGACTTTATTTAGGACTCCACTTCATTGGATTTCTACATATTCCCAAATTGAAGCTCTCTGTGTTGCTATATAAGGAATCAAATTATGTCCATGAAAAACAAAAACATACACAAAAAGATCAGTGTTAGCTTACCTTCAAAAACATACACAAAAAGATCAGTGTTAGCTTACCTTCTTTTGAAGAAATGATATTACTATACCATTGGTAAACATTATTGAAGCCAATCTTCAATATCACCAAGGTATCAGATCTCCATCTGCATTTTATGGAAGATCAGAGAAGGAGGTTAGCTAAAAATTATATGGAAATGCAATTCCACTGCTGACTCTTGAGTATAGACTGAACTTACCATCTTCTTAGGCTTTGGTTTCCTAATACAAACATAGAAGATCATATATATTCTTCATTTAAAAGTTAATCAAAGTTTTTGTGGTTTTAAAGAAAGCAATTATTTAATACGAATTTGAGTCAAATAGGGTATCAAGTTTTTAAAAGGCTTAAAAGTGAATCTAATTGTGGCTGTTTCTTCTCATTTCTATGAGGTGTATATGGAGATAGTGCAAATTTAGGGGGAAAGAAAGTTTCTTTTTTAGTTATAATCACTTATAGTGAAGACTACAGCTAATATAAGATCAATCAATATATAGGAAATCAAAATATTGTACCAATGTGGTGTTAGGAACCCAGTGGGATGCCCTGTTATCTCCAGAATTGTGGTTAAACATCTGCAGCTGAGAACAAAAGGCTAATATTTCACATTTTGAGTTCAGAGAAACTCAAAAGTGCTGCCACTTTCCAGCAGTGTGCAAACTAACTTCTGCTCAGCTTTATCACCTTCTTGTGAGGATTAAGTGAATTTAAACCATAAGATAGGGGCACCTGGGTGTCTCAGTGGTTGAGTGTCTGCCTTTGGCTCAGGTGGTGATCCTGGGGTCCTGGGATCGAGACCCGCATCTGGGTTCCTTGCAGGGAACCTGCTTCTCCCTCTATGTGTCTGCCCCTCTCTCTGTGTCTTTCATGAATAAATAAATAAAATCTTTTAAAAAACCATAAAATAATGAGAATAGTACTTGACACATTAAAAAAGTTTAGTTACTATATTATTGTCAATACAGGTTTTACTGAGGTTACTTTGTGTTTCTGAGAAGACAACTGTGTTATAAACTTGGTGACAGCAGGAACTCGTGTGATATTTTCTCCCTAGTACATAATACTATGCTTTTACAAAGTGTTGGCTCAGTACATTTTTCTCACAAACTAAACAATATTGGTATTTAATATGCTTTAAAATGTAACTATTGGGCAGCCCCGGTGGCCCAGCGGTTTAGCACCGCCTTCGGCCCGGGGTGTGATCCTGGAGACCTGGGATCGAGTCCCATGTCTGGCTCCCTATATGGAGCCTGCTTCTCCCTCTGCCTGTGTCTCTGCCTCTCTCTCTCTCTCTCTCTCTCCCTCTCTCTCTCTGTGTCTGTCATGAATAAATAAATAAAATCTTAAAAATGATAATAATAATAAAATGTAGCTATATTCTTAAATTGTGTTTCAAAAAACTGAACAGTTATAAATATTATTTAGCACCAAAATAATTAGCTTGATGAATTAATATGTATGGTATATCTATTATGTATATTTGTGTATATACAAGGATATATATTATATACATGAATATTACACACACATATAATCACACAACAAATACTGAAATTACTCTTTTCAAGTACACATGACATATTTACAAAAGTTGATCTTGTATCAGGCTAAAATAAGTTCTCAATGAATTGCAAATAGTTGGAAAAAAAATTCCCATTTGCTGAGCATAATGCAATTAAACTGAAACCAATAAGAAAAAAATAAGGGATCCCTGGGTGGCGCAGCGGTTTGGCGCCTGCCTTTGGCCCAGGGCGCGATCCTGGAGATCCGGGATCGAATCCCACGTCGGGCTCCCGGTGCATGGAGCCTGCTTCTCCCTCTGCCTGTGTCTCTGCCTCTCTCTCTCTCTCACTGTGTGCCTATCATAAATAAATAAAAAAAAAAATTAAAAAAAAATAAGAAAATATTCCATATGCTTAGAAAATAAAAACAAACTTCTAAGTAATTAATTGGTTAAAGAAGGAAGCAAGGAAATAATTTTTTAAAAGTGCACCACAAATTGAAACTTGTGGTATGTACTCAAAGCACCTCTTAGGAAAATTTGTAAAACAGGGTAGTTCAGTGGTATCTAGAAGTTAATTTATGTGTATATAATAAAATGAGAAGATTGAAAGTTAATGAGCCAAGATTTTTCTATTGAATCTAAAGAAAAAGTCTGAGCCCTATAAAAGGAGAAAGAAGGAAAGAATAAGAAGTAAAAGCAAAAATTAAAAGGAAGCAATTACAATGATCAATAAGACTAACAGCTGAATCAAAGAAAAAGAAGCACTAATGAATTAGAAAAATATCTGGAAACCTGATTAAGTGAAAGGCGGCAAAATAAATATAAGGAAAATAGGGTTAAAATTATAGCTACCATCTTTTTTACCTCTCGAATATTATGATCAATTTTATGGCTACATTTAGATAAATTAGATAATTTAAAATAAAATTTACCAAAATTGATTCAACAAAACAAAAAAAGCACACCTGAATATACCAAAAACCATTAAAATACTTATTTGACAATCACAATTCACACCCATCTAACTCTTCCCACAAAGGCACCAAACCCAGAGAGTTTTAGAAAATCTTTAACTTAAAAATAATTCTGCTTTTATGATGTTTTCAGAGTAGAAAGGGCAAAACTACCTGACAACTTATTTTTTAATGGTAGTAAACTTTGATAAACTTGATATCCAAATTATATAAGGCATGTACAGTAAGAAAACAAAGGCTAATCTCATTGTAAATATAGATGTGAAATTATAATTATCTCTTTCTCTGTGTCAATTTTACTAGAGAGTTGTTAGGCAAATTGAGTGTACCATTGTTATCAAATAGCATTTATCCTAGCATAGATGAATTGTTCAAAAATAGAAAATATATTTATGTATTCAGCACATTAATAGCTAAAATGTGATAAAAGCATACCTTCATCTCAATAAATGTAAAAAAAAGACATTCAATGAAATTCAATATTCTTTCATAATAAAAGCTACTATTAAACAATTAGTAAACATAAGAAATGGAAAGGCAATATGGTTAGCCTTCTTCAAAATCACTGCTCTCACGAGGGCACCTGAGTGGCTCAGTTGGTTAGCCATCCAGTGCTTGATTTTGATTCAAGTCATGATCTCAGGGTCCTGAGGTTGAGCCCCACATCAGCTCATGCTCAGCTGGGAGTCTGCTTGAGATTATCTCTCTCCCTCTGCCCCTCCCCCACCTCTCCCTAAAATAAATAAATAAATAAATCTGCTATTACTAATATTTTTATTTTTTATGCTGTGTCAGTGGTTTTAATAATTACAATGAGAAAAAGAAAGGAGATAAGAGATATACAGATTACGTAAGAAAGACAAGGTCATAATTTTTGTTTTTAATTTTTTTAAGTTTTAGTTTTTTTCAAGTTTTAGTTTTTTAATCTTCTTTACTTTTTGTTTTTTTACATTTAGATTTTTTAAATTTAATTTTAACTAATTAACATATAATGTATTATTAGTTTCAGAGGTAGAGGTAAGAAGTGATTCATCAGTCTTATATAATACCCAGTGCTCATTATATCATATGCCCTCCTTAATATCCATCACCCAGTTATCCCACCCCCCAAGCAACTCTCAGTTTGTTTCCTATGATTAAGAGTCTCTCATGATTTGTCTCTCTCTCCCCCTTATTTTGTCTTGTTTTATTTTTTCCTCTCTTCCCTGATGATTGTGTTTTGTTTCTTAAGTTCCACATATGAACGAGATCATACAGTTGTCTTTTTCTAATTGACTTATTTAGCTAAGCATAATACCCTCTAGTTCCATCTATGTTGTTGCAAATGGCAAGATTTCCTTCCTTCCTTCCTTCCTTCCTTCTACCTTCCTTCCTTCCTTCTTCTTCCTTCTTCCTTCTTCTTCTTCCTTCCTTCTTCTTCCTTTCTTCTTTCTTTCTTTCTTTCATGGCTGAGTAGTACTCCATTGTATACCACATCTTCTTTATTCATTCATCTGTTGATGGACATCTCATAGTTTGGCTATTGTGGACATTGCTGCTATAAACATTGGGGTAGAGGTGCCCCTTTGGATCACTACATTTGTATTTTGGGGGAAATCTCTAGTAGTGAAATTGCTAGGTTGTAGATTAGCTCTATTTTCAACTTTTTGAGGAACCTCCATACTATTTTCCAGGGAGGCTGCACCAGCTTGCATTCCCACCAAGAGTGTAAGAGGCTTCTCCTTTCTTCCCATCCTTGCCAACATTTGTTATTTCCTGACTTGTTAATTTTAGCCCTTCTGACTGGTGTGAAGTGGTATCTCATTGTGGTTTTGATTAGTATTTCCCTGGTGCCAAGGATGTTGGCATTTTTTCATGTGTCTGTGGGCCATTTATATGTCTTCTTTGGAGAAATGTCTGTTCATGTCTTCTGCCCATTTCTTGACTGGATTATGTGTTCTTTAGGTGTTGAATTTGATAAATTCCTTATAGATTTTTGATACTAGCTCTTTATATGATGAGAGATTTACAAATATCTTCCCCCATTCTGTCGGTGGTCTTTTGGTTTTGTTAACTGTTTCCTTTCCTGGGCAGAAGCTTTTTATCTTGATGGAATCCCAATAGTTCAGTTTTGCCATTGTTTCCCTTGCCTTTGGGGGTGTGTCTAGTAAGAAGTTGCTGTGGCTGAGGTCATAAAGGTTACTGCCTTTGTTTTCCTCTAGGATTTTGATAGATTCCTCTCTCACATTTAGGTCTTTCAAACATTTTGAGTCTATTTTTGTATATGGTGTGAGGAAATGGTTTCCTTCTTCTGCATGTGGCTGTCCAATTTTCCCCACAGTATTTGTTGAAGAGACTGTCTTTTTTCCATTGGATATTCTTTACTGCTTTGTTGAAGGTTAGTTGATCACAGAGTTAAGGGTCCATTTCAGGGTCCTCTATTCTGTTCCATTGAACTATGTGTTTTTGTGCCAGTACCATACTATCTTGATGATTACAGCTTTTTGATAGAGCTTGAAGTCCAGATTTGTGATGCCACAGCTTTGATTTTCTTTTTCAACATTCCTTTGTCTATTTGGGGTCTTTTCTGGTTCCATACAAATTTTAGGATTATTTATTCCAGCTCTGTGAAAAAATTTGATGATATTTTGATAGGAATAGCATTGAAGGTATGGATTGCTCTAGGTAAAATAGACATTTTAAAATTATATTTATTTATTTGAGATAGAGAGCAAGTGAAAGAGATAGCATGAGCAGGGGGGAGGGGAGAGAAAGAGAGGAAAAAACAGGCTCTCCACTGAGCAGAGATCATGACATGGGGCTTATTCTCAGGACCCTGGGATCATGACCTGAGCTGAAGTCAGATGCTCAATTGCCTGAGCCACCCAGGTTCCCTGGTAACATAGACATTTTAATAATATTTGTTCTTCCAATCCATAAGCATGGAATATTTTTCTTTTTCTTTGTGTCTTCCTTAATTTCTTTCATAAGTGTTCTATAGTTTTCTGAATGCAGATCCTTTGCCTCTTTGGTTAGGTATATTCCTAGTTTTCTGAATGCAGATCCTTTGCCTCTTTGGTTAGGTTAGGTATCTTATGTATTTGATGCAATTATAAATGGGATTGATTCCTTAATTTCTCTTTCTTCTGTCTCATTGTTAGTGTATAGAAATGCGACTGATTTCTGTGCATTGATTTTATATCCTGTCACTTTGCTGAATTCCTGTATGAGTTTGGGGTGGAGTCTTTTGGGTTTTCCACAGACAATCATGTCATCTGCAAAGAGGGAGAGTTTTACTTCTTTGCCAATTTGAATGTCTTTTATTTCTTTTTGTTGTCTGACTGCTGAGGCTACGACTTCTATGTTGAACAGTGATGGTGATAATGGACATCCCTGCCGTATTCCTGACCTCAGAGGAAAAGCTCTGAGTTTTTCCCTGTTGAGAATGATATTTGCTGTGGGTGGGCTTTTGTATATGGCTTTTAGAGTATTGAAGTATGTTCCCTCTATCCTTACACGGTGAAGAGTTTTAATCAAGAAAGGATTCTGTACTTTGCCAAATGCTTTTTATGTATCTATTGAGAGGATCATAGGGTTCCTGTTCTTTTATTAATGAAGTGTAGCACATTGATTTGTGGATATTGAACCATTCTTGCAGCCCAGGAATAAATCCCACTTAATTGTGGTGAAGAATTCTTTTAGTGTGCTATTGGATCCTATTGGCTAATATTTTGGTGAGAATTTTTCCATCCATGTTCATCAGGGATATCGGTTGTAATTCTCCTTTTTGGTGGGGTCTTTGTTTGGTTTTGGGATCAAGGTAATGCTGGCCTTATAGAATGAGTTTGGAATTTTCCCCTCCATTTCTAGTTTTTAAAACAGATTCAGAAGAATAAGTGTTAATTCTTTAAATGTTTAATAGAATTCTCCTGGTAAGCCATCTGGCCGTGAACTCTTGTTTGTTGGGAGATTTTTGAATACTGCTTCAATTTCCTTGCTGATTATGGGTTTGTTAAGGTTGTCTATTTCTTTCTTTTTCAGTTTTGGTAGTTTATATGTCTCTAGGTATGCATTCGTTTCTTCCAGATTGCCTAATTTGTTGGCATAGAGTTGCCATATATCCTTATAAGTGTTTGTATTTCTTCAGTGTTGGTTGTGATTTCTCCTCTTTCCTTCATGATTTTATTTATTTGGGTCTTTTCTCTTTTCTTTTTGATAAGTCTGGCTGGGGGTATATCAATCTTATTAATTCTTTCAAAGAATAAACTCCTAGGTTCATTGATCTTTTTACTGTTCTTTTGGTTTCTATTTCATTGATTTCTGCTCTAATTTTTACTAATTCTCTTCTCCTCCTGGGTTCAGACTTTATTTGCTGTTCTTTCTCCTGCTCCTTTAGGTGTAAAGTTAGGTTGTGTATTTGAGACCTTTCTTGTTTCTTGAGAAGGGCTTATATTGCTATGTACTTCCCTCTTAGGTCTGCCTTTGCTGCATCCCAAAGATTATGAACAGTCATATTTTAATTTGTTTCCATGAATTTTTAAAATTATTCTTTAACTTCCCTGTTGACTCATTCATTCTTTAGTAGGATGCTCTTTAGCTTTCATGTATTTTAATTCTTTCCAAATTTCCTTTTGTGATTGAATTCAAGTTTCAAAGCATTGTGGTCTGAAAATATGCAGGTAATCATCCCAATCTTTCAGTACTGGTTGAGACCTGATTTGTGACTCAGTATGTGATCTATTCTGGAGAATGTTCTATGTGCACTTAAGAAGAATGTGTATTCTGTGGCTTTAGGATGGAATGCTCTGAATATATCTGTGAAGTCCATCTGGTCCAGTGGTCATTCAAAGTCCTTGTATCCTTGTTGATCTTCTACTTAGATGATCTGTCCACTACAGCAAATGGGATATTAAAGTCCCTTGCTATTGTATTTTATCAATGTGTTTCCTTAATTTTGTTATTAGTTGTTTTATATCATTGGCTGCTCTCATGTTAGGGGATAAATATTTACAATTGTTAGATTTTCTTGTTGTATAGACTCTTTAATTATGATATAGTGTCCTTCCTCATCTTTTGTTACAGTCTTTGGTTTAAAATTGAATTTGTCTGTTATAAGGATTGCTACCCCAGCTTTCTTTTGATTAGCATGATAAGTGGTTATCTACACCCTCACTTTCAATCTGGAAATATCTTTGGGTCTAAAATGAATCTCTTGCAGACAGCATATCAATGTCTTGCTTTTTTATCCAATCTGATATCCTTTGTCTTTTGATTGGGCATTTAGCCCATTTTCATTCAGAGTAATTATTGAAAGATATGAATTTAGCCACTGTTTCTGAATATTGTCTCTGTTCCTTTCTGGTCTATGTTACATTTGGGCTGTCTTTTCGCTTATAGAATCCCCTTTACTACTTCTTGCAGGGCTGGTTTAGTGATCACAAGTTCTTTTAGTTTATGTTTGTCCTGAAAGCTTTTTACCTCTCCTTCTATTTTGAATGACAGCTTAGCTGGATGAAGTATTCCTGGCTGCATATTTTTCTCATTTAGGACTCTGAATATATCATGCCAGTCGTTTCTGGTCTGCCAGGGCTCTGTGGCTAGGTTTGTTGCCACTCTAGTGTTTCTATCCTTGTAGGTTTTGGACCTTTTGCCCAAGCTACTTTCAGGATTTTCTCTTTGTCTCTGAGATTTCCAAGTTTCTCTATTATATGTCAAGTTGTTAATCTATTTTTATTGATGGTTTTATTGATGATTTTAATGAGGGTTCTCTGTGCCTCCTGGATTTGAATGCCTGTTTCCTTCCCCAGATTAGGGAAGTTCTCCACTACAATTTGCTTCAATATACCTTCTGACTCACTTCCATCTCTTTCTTCTTCTTCTGGGATCCCAATTATTCTGTTTCATTTTATGGTAGCACTTATTTCTCAAATTCTCCCCTCGTGATCTAGTAGTTGTTTATCTCTTTTTTTTCTCAGCTTCTTTATTCTCCATCAAAGCATAATTTTTAGGCAATCTGATTTTCACAAAAATATGCAAAAATATATCCAGTTAAATTATTAATTGGTGGGGATAAGATCTATGTATAAAATCCATAATGTTCCTATATAACAGCAACAGATGCTTTGAAAATCTTATATATATATATATATATATATATATATATATATATTTAAAAAAGGATTTGCTATATAACAAAACATATGATAACAAAAAGTAAATTGAAAACAGTTATTTAAGTTTTACATGGGTAAAATTTTAAAGTAGTTTTGAAGCATTTACAGGGAAACTTGATTAACTGAAATATGCTTTGTTCATAGGTAGGAAGATAAAATACCATAAAGATTTCAACTCTTCCCAATTTATCCATAAATTCATTGTGATTTAATAAAAATTTCAACAGTGTTTTTCATGGAGTTTGAGCAATTGATTCTAAAATAAATATGAAAGAGTGTAAGTCCCCCCCACCACAAAAAAATCACCTGAGTTAATTGTGAAGAGAAAGAAGGAGGAGGAAGAGATACTTGCAATGCTCGTTATCAACACTTGCTTATATACTTACGGAATTATATACTTATTTATATACTTATATAAGTATAGAATTTTTATTCTCATGGTGTTAGCTCAGGAAAGGGCAAACACATCAAAAGGACAAAAGAGAAAGCAGAAACAAACACAAGACCAAAACCACACAAACCTTACAAATGGGATTTCAGTTCATCTCTCATATTTCATTACTATATGTCAAACAATAACAAATGATGATGGAACTATTACCTATCCAAATATGAAAAATAATACATGTATTCAATTCCATTCTATTAAAGACCTTACAATCTTTCTTTTTTTAAGATTTTATTTATTTACTTGAGAGAGAGAATGAGCGGAGGGAGGAGGGGCAGACAGAGGAGCCCAATATAGGGCTCAATCCCAGGACACCTGGATCATGACCTGAGCTGAAGGCAGATGCTTAACAAATTGAGTCATGTAGGCACCTTACAATCTTTTCAAAGAATATAATGAATATCTTCATTGCATTGAGGTAGAGAAGATATCTTCAACAAGTAACTAAAAAAGAATGTCATAAAGGAATATATTGATACATTTAACTACATTGAAATTATAAAGTTCTAAACAATAAGAGATACAATAAACAAGAAGGAGAAAAGATATTTATGACATGGAGAACAAAGTATTAATATCTAGAATACATATAGAACTCCTACAAATCAATGAGTAAAGACAACAAAAAAGATAATTGTGAATGAGTACCTACTTGCTTTGCTGGATTGAATAAAAATGATTAAGCTCACATATTCTTTCAACAAATAAATTATTTATATTTCTTTAAAATGGTACAGAAGCTGTCCTTAGAAGATATGGAAAAGAAATTGCTTATCTGAAATAGCCTTTTTCCCCTTCCATCTCAGATTCCCACAAATCTATGTTTTTGGAAGAGTTGAAGAAGTCAGTTCAAAGGATAGAAGGGAATTTGAGTGCCATTCTGGGTAGTACAGCAATCTCCTCTGAGTGTGTGAAGCACAGGTAATGCTAAACAAAGTTATAAGATGAACTTATCACATTTAGCCTAAGAATATGCATGTTAAAATTTAACAGATACATCTGAGCATGTTTAACTTATTTATAACAGCTGATCACTGCTAATTTGGTTTATAGTTCCAACCTGTGCTCCATATAAACTCCTTTTCAACCCCATAACAATGAATAAAGGGCATGAAGAGGGAGTTTAGGAAAGAGGAAATTGAAATGGCTATCGACTTTGGATAGTTTAGTGATAAGTAAAATACAAGCTAAAGTAATAATGAAATACAATATTATAGCCATTAATAACAGCTTCAAGATCTGAAAATTCTAAATGTTTGAAGTCTGAGAATATTGGGTAAGGACCTAAAAAAATGGGACTCTTATATAGTGATAGTAGGAATGTACATTTTGGAAAGCATTTTGACAACAACAATACTATTAAAAATGTACTCATCTGACAATCTAGCAGTTCTACTTCTTAGTATATATCCCAGAGAAACTGGCATGTGTGCATAGGGAGCATTGATTTTACTAGTGAAGCCTGGAAGCAATCTAAATACACATCAATAGAGGAGTGAATAAATAAATTGTGGTATATTTAGCTAATAAAATAGGTTATTGTAATTTTTTTAAAAGGGGTTATATATATGTATTGATATTGATAGGGATATCAATAAAAAAGCTAATGAGTAAAAAAGTAAGAAGCATATATATACTGTGATAAAATAGTCCTACACATTGGAACTGGTTACCTTTATTTCAATGGAGAGAAGGAATCAAAGCATGTAGGGGAAAGATTTACACCAAATATGAGATAGAGATATCCTGTAGGAGAGAAGGAAGGAAATATAGCAAGATAAGTATACAATAAAATTTTCAGCTAATGAGTTATTTTCAAATAATCAGTTATTTCCAAGTGATAAATCATTAAATTCTACTCCTGAAACTAATATTATGCTATATGTTAACTAACTGGAATTTAAATAAAAACTTGAAAAATAAAATAAAAAATCTCTCTCTCTCTCTCTCTCTCTCTCTCTCTATATATATATATATATATATATATATATAAAGAAGCAAATGAATAACAAAAAAACCTCGTATCTTTGTTTTGTTTCTTAAATACCACATATAAATGAAATCATATGGTATTTTTCTTTCTCTGACTTATTTTGCTTAGCATTATACTCTAGTTCTATCCATGTCGTTGCAGATGACAAAATTTCATTCTTTTCTATGGCTGAATAATATATATCTTCTTATCCATCATCTATCAAAACCAAAAAAACAGACTCTTAATTATAGAAAACAAACAGATGGTTACCAGAGGGGATGTTGGTGGGGAGATGGGTAAAATAGGTGATGAGTTTTAAGAGTACACTTAACTAACACTGAGTAATATATGGAATTGCTGAATTACTATATTGTACACCTGAAACTAGTATAACAGTGTATGTTACACTGGAATTAAAAAAAAAAAAGACTTATATCAACAGAGCTATAGTAAACATATTCAACCATTAACATTTATTAACTGTTTATGGGCATTTGTTATTTTATTCTCTATAGTTTTACATATTAAAGATCAAGAAAGAAAAAAATATATATAGTATAAGGAATTAGCCTATCTTTGTTAGTGAACTGTGGAGTGCCCTGCTTGGCCTGACAGCCACTGGCACATTTTTTCCAGAATATATCCTAAGTAGCTGATGTGTTTTCCTCCCTGATACCTTTCTGAGGAAGAAAATTACTTACAGGGGTTAATCCAGAACAAAGAGTGAAGGTGCTGGTTCCAGGATAGTTTTTTACTTAATGTATTATCAGTATGCGATTTTTCACATTTAAATGTTAAATAAAGAAAAGCACTTTTTTTATGGCTGGATTAAACTGTGAAGATAATTATATGACTTCTTTATAATAAGTAAAATAGAAAAAAATAAGTAAAATAGTTTCCCATAGAATTATGAAAGATGAAAACATTGAGCAAAATATTCTAATATTTATAGATATGGGATCCTTAAAGATTATAAATAAATTTGGGGACAATTAACATTCTTGAACATTTATAGAGTACTTTAAGATGTTAAATTTTCCATATTATGTTATTCTCTAAATGTTGTGCACGGATCCCTATACTTGATATGTTGATATTAATAGACATTAAAATGAAATGTCCAGATCTAATAAGTTAATACAAAAGTTCTCCCATCTCTCAGGCTCACTTAGTTTTTCAGGTCTAATTAAAATCCAAAATAAAATATTCAAGGCATGTAGTGTCTTAGAGTGAGTCTTGACAGCAGGACAATTATCACTTTATTTTAAAAGAAATAAAAAAGAACAGGAGCAGAACCATTTTGCAATGCACTAATGGCCTTATGATTAAATTGTTCCATGTTTAAAAAAAAACAATTGATGTACTGAGTAATCTGTTGTGTAATAAAAAGTACTTTCCAAATATCACAGTATTTTAATTAAGACTTTTTGTGTTCTTTCCTTTATACACATTACAGAGAATTCTATGTTCTCACATGGCTCTGTAGTGTTTTGAATATGATTATTTTCAGTAGTGCTGAGAGTAACATTCTTAATGAGTCAGAATCTCAAAAGATGAGGTCTTGAGAGTTTCTTCAAAATGAGGGTGTTATAATCTTAAATGATGGCCAAAAATCTCAACAAGCTCTTTTTGGAGAGCTTCTCATGGGATTACCCTACCACTTGTTGCTGTGTCATTCACAAGGCATCACACCTCTTGGGATAATTCAGCTGTGTCTTCTGTGCTGATGTGACATTTACAGGAGGGACACTTGCAACTTTGATTTTCCAGTCTTAAAAGATGACTTCATGATATCATATCAGAGGCTAACTTGAAGACTAGAAGGTGATAACCTTTTTCTACTCAAGGATTAATGTGTTTCTTGCTACTTAATTGTTTAGTTTTTATCTTACTTTGGTAATTGTTGCTAGGACTTGGATCTTCACAAAGTCAATTATTTTCCAGTTTCTGAGGGACTCTGGCCAAACAACCATGCCCAAACATACTTAAAGGTGAAGAAAGGTGAAGAACGAGGATGACTTCCAAGGGGATAATATTGGATTGTAAGTAAACAGGGCAACCTTCAAGTTGTTATTCTAAAGATTTAGATAGTTTAGTGTTAAGAACAGGGAGGCTTGCCTTATCTTAGTAATATGCTGGGACTCACTATATTCTCAGGGGTGTTCCTTGTATTTCGACTCTTTCTGCCAAGATCAAGTTGTTTCTTCTTATGCATGATAAAATAGTTCAGTGATTCATCTGAATCTTTAAGTGAACAAATGTAATCATTTCTTTTTAGTCTTTCTTAGATTCTGATGTTGGATGAAATGCAAAAGAAGCACTCTAATAAAAAATGCATATTTTGCCATTATGAATCTTTGCTGACTCTCAGAGATAGAGACAAGAAGGAAGGTAAAGACAAATAGAGACTAGGGAATGGATCTTAAAAATTTTCATCACAAGAAAAAAAATTTATAACTATGTATGGTGGTAGATGTTAATTAGACTTATTGTGGTGATCACACGTTATATACCTAAAACTAATATGATGTTATATGTCAAGTATACCTCAATAAAAAAATAAATATTGAAGTAGAGAAATATGAGAGATGAGAAGGGAGAGGAAGGGAGAGGATGGGAGGGGAGATAGAATGAGAATCTGAGAGACACTTTTGTGCTTGTGCACACATGTGGATGCATCTAAAAGATTCCACAACTTTGTTTTCCAGTTAAATTGAATGTTTTAGTCTTCATCATGGTTTGTCAGGCATTTTAAGTCTAAGTAGTCAGACCACTTCAGTTGTTTTAACACCCCAAATCCAAATGATTGGACAGCTTAAACAATCCAATTGGGTCAATCATTTAGCAATCCTAGGGACTGAACAAGTGATTGATGTGGTATATGAGACAGACTCAGACTGTAATTTGTTACTTCAGAGAAAGAAAGCTAACAAATTCTTTTGGGAAACCCAAGAGGAATTGAATAAACTTGTGTTAAATGATAGGATAACAATATTACATTACTGGGTGGTTAGTCCTAAGAAGAGTCTTCCACACATGGAAGGAAAAAAAGACTACAAAAGTAAGCCTGCCTAAATATATTCCCAGCCCTGTCTTTCTGAAAGAGACAAATAGCCTCCATATGTTGGGTTTGAGGGAATTAATCACATCCTTTGCCCTCAAAATGACAGATTGAAAACGAGGCACAGGAATCAGAAAATTGTAATGTCAGTTTTATTGAAGGTAAAGCTGGATTGGCAAATACAGCTTGGATGTGGCCTATCTAGCTTTCTAATATTTCTTTCCAGAGTTATGTTTGAATTCACTTGAGCAGTAAGACCTTCAGAGCAGTAACTCATCCAACCAGCAATGCCTCACCATGTCGAGCCAGGAAACTCAGGTCAGGGACATGAGGAGTCTTCCTGTATGTGTGCAGTGACTTACCATGTTAAGCCTAACCACCAGAAAAATATGGATCAGTAAATAACAGACTCTTCAACATATCAAACAGATAAATCACAGCTCCTTCTGTAAAGAGGAACAAATGAGGGGCAACTGGGTAGTTCAGTCAGTGGAGTGACCAACTTTTGGTTTTGGCTAAGGTCATGATCTCAGGGCCATAAGATGGAGCCCCTCATTGTGCTTTGCACTGAGTGTGGATCCTGTTTGAGATTCTCTCTTTCCCTCTTCCTCTGCTTCTTCCCCCCCCCCACACACACATAGAGGAACAGATGAGATGTAGAAGGGAAGATAGATGCTTCTCATCAACACCTTTGAAAGAACAGAAGCTCCTATTTTATAGACCAGTAAGAACAGAGCGAAGGAGACAAAGTGGCTTTCTCCAAACCCTTCCTCGAAGGGTACACAAAAGGTACTCTTATTTTATTCACAATCTTGAAAAAACAATCCATGTGAATATGGGAAGTTTGGCTCAGCATTTTGAGGTGGTGATAAGAGGTTCTGAATTTATTAGAGAGAACAATGGAGCAAGGACAGTAGAGTGGGGATATACATTTATGGAGCATCTACTGTGTCACATACCATTCTAGGCTCTTACTACCAGAAAGTACAAGGTTATTATCTAAGGTCAGGCAGGCCAGAAAAGAGAGAAATTAGGTATATGTCCAAGTTATTTTGGGATAAAATCTGACGATTTTTCCACCATACTACTCTGTTTCTATAACATATAGTAACATCTTTGGACATATCCTTCTAACTACCATTGCAAGAATGGGAAGTCCTACTAAAATTATTCACAGTATCCAAATACAGAAAACAGTCCAAATGTTCATAATTTGATAAATGGATAAGCAAAGTGTGATATATCAATACTATAGAATACTGTTCAACAACCAAAAGGAATGAACTACTGACATATACTACAACATGAATTGACCACTTAAAAAATATGATAAGTGAAAGAAACTAGACACGGAAGATCAGATATTGTATGATTCCATTTATATAAATTCTCCAAAAGGCAAATCTAAGGAGGCAGAAAACAGATGAGTGGTTGCCTGGGGCTGACTGTGGGGTTGGGGATTGACTGCAAACAGGCATAAGGGAACTTTTTGAGATAATGGAAATGTTTTAAAATTAGATTATGGTGATGGTTGTAAAACTCTATAAATTTAATAAAATAATTTAATTGTATGCTTAAAATGAGTACATTGTATGATATATAAATTATAACTCAATAAAGTTGTTTAAAATATATTTTTAGCAAAGGGGGTGTGAATTGTGGGTGCCCCCTGTTTCCTCAACTTAATATTTCTACTAAAGTTTGCTTGAGAATTCTTGATATCTACTTTTTTATATTATGCTAAGCATGGCATTTAAGATTGTGTTAAAGGAGATACTTCCTTAAAATTTATTGCTCTCATATGAATGTTGGATAGTTATTCTGTTTCAATAATGTTGAAGAAGCGGAGTTGGAAAAGATCTGGGTTTCTACTTATAGGAGGAGAGAGCTGGAGAACACTTCTAAGATCAGCTCTCATCCAATCAAAGAGGCAGAAATCACTCTGAACTAGATGGTGGGATAAAGAATAATGGTGTAACCTTCCCCTTATCCTATACATGCCTGAATTAATGACAACACCACTTACTATAGCAGGTTTTGGAGTAAGTATCTTCAACTGTTATCTCATCTAATACACCCAATAGTCCCTTTGAAGGAAATTAGTTGTGGTGAAGACTGATCCATCTGCTCACCAAACCCATTTCTTCCTTTTATTTGGGCACACTTGAGAGATCCCAGCCCCCTTGTAGTTAGGGGTGATGGTGAGACAAGAGCATTTGAGTTTATCAGGGAAATGAGAATAGAAATGGTTGTGCTGCTTCCAGGCCCACTCTATTAAAAACTCCAAACCAGGGGATATCCAGTCATCAGAATAGGCTTTAAGCCACTAAAAAATCAATGGAAATATATTAGTATGGAGAACATTATATATAAGACATCCTTTCAGAGATAGTACTGTAAGTGATTGGAAAGAAAAAAAAAAAGACAAGCCACTCATGTAGTGAAGGAAGAGGAGACCCTTCCATGGCTCAAGTAGCTCCAAACCATCTTTCAAGGAGGGTGGCACAGGTTAACCACAGCCCTGAGTATTGCTTAGCAGAGCATTGCTTAATTACTCAGGACAGCAGGGTGGAGGCCACAGCTGCCATTAATTACCTATCTTCTTTGATCTTACCACATGCAGTACTCAGTCCCTCTTGTAAATAAATACGTATTTATTGACCCTCCAAATATTTATTTAGTACCTACTGTGGCAGACTCGAGTACTGGGAATATAGCTGCAGATGAGAAAAAGTCCTTGTTTTTGTGGAGCCTACATTCTTGTGGAAAGAGGCATTTTATGAGTAAAACAAAATAAATAATACTTCGGATATTGACATGAGCTATGAAATAGAGTGACATGCTACAGAAAAGGGCAGTGAGATACAGAGAGATGGGAGCGGAGGGAACAGGATGGAGCTTTCAGCCATAGAGTGTTGTTAGCAAGGGATTCTTTGAAGACATTCTGTCCAACCTAAGGCCTAAGGGATAGGAAAGAGGTTGACACATGAAGATATGAAGGAAGAACATTCCAGGGTGAAGGAGTACAAGTTCAAAGGCTGGCATAGTTGTGTGCTTGGCAGAGACAACAGAAAGAAGGCATGCATAACTGGATTGTGGCGGGAAAAGGAGAGGTGCATTTGGAGACGTGCTGAGGTCTGAAGGGGTAGGGTTTTCCCAGTCATTGTAGGGAGATTATATTTAATTCTAATGGCAACAGAGAAACTTTGGAGAGTTTGAATGTAGAATAATTGAAAACTGTTATTTTGAAACTGTGCCAAAGCAGCCTACAGAAGGCTGCTTCATGTCGCAGTCTAACATTGCCTGCAGATTGCCACACTTGACTCATGGGAGAGAGGTTGCAGGAATCTAGCTGGCATTATGTTTATTCATGGAAAGAAACTCTTATCACAACTTGGAATTATGTCAGGGTGACTATAAAGCTGGAATCATACTTTTCTAAGGAGTTTCAACTAACTGAATGGTGTTAGGAAGAAATGTCTAGTTTTGTTTTTTTTAATTTTATTTTTTTAAAGATTATTTATTTATCCATGAGAGACAGAAAGAGAGAATAGAGATAGAGAGAGAGAGGGAGAGAGAGAGAGAGGCAGAGACACAGGCAGAGGGAGAAGCAGGCTCTATGCAGGGAGCCCGACATGGGACTTGATCCTGGGACTCCAGGATCACGCCCTGGGCTGAAGGCAGGCACTAAACCGCTGAGGCACTCAGGCATCCCAAATGTCTATTTTTTTTAAAACTGATCTGCTTAAACAACCCACCAAATAAACCCAAATGGCTCAACTGATATTCAACACAGCATTAAATGGCTAAGCAAATTTCTTTTAAAAGAAAGCAATTTAATGATCCATAGAAAGCAATCATATGCTTGACATCCAAAAGAAGATAGTCTATGGTTGGGGAGGCAGTGTGATACTGCCTCAGTGTGATACACAGTGATAGATAGAGAAACTATAAGTTATCTGACAAAAAGGTTCGGTCTTATGATAAAATACAAGGTAATGCAAACTAAGGAAGAACATTAATAAAATAGCAATGTAAGCTCCCAATTAATCAGATGTCACTTGACTTGGAAGAACCAGGAGGATGATCAACAGTTGTGAGGATAGAATGCCAAAAGGAATTTTTTTTAATTTTTATTTATTTATGATAGTCACAGAGAGAGAGAGAGAGAGAGAGAGAGGCAGAGACACAAGCAGAGGGAGAAGCAGGCTCCATGCACCGGGAGCCCCACGTGGGATTCGATCCCAGGTCTCCAGGATCACGCCCTGGGCCAAAGGCAGGCGCTAAACTGCTGCGCCACCCAGGGATCCCCCCAAAAGGAATTTATAAACAGCTCAATCTCCTAGTCTTTGAGGAAGCAATGTTTGGGACAAATACATTAGATAGCTCTTGTATGAGCAGCTTATTACCAAGTCTAGAACAATTACTTTTCAAGTCTCCAAGATACTGAGATGTCTTTGTATTTCTTCCCCAGTGAATGGTACTAGGGGAGATGAGTACAGGAGAATCTGAAGAATAGGGATATATAAGACCTAAGTTTTACACACACAAAGTCAATCCAAAAATATTGGGACTCCTTCACTATCAATTGCCTAACCCATTGAGTTAAACAGTTTTATTTGCTTTCCCCCCTTCCCCTGGCTATCAAATGTCAACTTAAGCCATCTTTAAACAGCCCTGCTATTTTTCTAGATGGTACCAATTAGTACTGATTTTTAAAATTTAGTTTTATTTATTTTTATTGCCAGATGAACTTTAGTCTCCTACACCAAGAAGAGGCCACTGGACAGATGTTTCAAAATCTCTCAATATGTCTCACACATCTCTTTTCAATCTCTTCTATTTCAGCCCTTTATCATTGATATGTTTATAAACCACTGACTAAAATGAATAATAATAATAATAATAATAATAGCAAAATGAATACCATCATTCCAGACTAAACTTCTTCATAAATCTAAGGTAGTTAAGGCTAGAATATTTGTAGATTACCACATTAAAAAAATTACCTCTTAAAGAATTTGCCTATTTTGATTATCAACTATAAATACTATAGTATTTAATCCAGGGATTATAAACCCAAGATTAAAATTAAAAATATGTTTAAAACTGTAGTACGTCACAAGGCTGATTAAAAATTCACAACTTTTTTGGCTGTCTAATGCAGAAGGATAGGAATCCTCATTTGGGGATTGCACATAGAATATCCTTTTCACCACATTTTAGAATACAGCCAAATAGTAAGATTGTTTGAAGGCAATTTATGAGAAAAGAAATGCTCTGATCTTAATCCTGAAGATCCTTGCTTCTACAGATAGACTCAGGTCTCTATATTCAAAAGAAATACATAGTTACCATGGGTAACACATGTGTTCCCAAAAGCTGGCTCTGTGAGTTTATACTAGTGGTAGTGAAGGGATACAGAATCTAAGATTTTCAGTCCACACAAGCAAGAGGCAATGAGATTTAATGGAAATCATTGAATTCTCCACGCCCAGAGCTTGTTCACTTGTTTATAGTCTCAGTCTGTTGTACACCCATGAAGGCATAGAGTGTTTCTGGATATATGGCCCTAACACTGCGCTTGGTACAAAAAAGGTACTCATGGTAATATGTGGTAGTTTGTAGAATGACTTTTAGTCAAGGGATCAATATTTTAGTCCAGTGCTTCTCAAACTACCTATGGAGAACTAGGTTGTTTTTTGACTTTGCAATCTGTCTCAGATTGATTATTTTATTTTATTTTTTTAAAGATTTTTTTCTTCTTTATTCATGAGACACACAGAGAGAGGCAGAGACACAGGCAGAGGGAGAAGCAGGCTCCATGCAGGAAGCCTGATGAGGGACTCGATTCCAGGACCCCAGGATTACTCCCTGAGCCAAGGGCAGACGCTCAACCACTGAGCCACCCAGGCATCCCATCAGATTGATTATTTTATAAAATGCCAACAAGTGAATTACTACAAAATAAAATTTAAAGACAAAAAAGAGTTCTAAGTTTTATTTTTTTTTTATTTTTTTTTTTTTAAATATTTTTTTTAAATTTTTATTTATTTATGATAGTCACACAGAGAGAGGGAGAGAGAGGCAGAGACACAGGCAGAGGGAGAAGCAGGCTCCATGCACCGGGAGCCCGATGTGGGATTCGATCCCGGGTCTCCAGGATCACGCCCTGGGCCAAAGGCAGGCACCAAACCGCTGCGCCACCCAGGGATCCCGAGTTCTAAGTTTTAATTATTGGATGGAATAGATAAAAAACTGTCAAATTGCTTTCACAGTTTCTAAATGCTTTTTCTTAAATTCTTCTCCTGTTGAGAATGAGAAAGTTTTCATGAACCAGTTACTATCAGAGAACCACACTTTGATTAGCACTTTTTAAAGTACTTACTCTGCCTCTAATTAAACTTGGTGAATTTGTTTTAAACCCTTTGAGGTCTGTTTGATCACTTGTAAAATGGGGAACAGAGCTGCTTTCCCAGAGGCTGGTACCTGAAGAAGTCCTACTTTGTTCTTATACCCCCAGATTAGGTCTAATCAGTACTTCTGAATGTGGGTTATTGGACAGTGGTGAACCAATGTCAGGCTCAGGCTTCTCTTTCACCACCTCCTAATCTGACATAAATCCATAAAGCCTTGGTCCTGGGACCAAGGCTACTATAACCCTGAAACTGACCATTCACTGGACTGATCTTAGAAAACTGATAAACAATTTTAGCATAGTAGTGATCTCTCCCTCCCCGGAAATATTTTATATTCCTGGTGCTGCTGTATATTAACTTTGTAGCACTTAGCAATAGCATACTATGTATTTTGCTTATTTTGTTTATAATCTGTTTGAATGTAACTTCAGTCAGAGCTAAAGTTTTAAGCCTTTTTTGTTCATTACTGTGAAAAAAACCATCAAACTGTGCTTGACACAAAATGGACAGCAAATGAATATTTTTTTTGTTAAAAAATAAATAAGGGAATTAACTCATTGATATTGTCTCAGTAATTTAATGTGAAGATTCTTCATGTTCACTAATTTAAGAATTTGCATTTTACTATAGGTTTAATGGAAAACTCAGTATTTGAGGTAATTTGAACACAATTCTGTAGCTTTTTCAGCTTGGCTATTTATACTTTTAGACGTATTTTTTCCCTCATATATCAAAGAGGATTTTAATGTAGGTCAAATTCAAAGTTCTCTTTCAAAACCATGGTTTGGGCTCATCTAAATACAAAAAAACAAATGCACATCAAACTTATTTTTAATGCAAAAAATATGTTTTAAAAATACTCAATCACAAATGATTGAGTGGAATCTTTTCCCATTTTCTAAAATAATTATACTTTTAAACTTAAAAATGAGCATGGAAATTTTGGCCCTAAGGATGTATGTGTATATATACAAATGTATATATCATTCATGAGAAAAATTCAAGTACCTGTTTTCAGGTACTTAATTTTTTCTCAACTGCAATTACACCATCACATTATAGCACTGTCAGCAGTAAAACCAAACTGAATTTTATTATCCTACATTTATAGTATGTTGAGAAAAAGCCCCAATCTTTTAATTCATGTTAAGCAGTCTTTACTTATCCTTTCAAGAAATTCAAACAATGCAAGTAAATAAAACACAAATCTGCCTTATGATGTTACCCACTACAGAGACAAGGAATGCAAATATATTTAAAAATATACAAACTTTTATATTTAAGTTTTTGGCCACATATGCCTTAATAATTAAAACACACACACACACACACACACACACACACACACACACACACTTTCCATATGTTTTCTGTTCTTTCCTGCTCCCATCTTGCCAGTCAGCTTTTTCAACTTTTCCCCTCTATTATCTGATTGTTTCATTTCAGTATTTACATTTTTAATACAGTTTTTATGTTTAGCTATACTTTCAACTTCTCCACAGAAGGAAAATTTTTTATGCTCATTTTAAGATTTCAAAGTTAAACATTGAAATATAGAGCATAGGTGGGACCACATTTTCCTTCTTCCAGTGCTTCTGCCCACATGTACTCAAGAAGTAGGAACTCTGATCTTTCCATAACAAATAAAAAGTGAAACTTGACCTTTCTTCCATTTGCTTCTCACCCCACCCTCCACCTCAAGAAGACTGACATAATTGGTGAAATTGAGACGAGAGCCCTTGCACTTGTTTCACTTAAATATACTTCCTCCTCCCCTCTTTGAGATCTGTTTACCTTAAGGAGGTGTGTGTTTTTTCCTAGGCTTCTCCATAGGGTAAATGTCCTTGTTTCAGGGCATGTAACCCTGAACCATAAACCTTGGTTTAGGTCCTGGCTCCAGGGCCTAAAGGGTATAGGAGGGGTTCTGGATGAGCATGTCTATTCTGAAGACCTCAACTCTCCTTTAGAGGACTAGTTCTGATCTGTAGATCTGGGAGAAATGAATTAAAAAAAAGACTTTAATTCTGGTCATAGATCAAGGTACATTCTTTAATCCAATATTACAAACTAATATTAGTTTTATTATTATAGCAATGTTTAAATGTCTTTTTGACTAAGTATGTGTCTGAACTGATTATCGTATCTATTCTCAGTCATTTCAGTACATGGAGAGGAATGCAGAGTTGGGATGAATAATCATTCTTATGTCAGAATAGTGAGTAGAATTTGGGTAGGTGGATATAAGGAAGGAAGTGTTTTAGATGTAGGGGATAATGTGAGTAGAAGTGTGTAGAATGGTTGCCCACTTCTGCAGTATGTGTTTGTGAACAATATGTCCTTTATGGCTGGAGCTTAGGATGTTTTTTTGGCTTCAATGGGAAAAAACGCTGGATAAAATAGAATGGGAATAAATGTTACAAGTAAGGACCACAGAAGCTTTTAAATTGATCTGGTCAGATGCTAAAAGGCTAAAAAAATATGAGTGATGTGAAGGAAAGTCTGCAAAAAACGATAGGAATAATGAGAGAAAGTTGGAGGGAAGAAAACCGGGGGAAAATTATTGCTTGATTGATTAACTCAGGACTCAGAGAGCTTGAGTAACTTTCCTAAGGTCGGGATCCCTGGGTGGCGCAGCGGTTTGGCTCCTGCCTTTGGCCCAGGGCGCGATCCTGGAGACCCGGGATCAAATCCCACGTTGGGCTCTCGGTGCATGGAGCCTGCTTCTCCCTCTGCCTATGTCCCTGCCTCTCTCTCTCTGTGACTGTCATAAATAAATAAAAATGTTCAAAAAAAATTAAAAAAAAAAAAAAACTTTCCCAAGGTCACCACTGGCAAGTCTGGGCATTTGTGTTGGAACCCAGATCAGTCTGAATCGAAAGATCATGCTCTTCATCTTTAAAGGGAAACTGTTTCTTTATTCACAGCACTTCTGACACCAAATGTATTTATTTTCCACACCAACAACCTTTCCAATTCTCTGTGGACACCAACCAGATATCCTACTATTTAATTCCTTCTGAAACTAACAACCCAGAGTTGGCACAGACCACACAGTTTAAGTGGTCAGTCCCACAAGACTCCTCCCCACTCCCTCCTTTAGATACCAATAACAAGTAGTGGATCTCCAGGTTACTCATACTTCTCTCTGCCTTGGCTACAATTGGGGGTTCCCTGATCCTTTCCTTAGTTTCTATAATTTACTGTAATGGCTCACAGAACTCAGGGAAATACTTTACTATTACTATTTTATTATAAAGGATATTTTAAAGGATACAAATAAACAGCCAGATGAGAAGTACATAGGTCAAGGTCTGGCAGAGTCCTGAATGCAAAAGCTTCTGTCCTTGTGGAATTTGGGAACCACCACTCTCCTGGCACGTGGTTGCATTCACCAACCTGGAGTCTCTCTGAATCTCCTTAGAGTTGTTTATGGAGGTTCCATTACTTAGGCACGATTGATTAAATCATCCGCTATTGGTAATTAACTTGATCCCCAGCCACATTTCCCTTTCTGGAGGTCTGGGGTGAGGCTAAAAGCAGGTTCCAATCCTCTAATTTCACCAGTCAGTTCCTTTGGTAACCAGCCCCCATCCTCCAAAAGTCACTTCATTAGCATAAACTCAGGTATGTTTGAAAGGGAATTATGAATAATAAAGAATGCTCCCTTTACCCTTAGCACTCAAGAAATCCCAAGAGTTTTTAAAGTTCTGTGCCAAGAAGTAGAGATGAAGATCAAAAAATATTTCTTATGTCACAGTAGCACATCCTTTATATGACAATTCTATTTTTATAAGAAAATGATTTCCATGTGAGGTGCCTGCAACACTACAGAGAAACGCAGTAAGTTGTTGGAAATGTAGGCTTAGGTGCTCAGTTTGGTATCATCTGTGGAAAAAGTGAGAGTAAAACTATGGGAATGGGTGAGATCATTAAGAGAATGTCTACAAAGTAAGCTAAGAAGAAAAAATGCCTATGCAAGGAACTTAGGGAATGCCTAAATGGAAGGGCCAGGATGAACACTCACAATTCCTTGAGGACTTTCTAGTGATTTAGTCCTTGAATCACTGCATCAATTATATCTAATATGGTAGAGGATTTAAAAATGCTTTTTTTTTTAATCCCAGAGAAAATTTACTTGGGATTAAGAAATTACTGAAATGCATTTATAGTAAATAAACCTCTGCACTTATAGAATTACTAGAAGTATATTTAGTTATATAAAATTTATATATAATTACATCATGAACACTGGCATGGTGGAATGTTGGCGACTTGAGAATTGTCATGCCATTAACAAATTTATTTACTCAACTTGTTATTTCATTGATTAATTCATGGCTTTAAAATATGAACTATTTATTGACTTTATACTCTGCTTGACAAGAAATCTATGTATTGATGAAAAGTAAGATTTCAAAGATACCGTTGATCAACAATATATAAACTCCTGTCTATTTTTTATTTTATTTTTATTTATTTATGATAGTCACAGAGAGAGAGAGAGAGAGAGAGAGAGGCAGAGACATAGGCAGAGGGAGAAGCAGGCTCCATGGACCGGGAGCCCGATGTGGGATTCGATCCCGGGTCTCCAGGATCACGCCCTGGGCCAAAGGCAGGCACCAAACTGCTGCGCACCCAGGGATCCCCTATTTTTTTTTAATTTTTATTTATTTATGATAGTCACACAGAGAGAGAGAGAGGCAGAGACATAGGCAGAGGGAGAAGCAGGCTCCATGCACCGGGAGCCCGACGTGGGATTCGATCCCGGGTCTCCAGGATCGCGCCCTGGGCCAAAGGCAGGTGCTAAACCGCTGTGCCACCCAGGGTTCCCCCCTGTCTATTTTTTAAATGTGAAGTTCCTCAAGATATATCTGATCAAATGTTTGTCTGGCTATAACTCCTGGGATGGAGTGTGTGTGACGTTAATATAAAGAAGTTCAAGCATGTGTTAGGGACTGAATTATGTCCCCTCTCCTCGAATTCATTTGTTGAAGTTCCAACCCACAAATGTAACTATATTTGGAAATAAGACATCTGAAGAAGTGAATAGGTGAAAATGAGGCCAGAGATGTGAGGCCCCAATTCAGTAGGACTGATGTCCTTCTAAGAAGAGAGAGAGAGAAACTAGGCACTCCTGCATAGAGGGTAGATTGCATGAAGAGTACAAGGAGGCTTCAGGAGAGTCAACCTTGAAGGTGTCTTGATCTTGGACTTCCAGCTTCCAGACTGTGAGAAAATAAATTTCTGTCATTTAGTCCACCTAGTCTATGGTATTTTGTTATGATAGTCCTCGCAAATGAATATACTATGAAACTAGGAACTTACCTTTACAGAGGGTCAAGCTCCAGCTAATATTAGAGGGGATTTTTAGATTGAGAGTATGAAACAAATATTGATTAGATGCTGACAAAATAGACCAGCCTTTTCAAAAATTTAAACTGAAATGTAGGTCTTGTGATTCACTGGGTGGAAGAGATGGGCAGCACCAGGTCTCTGGGTCTCTGACCAATTACATTGGTTTTGATTATAGAGACAGTGGGCAGAAACTATATTAATATTTAATTGTGAAATATCTTGCCTTTGGTGCATGGGCGGTAGGGGGGAAGCCATTAGAAAGACTTTGGCTTCTCCTGATTTTATATCTATGGTGATAGGCAAGGCTATTTTGAAATAATGAACATATAAAATGCAAACCACTCACATTTTATCCTTGCACAAGAACTTGTAAAGATGCCTGACAAGCACACAAAAATGCTCCTTTTAATGTTTTTAGGAGGATAGCTTAAGGTTGTTTTCAAAGTTTCAAGATCCAAATGCAAAGGACTCCACTTCTTTACAAGTGGTTTAATCCCATGGGTAGTGTGGTTATAATCCAGATGACTCTCTTGAGGGGCATGGAGAAAGAATGCTAATTTGTGTGTGTGTGTGTGTGTTGAAAGGACCATAAAGGAGAAACAGATCATACTTTGTGGGTTGATAAACAGTTCAACACACACAACCAGCAGAATGAACACTATGCACATTGCACAACTAACTTTTTTTTTTTTTTTTTTTTTTTAAGGCAGAAATGGGGGAGAAGAGTTCTGGATTTTATTTCTCTTCTCTGACCCCTCACTTGGTGAGATGGCAAGGATAAAAAGGATATATCAGAATTTAAAATGTGACATTGAAAGAAAAAGTTTAGAATATGATAAATATCTAGATATGGAGCTTGATTTACTTTTTCTTCAATTTCTGTTTTAAAATGAAAAAAATTGAAAATGGCTTCAGAAATTACTAGACGCAAAATTTTGATGGTCTTATTTAGATGACCTGTGAAAGGAAAATTGCAGTAGAAACAAAATCTGAAAGTTCACTTTGCTTGGGTTAATTTTATTCTTGATAGATGACTTTGGGAAGGTTCTATTTGCAGAAGAGCTCAATCTAATAGTGAGTAGGGAGTGCAGGATAAGAGAATTTGTAAATAATAAAAGTATACCAGTTGCATGTGAAAGCCTCAGTCATGAATTCTCTGAGAAGTTCAAGATTATTCACACACAAACCCTTTCTCTCTCTCTCTCCTTCTTTTATCTTATCTTCCTTTTGTTGTTGTTGTTGTGTGAGGCATTCATTAATAGTAAGGGAACACACAATCACTTTTAATAGACATGATCCTTGTAACCCTGGGGAAAGATCAGTGGTGATACTGTCTTCCCTCTTATCCTTAAGAATTGTCTGTTCTACATCGGGCTGAATGAAATTTGTATTTTCTCAATAAGTGAAAACACTGTTTCTTAAATACATCAAAGCCCATTTGAATTGGGTCACATCATATTTTATCAAACAGATTTTAATTTTTTCCACATTTAAAAAATTTCCAGATTATTCCAAATTTTACATGCCAAATTCTGCCCTCAATTAGGCACATGCAGCTAATTGCACACACATAACTGAGGGCAGAGTTTGGCATTTGGAGTTGAAGGTCTCTGAAGCTCTGATTTTTTTTCTTGGAAAAGCACAGACTTTAATCTATGAATTTAAAAAAACTTCAAAATTATTGACATCACTTTTCCAAAGTTGCTTTCAAGCACTGATTAGTTAATCCACCACACCCTGGTGTAATCACTTTTTATTATCTTTTTTGCAATGATACAATAGTCATACAAATGACCTTTTAGTTTTTTGCAGCCACACAAACAAGACTGTGATAGAATTAAGGTTAAAATTTAGCATTCTAAGTCTGTGCTTCATGATGATAACTGGAACTATTCATTAGCATTACATAATGTATAATAAATTTGTTTTTTCTTGATTATTGCTTCTTTTCTTATTCAAAATATTATTGCTTTGCTATACTTTTTCCAAATTATAAAGCTAATATTGGAAATAATGTCAGCAATACAGAAAAATGTAGGGAATGAGATAATCACTTGAATTCTCACTACTATGAAGGTGCCATTTATATTTTATTGCATACTCTTTTAGGAATGTCATCTGACTTTTTCCTCTAATTCTATATTGATAGAAAAATATTTATTGTAACCAGCTTTTTCTCCAGGAAATATTGGAAATATTTTTATGTGAAGGAATACAGATACCTCTTTTAAGGCCCACATACTATCTTGTTGGACTAGCAAATCTCCAGCAAATCAATTATTTTCACAAAACAAATTGTGCTGCATTGCTGTGAACTCTATTATTATGAATTCATTTGTTTATTGTGATTAATAACTGGAACTCTGTTCTCTTTTAGCTATGTCAAAGGCTATCTAAACCAAATCTATTTGTTCTTTTTAAAAACTATCATTTTGAATTATCCATAGAATTATACTCAGATATGGAACTTAAGAATGTCCTGGCAATGGAAACATAGGTATGTAAAGTCCTCAGAAAATTGTTAAATGTATTTTATAAATAGTCTCTTATTACCCATCTTTAATCTGATGACCTGCTAAAAATATTCATATTGATATGGATTTTGAACATTTCTTTTTCTTACCAATTCTTAGGAGGTTAGAGTAAGCAGTGGAATGGAAAATGTTGGGTCATCTATATTTCAAGTAATCAATTGCTAAATACTAAATCTAGAGTGATGTGTTTATGCTTATATGAATAGTGTTTGAAAAATTAAGAGAAACTCCATCCAGGCTCTGCACATTACCATTCTATTCTTTGTTGCTCCCACACTTCATCTCCTAAAACCTTTCCAGTCTCCTGCCCTCATAAAAACTCAGATGCATTACCAGCCTTACATTCTTCAGCCTTTAGATCTTATTCTCTGTTGCCTATTCAAGGATATTGCTCTAACAATATTCCTTTCTCCCTCTCTCATCATCAAATTTTTCTTTTGTCTTAGAATATTCCTCTTCACCCATTTTCTACTCCGTTTACCACTGCATTTCTTGGCTCCCCTTTGGAGCAAAGGAGTTATCTTTACTCTTTGATTTCAATTCTTTTTCTTTTCTTTTCTTTTCTTTTAAAGATTTTATTTATTTATTCATGAAAGACACAGAGAGAGAGAGAGAGGCAGAGACCCAGGCAGAGAGGGAGAAGCAGGCTCCATGCAGGAGACCGACGTGGGACTTGATCACAGGCCTCCAGGATCATACCCTGGGCTGAAGGTGGTGCCTTCAAACCACTGGGTCACTGGGGCTGCCCCCAAAAATTGTTCTTGAGGTCACCGGTGACTTCCATAATCTTAAATATGATGGTCAATTCTCAATCTTCATCTAACTTGATATGTCAGTCTCATTTGATACATCTGATCACTCATTCTTCCTTAATAAACTGTTCTCTTGGTTTCAAGAATGCCATTCTCTCTTAGTTTTCTTCCTTTTAGTGCAGATTGCTCCTTCTCAGTCTCCTTGACTGAATCCTCTTCTTTTTGGCTTCTTAATTTTGGAATATTAAATTGTTTTCTCTTTTTTTTCCCCTCCTTTTTATTTACACTCATGGCCTTAAATGTCTTCTATACAGTAATTACTTTCGTATTCACATCTCTACGACCATATTTTTTCCACACCTGACATTCATGCACCCGTCATTATTTCCACTTGGATGTCTAATACCTCTCAAACTCAACATGCCCAATAATGAGCTTCTGATCCTAATCCATTAACAATAATGCTTCACTAATCTCAGTTCTGGCAACTTTATCCCTACTATTGCTTATGACTAGAAAGCCATTGTAGAATACTTTTGTTCTTTCACATCTCATATTCATCTTTCAAGTAATCTTGTTAGTTCTAATTCCAAATTTATTCAGAATCTATCCATTTCTCACCGTCTCCAGAATCTCTAATCAGGTTTCCCATTATTCTGTACCTTTGGAATCTGTTGTCAAGAAATAAGCCAGAGAGCCTCTTAAAACTCAAATTATACCATGACACTCTTCTGCTTAAAACCCTGAAATAACTCCCTATTTCATTCAAGGCAGGCAAATACTATAGTCCATACAATGGCTAAAAGGCTAGAACCTTCTACTCTCTTCCTTGTTCAGTCTCCAGTAATCACAGCAGATTCCTTGCTATTCCTCACATATGCAAGGGACTGTCCCATCTTGAGATATTTCCTTTGGATATTCCTTTTACCTGGAACGTTCTTCTTCCAGATATCTGCTTGGATAACACTTTTGTCTCTTTCAAGTCTTTGACTAAATCCCATTCTCAAGATGAGTCCTATTCGGACTCATTTAATTAATACTACAGCCTCTTTTGCCCATCTTTTTCGTTTCCTAGCTCCCATATTCTGGTATGGTGGTGGTGGTGGTGGTGGTGGTGGTGTGTGTGTGTGTGTATGTCTTTCAAAGCATTTATTATCTTCAAATGTCCTTTGACTTAAAATATATTTTAGAATATTATTGTTGAACATATCCTTGAGGACAGAAATCTTTTGGTGAGTGGCTGAACTATGGGTAAATATCTCATCATTAAAATTATAAATGAAATAGCTAACTAAATAAATCCAAACTTGAATAGACTAATGATGAGACTATGCCATGAACAATAGGTTTGGCTAATTCAATTCTATGCACATGAAATGGAAAAAAAACCCCATAAATAACAAACATGAACCAGGGTGAAAGGGAAGAATATTGGGATAAGAGGAAACATAGTGTAAACTTTTTAGTTTATGAATTTTCCTCCTCTTTAAACATTTTGGGAAAGCAGTGAAGAAGACGCTACAAATGTTGCTGTTTGAACCTTGACTGAAGATTGGTTAAGGATTATGCTAATTTGGGGATAAAAAGGGAGAATTTTTGGCTTTGAAATATAAATGTATACATCATTGGCCCGTCTCATTAACGCTTCTGAAATTTCCCTTCAGCTGTAGCTGATTAGCAACTAAAAATGTCAAGGTTATTTTGAGATTATTGGAGACTATTCTAGGGCCTTGAAACAATTAGTTGCTCAAGGCCTCATTAGGAAAGAGAGTATATATATATAAAGCTATAAGCCTTGGCTAGTCAAGAAAGCAAAATGCTTTTGAGTATTTTATTTTTTGAGTATTTTATTCAGTGAGGTAAATTAATGTGCTTTGTTTCAACTGGTTAACCAAATGTTGAAAGTATGGCCGACTACTTCTGGAAGGAATGAAAATTTCTATAATGGAGAAGAGGAGGCTGGGCGTTGAAATGTCAGGACCATATAAAGTTATTTTGTTGCAGAGACTAGTTGCTATGTCTATCGACTTTGATGCCAATTACTTGTAGTAAAAAAGAGTAGTCTTTGAGAGCTTATTTTTAAAATATTATTTAATTCCAGCATTTGATGAAGCAGCTAATGATTGAAGGCATATTAGTTTAAATGTTGGTTATAAAACAAGAGAAAATATTTAGTTCTACAACAAATGAGGGTAAAATTCTTTTTTAGACCCTTAAAACATAGGGCTATTTTGAATACCATTTGTTGGGGTTTGTGAGGACCCCCAAGTAAAACCACTCTCTTCTCCTTAGTAAATATAGACACAGGAATCATACTGATGGAAATCAAAATGCCAGCTTTATTACTAATCAATATCTGGTCTGATGACTGCATTTAGGTATACAGCTGCAATGGTTCCTAATACTTCGCTTTGATCAGACACACTTACCTATCAGGCATCAAGAGCAATGTGACTGCTGACCTCCCTGAAGTCCCGGACATTTACCACATGATATGGAGTCAGACCTTAAAGCAGGGTCCTTGGATAGATGGCTCTAGAAAGAGAGAAAAAGAGGAAAAGGCTGCAGTAAACTTGCTCAGTGATTTCTCTCACATCCACTACATAGGGAGGGGTAAACTGGGATAGAAAGAAAGATTGAAGCCTCCCCACCTGGAAACAGGAGGGATGGAGAATATACACTCCCCTACGCATTTCTCCACCCTCAATAAAACACGTATCATGTATGTGTGATCTATTTATGCCATGTGTTTCAAAACGTGTGTGTTAGCCGGTAACAGGAGTGGGGCTTATTGTATTTCACAACTTCCACCGCTGTTTTTCAAATAATTACAGAGAATTGCAAATCGGACACTCACACATTGTTAGCATGTACACTGCTATGAATTCATAGCATGAGTTGATGGTTCAGCCATGGATGAAGGAGAAAGAGGGAGGTGCAGCAGTGCTTTTATTAATGAGCAGAGACCAGAATGTTGATAAAACGTTCCGCCTCCTCTGAAGACAGCGCTGCTGCCATCTGCTGGACTGTGAGTAGGTGCAACCCAACCGGAAGGAGTCAATGCTATTTATCTCCCTCCCACTTCCCAGGCATTACAGTTGGGTGCCATGGAGGAAGAGAGCATCTAAAGATAGCAGCTCATGGTCTCTGCCTTCAGTGAGCTGGGAATTCAGCAGGGGAGAGAGACCTTACTCAAGACACTATGATAACGTCTGGCCCTAATGGGAGGGCCATGAGATGGTGGGATCCACTGCCACGTGGAGTAACAGACAAAGATTTAAGAAGAGGTGACCTGACTTTATGTTGGAAGCAAACAAAGGTAGGGTTTGACAGGGAGAGATGGAGAGAAGGGAATTCTAAGTGGGCACTGCTTCAAATAGCTTTATTCTATTGGCTCATGAAGAGTCTAATGAGAGTTCCTACTCTTTTTAGGAATACTCTCTTTTATTCCTCTTTTATGATCAACCTCTCCCCAGTCTCTAATCGTTCTCAACCATTGATCAGACCATTTAGGGATCCTAATCAGAAGAAATGGCTCTCTAATAATTGAAGTTATGGGGATGCTATAACAGGCATGACATGTCCCTCCCTCACAACACCCTCTTGGGTTATTTCCCATGCTTTGCCCTGAAATAACAGGAAACTTCATTTCAATTAATTTCTTTGGTATGTGGTTTATCATAGCATAAGTTTATGAGGTTGAGCTTTACAAATTCCATTTTAATCAGATAGTATTTTTGCCCTAAGGAAATTGTAAATACCATGAATAAAACTTTCACCAATTTAGAAACCATCTATAACTTATAAGTGTAATTAGGTTTAAAATGATGCTGAGATTTCACACAATCCTTGTTCAGAACTTGTGATTTTTATACTCTGTGTCTCTAGTCTCTGAATAGTGGTCAGCTGGATATTTTCCTGTTGTAAACTGTGATATGTTAAGGATCCAGCAAGTTAAAAAATAATAACTTTTGATTTGGCAACAGCAGAATAAAATGTGGATAACTGAAACCTTTGTTAACATCATGTTTGACATATGACAGATGGTACTTTCAGGTTGCATATATGAATGTACAAAGGAGCTATTCTGTCTGAATTTCATTGGACTTTTCTGTGGTGGTCAAAATGGGTTTCTTTCAATCTTTGTGTCAGTGGAGGTTGGTTTGTGTGGGACTTGAAGGTTAAACCTGTCAGATACAGCACAGCTTGTGATTCCATTGGCCCTATCATAGAACTCAGAACTAAAAACTGCCAAACTTAGTGAAATTGGCTGATTCTGGGGCAAGGTCTTATTGCATAGACTTGGATAATGTCTGTACATATGTTTAAAAAAACCTTTTGTTCTAAATATGTTTGTGTTTAAGACTCCTTCAATGAAGGATTTGTAACAGTAAATAAATACAATGGAAAACAAGTTTAAACAAATGTTTTAAATTTATTTATCCACTTTAGTATTTAAAATACTCTATTCTCCACCCAAAGCTACATTTTCTTCCACCGCAATCTCTTCTTTTTAAATTCAAATGTTCTTAACATTAATTTAGAAGATGTGTAAAGCCAGGCCATGGAAGGTGAGTTGAAACTATAAAGTCAGAAAGTGTAAGGAAATAAACCAAACTAGAAGCAATGTTAGCATCCAGGACAATGTGGAAAAACTGGACAAAGACGCTGCTTTGGAGAAGTAACAGACTAGAAGTAATGGCATCTTCCTGTTGAGCCACAAAGAGGAATAATATTATCCTGATCTTGCAGTTTATCTGAGGAGATACAGAGTTTTCAGATGTAAATAAATGATAATGGAAAATAACAGGCACTGGGTGGTGTAGGTAGCAGGTGTACATCAAGGGCTATGTAGTTGGCAATGGATTGTGAAGATAGCGGGGCTTAATTTGAGTCTCCCTCTCAATTTTTACTCTAAATTATGAAATATTATAAATTTGGGGATTGAAGAATAGTGCTTACACAGAACTGATAGTAATTATCTCACAATAAGTACCACTTATTAAATACTATGTGTCGGGCATTGTGGTCAAGTGCTTTATATGAATTATTTTACTCGATCTTTGCAATTTTTCTATGACTTAAATACTATCCCCCCCCCCCCCAAATTACAAATGGCAACTTCAAGGTTAAACAAGGTGTCCAAAGTCACATAGCTATTACATGGCAGTACCCAGACTCAAAGCAGAACCTGTTTGATTCCAAAGCCCAAACTCTAAACCATGGAGTTAGTGCCAGCATATAGCTAATGATCAATTATCTGCATGTTTTAATAAGACAGTCAAGGTTATGGTACCAAGAATTTTCTTCCTAACATGAAGTATATGTTAGTTTGAAAAGGAATTCCCCAATGGTAATTGTGGAAACTATTTAACAAACATAAAAGAATGTTTATCATATAATGTCAAATATGAAAAGAATAATATAATAAAAGTGCTCACTGTATTTGCAATAATGTCAAAACTATGTATGCATATAGATAAAACTCTAGAAGAGAAATTTAAAAGGAAAACAGTTTTGTTGAAATGGTCAGAATCATAGCTAAGTTTTCCTTTAAAAATCTCTTCTACTGTTGAAATTTTTTCATTAATATTTTTGAAATTAGGTCAGAAAAATTAAAGCTATTAAACTAACTCAATGAGAGAAACTTACAGCTTGGTGCTGAAAAGAAATCATTCTCAAATGAAAATTAGAACTCGTTTTAAAACATGAAATCAGTGTAGGAGGTCAGGAAATAAATGAAAATTTCTAGCAGATAATGTTTAGTTTATGAAAAGGAATACTTAAATTGTGTTACTAGAAAATATTGTTTGTTTTTCCTTTTCAGAAAGTTACATTAAAGTTACCATATCAGTAGATGAGAATGTTTATAGAATAGGATCTCATACTCTAACCTCCCTCTTTCCACACCTTGCTGTGTCCCATCCTGCTCCATTTTGACAAGCAAGAATCTTACATTTTTATTAAGTTCTTGTCCATCACACCATTTTCTGAGAAACTCTACTTGACCCCTGGGACTTACAAAGGAAAAAGAACTTTGCAAAGGAAGAAGGAAATAACATGAGCTTATTTTTTCAGGCCTTAACAGTTTCTTGAGTGTGAGAACTGATTGATGGTTCTACATGTTTGAGGGAGGTATGGTTCAAAGGTCTCAATAAAGCTAGAGATCAAACTTGTAGGTAGTGATAATTAGTGATAATTTACTGTTTTGTTTTGCTTTCGTTCGTATTTCTGTTGGGATAGTAAAAAATTGTAAATTTTCTTATCCTACCCTTCTTAACTGACCTACCAGATTAAGGGCTGCTTTCTATTACCTTTCCAAATATTCTTACTTACACCTACTCCAGAAGGTGCAAATACCATATTCACTCTAGTATACCTCCTCATTTATTTTTCATTCATCAACAGTCAAGTGTGATGTAAGTAGCACTTACTGTTGAGATTGTATAGTTTAATAAATATATACATTCATGAAATATTAGTGGAAAGGAAATGAAAGTTGATGAAAATGAAATTGAATACTTCAAAAAAGGATAAAGGCATGTGGATAAAAGGAATGATGATGAATTAGTTGTGGGAGAGATGGGTTTCTAAAGAACCTTTAGAAGGATTATGTACTCAGATTGCATTTCAAATTTTTAAAAGTTTTTGTTCTGTTTTAAAGAAACTCAAACTGAAAATTTTGAAAGAAGTGCAAGAAAACCATTTTTTGCCATACATTCAAAGAAAGCGCCGACTCCGCATAAAAAGATTGGCCAGTGAATGCATATTTGTTTTAAGCTAATAGGATCTTTAAGATATGTATTTTTTATTATGATTCACCAATGTAACGGACTTTTTAGAAAAATATTAACCAATCGATTGTCAGTCTCATACACGAGAGATTAGAGCACTTTGATTGTATAATCTTATATTCAGTTTTTTTTTTTTAATTTTATTTATTTATGATAGGCACACAGTGAGAGAGAGAGAGAGAGGGGCGGAGACACAGGCAGAGGGAGAAGCAGGCTCCATGCACCGGGAGCCCGACGTGGGATTCGATCCCGGGTCTCCAGGATCGCGCCCTGGGCCAAAGGCAGGCGCTAAACCACTGCGCCACCCAGGGATCCCCTTATATTCAGTTTTAAAGGCACAGAACATTCAGTGGCAAAATTAGAAGAGTAATATCTTGAATGGTCTCTAATAATTTTGAACCTTTTAAAGAGCTATTTTATTTCTTTATTTCTTTCTTTATTTCTTTATTTCTTTATTTCTCCCTTTCCTCATTAATTCAAGCCTTTTCCTTTTGTGGTAGAAACTAACTGTGGCACAAATGCACATTCTCTCCATTATTTTTCAAACAAACTGACTCAGAGTTTTCAGCTGCATGTACTGCACATAGCTAAAGAAAACTAAAACACATTTCCCCACCTCTATTACTGCTGGGTGTGGCCAGGTATATTAATTTTATATAGCTGACAAGATATATTAATTTTCTATGGCTGCTGTAACAAATTAGTACAAATTGAGTAGCTTAGAACAACACAAATCTGTTGTCTCATGGTTCTATAGGTCAGAAGTCTGGGTCAGCTTGTTTGGTTTCTCAATACTTAGGGTTTCACAAATCCAAAATCAAGGTGTTGACAACTTGACTTTTATAGAAAGGCTCTGGGAAGAATTCATTTCCAAACTCATTCAGGCTGTTGGCAGAAACTAGTTCCATGACTTTGTAAAATTAAGATCCTATTTCTTTGCTGGCTATCAGGTGCAGGCGTTAGCACTTAGAGACCTCTTGCTGGTCTTTGTGTGTGAGTCCCTACATTTCAGGGCCAGAAAGGTGCATGTGTTGAATTATGCTTGGACTCTCAGACTTCCCTTTATGCCATTGCCTTCTTTATGTATTTAAAGTCAATGCACAAGTTACAAGTACTGCAGTTGTGATTAAATTAAAACCTCAGGTAAGGTAAAATTTTGTGAAAATGATAAATCTTAGGAGTAACCTATATGGCATCTATATTCAGACAAGCAAGAGGAGAACTGAAATAAAGGATACACTTAAAGAAGCTGTGGTTTAAAACAAAAGACAACTGCAACAAAAATAACGAAACCAAACCAAAACATCACAAAAGTGGTGAAAATCTTAAGTTCTTTTAAATACAGAGCACACATTATTGTTTTAAAATTGGAGAATTACCATTTAAGATCACAATATCAATCTTATAACCTTGAAAATATAAGATTAATAATATATCTTTTAAAAAGATATGTCTTTCAAGAATGGGAGAGGGAAGATGGGAAAAAGTTGTGGGTTTATTTATTACTTTTTCAAAACATGGAGGCAGTTGATAATGTCTCAAAGCAAAACAAAAAACTCACAAAAAACAAAAGGCACTTAATGATTTCCGTATCTTAATGGTTTTTATAATTTTGTTTCTTAATCTCAAAGGACTCTTTCAAGAACTAATATCTATTGGTCTTGGATCCTCCAGAAAATATCTGAAGTTCAGTAATCTATGTTCCTTTCAGTTCTTAGTTCCGTTACATTTAAATTCAGTTAAATTTGTTGTTTTTATTTTAGAATATAAAATGGAAGGGTACTCCTGGAATCGGAGTCCCACATCAGTCTTCGTGCATGGAGCCTGCTTCTCCCTCTACCTATGTCTCTGCCTCTCTTTTCGTGTCTCTCATGAATAAAAAAGTGAAATCTTTCCAAAAAACGGAGTGTTTCTTATTTGCAGAAGACGATTTTGGTGTCCTATGTATTTTTTGTATGTATGTGGAGTTTTATTTCTGCATATGTAAAAAGATGCCAAAATAATGTTTAGTCATTATTAAGGATGAATATTTATGTAAGGTGGACTTAATGTGATTTTACTCTCTTCTTCAAACTCTTCTGCATTATATAACTTTATACTACCATGAATACTACTAAATAATAATAAAAATGATAACCAACTTTTCTTGAGCACTTGACAAATGCCTAGCATTTTTCTGAGTACTCCATAATTAACTCTATCAGTTATCAAAATAACTGTTATTTTCTCCACCTTACAGATGAACAAATGGAGGAACAAAGAATTGAGGTGATTTTCTGAGAGTCCCACAGCTAATTAGTGGTGATATCAGGATGACCAGATATCATAAAAATGAACATTTGGAATATTTCACTAAAATAACTAAATAATTATTCTGCAAAAAGAAGTCATGAATTTATGTAACTTATAGAAGTCTTATAACATTTGAATGCATTGAATATGTGAAACTAGAGCTTTCAGCATAATTTCTTTCTGTTATTGCAACTCTGCTTTTATTATCATTACCTCTGGGAAGTTTCTTAGAAAAACTGAACTATGTAGACAAAAACATAATAGGATTTTCATGAGTCATTCTATTATTCTTTTCCTTCTTTTCTCAAAGTGTAATCATTACCAATTTTGTCCATCCCCTACTGAAAAAGATGTTCTGAGGCATTAGAATGAGTTACATGACACATTTTCAGAAAAATCCAATAATTGACTTCAGAGTCCTAGTGAATACATTTTCTTAGAGTTGTACTGAGCTGTACAATGCCAGAAGGCACTGAGGCCTCAACTGTTTGGTACTTAGGTATATTTTAGAACTAGGTACAGACTGTGGTTAAGACATTTGCTATTTTTCTATAAGCCAAGAATTTCTCCAGCATGCCTTTATGTCTAAAATTTCCAATTTCTGGGATGTCTGGGTGGCTCAGTTGTTGAACAGCTGCTTTTGGCTCCAAGTGTGATCCTGGGGTTCTGGGATCAAGTCTTGCACTCCCCACAGGGAGTCTGCTTCTTTCTCTCTCTGATTCTCCCTCTGCCTATGTCTCTGCCTCTCTTTCTCTATCATGAATAAATAAATAAAACCTTTAAAAAAGTAAATAGAATAGAATTTCCAATTTCTACTAATCAAAAACCTCTTTCGATAGTTCAGGATGAGTCTACAACTTTGTGTTACCAGGTAACTTGTGTTACCACGTGGAATCTATTGTCCACAGTTACAACTCTGCACAGCTCAATACTGGAAAACAAAAATGGCATGTCAATATCTAATTTTGATACTCAAAGTTATCTTCCACTGTATGCTTCAAATTGTATGACACCTGCACACAGATGTATCTGATATTAAAAGCTCTCTTTCATCCACATCTGAATAAAATCCAATAATAAGAGTTTAAAGGATTCGAGAAAGAGAACTTGGTGCCACATGAGACTCAAGCAAATCTAATGAAGAAAAGATCATGAGGAGCATGGGTATACCACTTGACACCTTTTAAGGTGCTAGTTCAGATTCTCAGTTTACCTCTCTCTGGAGCCCTTGACCCTTTGTTCAGTTCTAGCTGCAGCTAAGGAGAGCCACTCTCCATGAAAGCTTGGGCACTTCCATTGTCTGACCCCTCAAAGGCAAATTGGAACTCCCCATGGGCAAACATTGACCAATGGAAGATGTAGAAGCAGACAGAAAAAGTCTCTCTCCATTTTCCCTTCTTTGTCATAGAAGCATAGGAGCATAGTGTTGTTACTCTATAGTTTGTCTATTGATGCTGCAAGTAATAGAGGGAAAGTTTGTGTCTATTAATGAAGCACAGTTTTCTGGTAATGCACTATCTGTTTGTTTCCTATTCTTCCTTGCCTTATTTTGCTACTTTTGCATTTTCTAATAAAGCGTCAGTACTCAAGTTTTGCCTCAGGCTCTATTTGCTAGGAAACTTGGGTTAAACAGATGTTCCAGCGTAGATTTTTAGAGCTGAATGATGGATAAGATTTGTGTTTTTCTTATTTTCTCAGCATGTTTTTCATGTTCAACAACAGAAAAGGGAAAGAAGAGACGAGAGAACCAGTTTTTAGCCAATACTAATTCTGCATTGATCACTCTGCTGGTTGTTTTGCACACATATTTTATATAGTTGAAACTACCTTACAGTTTAAATAACTTTATGCATATTTCATAGGTGAGGAAACTGATGCCCAAATAGGTTTTGTGTTATATGTAAATTCGTATAGCTATTAAGTGCAGGCATTGGGATTGAAAGCTAGGTTTAGATTTGGACTTCCAGCGCTACAACTGTTGCACAAAATCTATGTATTTATGGTCCAATGTGTAGCTTTACCAGCATGGTCTTGGCATTTGCAAGAGAGACATTTCTTCCAAGTTAACCTGACAGCTACAATACCTCTAGACTTATTCGTCATTTTTTGGTGGTGTTGTTTTGGTATTATCTCCAAATCAGAAAATTTGAAAATTCTAGTATTCTTCCCTGGTGAGTATCTTATATAATACTACATGTGATTTTAATTCAGATTGATCCTGGATTATATTTTTTGATGTATAAGGGTTATATGCACTAAATGAAATGAATATTTTGTATTATAGGGGTCCTGGTTCAGTGCTA
This sequence comes from Canis lupus familiaris, assembly GCF_011100685.1. Taxonomy (NCBI): domain Eukaryota; kingdom Metazoa; phylum Chordata; class Mammalia; order Carnivora; family Canidae; genus Canis; species Canis lupus. Next base: position 12,644,246 of record NC_049253.1, on the reverse strand, counting down.
ATATAGAGAGCTTCCTTGAGGGGAACCTGGCTGGCTCAGTCAGGAGAGCATGCAACTCAAAATCTCAGGGTTGTGATTTTGAGCCCCATGTTGAGTGTAGAAATTACTTAAAAATAAAACAATCTTGAGAACTTCCTTTGACTTCTTGCTGAATATTTGGTCATTTGGAGGTCTTGTGATTTTATGCTGCAACATTTTAAGATGGGGTTGCATAGAACTGATTAAACAACTCTCGCCTTACGTATCATTTACCCATTTCCATTCTGAAGTCAACCCAGGGGTTAATTTAAGTAATGCATAATGCCCCATAATTTTTCCTGAAATATGTTGTCTTATTTATGAACTCACATTCAAAAGAGCAAAAGCACTTAGAAGAATTTATTCCCAATAGTCTTGATGGAAGGTGCAAAGTCATAAATTAACAATAAGCATGCTCTAGAGAAATACTATAATCATGCAAGGGATTTCCATGTTATATTATCTATCCTTCCTTGGCCAACTCTTGCAAAATTTGTCTTTGTGAGAAAGATTAACAGATGTATTTAAATGAATCCTCCTTTTGGAATAGCATGGGATCAGGATCAGTCCTTTCATTTAGAATGTTTTGTGTGACATTTTCTTTCTCTCTGGGAAGTGAAATAATTTATATTGAGTTTACACTCGAAATGATTCATTATCCTTTTATAAAGTTTTAGAAGTCAGGAGAAGCTGTGAATTATTGAGAAAGTTTAGAAAAGGGTACCAGAAATTGTGAATAGATATTAGCAATTCACATTCTTCAGAAAGAAGAGGTATTAGTGAAAAATCTAAGATGTTTTAACCATTCAAAAATATTGCTGTTTCAATGTTCAATGGACATTTATGATATCTTACATTCCTGACTAGATTTTAACCTAATTCTCCAATGCCAATTTTTGAAATAGAAAGTCAAAAAGACAACTTTTATGTGTACCTTGAGACGTATGCTCTCATTCTAGTTTTCAAAGATCTAGGAGAAAAAAAAAAAGGTAAGGAGATTACATGTGGAATATATAAAACCAGTCCTTTTTTTCCCTGCCTACTAATGCATACAGCTATTCTTGTCTCCTTAACTATCCCCCAGTGATATAGGTGTCAGATCACATTCTATACTAAATGTTCCTGGACCTAATCCTTACAATTTCTCTTGTTTCCTGACCAAATACTTTGCTTATAACCCCTCATTTGACTCTACAACTACCTATAAAACATAAGCCACGCAATTATTTTAAAAGAGGTTTCTGTCTTGGTCTTATAGAAAAAAATATATTAAAGCAAGTGTTATGGGGTATGATTATTTGAAGTTTTATCAGATGTGCTTGCAATTCTCTGTACTTATTTTTCTTACACCTCTTAGTATTTTTCCTATACAGTCAGAAGTATTTATCTCAGTTGAGAAACATGAAACAGAAAAAAAAAAAAAAAAAAAAAAGCTCTCTAAACTTAATTTTGAAGTGCAAAAGTTTAGTACCAAAAATACTTAGGAAATATAAAATCCATGATGCTATAAAATATAATCCTTTTATCTACACTGAAAAACATCCCCCAGGACAAGGTGGGAGAAATGGGAGAACTAGGGAGAATAAATCAATTTCTGCTGACAGATCCCATTGAAAGGGTTCTGCTATATTCCAGGAGGAGGAGAAAGGTATCAAAAATCCTCAGATAAGTTGGAATATCTGAAATCAGAAGGGTCCTATGTGCTTACCTTGCTCAAACCATCCCAGGAAGAGCCTGGGGGAGTGGAAACACTGTGGAGGCAGATTTTCAAGTTAGCCTCATGGTTTCCTCAGACTTAGAGCTGTTGGGAGCATTAGAATATTTCTCATGTGGCAAAGATGGCCAGTGGTGACCTGAGTAAATCAGTATAGGGAAAAAAGATGAGAATGAGTAATCCTTAATGGATGAGATGTCATTATGAGTATTTGATATTACCAGTGATCAGTTATATGAACACCTCCAATCCACACTGACGTTATGGACTCAAATTAGATGTAACTCCAGGTGGAGGGTGATGAAGACTGAGGTTAAGTTTCTGGAATTTGATGTAATGGGACTCAAAAGAAAGATTAAATTCAATTACAGGGAAAAAATAATATGATTTTGTTATTTTATTTCACATTAGAATCTATGCAGTGAAATTTTTATCCATTCCACAAAGCCCCACCCCACTCCCAATTTTACCTTCTTAGACTCTGGGCATCTGGCCTCCCAACACCATCCTCCAGCCCCAGGTCCTTAAGGTCCTGTGAGCATTTTCTGAGTCCACAGGTTCCCAGCATTTCTTCTATATGAGGAAAAGTGCATTGGCCAGATATGGCAGGGTGCTTGGCCATCTCATGATTTTTACAGTTTGTTTAAAATAAACAGGAACTTGGAGTGCCTGGTTGGCTCAGTTGGTTAAGTGTCTGCCTTCAGCTCAAGTTATAATCCCGGGGTCTTGGGATCAAGCCCAGAATCTTTGGCTCCCTGCTCAGCAGGGAGTCTGCTTCTCCCTCTCCCTCTGCCCCTCCCTCCACTCATGTTCTCTTTTTCTCAAATAAAAAAAAAAATCTTTAAAATAAACTGGCACTTAATATACAAAAAAAAAAAAAAAAAAGCTCAGAAGAAGGGAATAGTCACTAGGCTATTACCAGTGTATGCTAGTTTTTAATACCACCAGTTGTATAATAAGCAGGTCTCCAAAAAAAAAAAAAAAAAAAGCCCATAATTTTAGCATATGTCAATGCCAATATTCATCCATGGGGTGATTTCAACCTACTTAGGATGTATGTAGTAGATGTAAATGGATAATATATATTTTATATATATATATATAAGCAATTGAATGGGTGGATGGATGATAGGTGGGTGAATAAGTGCATGAATGGAAAGATAGATGTATAGATGAGTACTTGAATGGATGGGTGAGTAGGAAGGTGGATAGATCAATGTATGGAAGGAGATATTGGCAGATGGATGGATGGTTGGGTAGTTGGGTGATTGAAATAAGAATCTCCAGACACTGTTCTTCACCAGTGACCTGGCTAATCCTAAGCTACCGATTGTTACTAAATGTTAAAATGAGAAGGAGATATTCAAAATCATTTCTCCTATATTGGTACCTTCTAGTTCTAGCTGATCATTGGCTCTTTTCCATTGTGCATGAAAAGAATACCTTCCTTTCTCAGTGATTTACAGGTTCAAATGTAGAGCTCTGACAGTTTCACTGATGGGTGTAGGCTATTTATTTATTTTTCACCACCATATCAAATTTATTATTCCAATGGCACTAATACAGCTGGAGGTGCTCACGGTGACACCACACAAAGTTTCCTGCCTTCTAGCTTCTGTTCAAAAAGAAAGGTCTACCCGCTTGTTCCTTCCCTCTTTCTGGGGGGAAATCCACTACGGGCCATTTACCCAAATAAATCTCTCAATGCACTTTTGTTCTTTTTTTGACATTTGAGTTTCTGAAATGGGAAAAAAAAATGTTGAGTGTGCCATCCTGCCTACCCCGCCCCCACCAGCCAAATAAATCCCAGCTGCTAGGGCGTTTGTTGCCTTTGAAATCTTGAAATAAATATTGAAAAAAACGGCATCAAGTGTTCATGTTGAGTGATGGCACTGAGTGGGCCCCAGAACCTATCAGGTAGAGCATCACTGGACAGTCTTGAGGTGTCATGGAGAATGCGAGGGCTTGTTGCTGTGGTCAGTCGTCAGCTGGGTGTAGGGGCTGTGCTGAGTCCCAGCTGGGGTGGTGGGCTGCAGGGGAGGGCTACCTACAATTTGTCCAGGAAGTTGTCCAGGGCAGGGATGCCTTCCTTCAAGCCTTTATGCTTGGGTGCTTCAGCCACCACCTGGCTGGGGCGGCTGGTGTTGTCAAAGGGATCCGGGGCAGGATCTGCCAGTGGTCAAATACACATTAGGGGAAGGCTTGGCCACTGGTGTTGGACCTCAGGTCAGCAGTGAAGCCAAAGGACTCATTCACAGGCAGGTAGGCCTTCACAACAAACATGGGAGTGCCTGCCACCTGGGACTCCTCAAAGACGTGACCCAGCTTCCTATTCAGGACATCATAGATGCCACCAACCACTTGTTCTGGACACTGAATCTCCACAAGGTAGATAGGCTCCATAAGCCAGGGCTGGGCAGTCAGTACACTGGTGTAGAGGCAGTGCCGGGCAATGGGGATAATCTGGCCACCCCCACGGTGGATGGCGTCCACGTGCAGGGTCACATCGTGCTCATGGAAGCGCACACCACTTATGTTTTCCTCACACAGAGCACCCTCTTTGGTGGCCCACTGGAAGCCAGCTACCACACTATTCTTGATCTCATTGAGGTACTGCACACCCTTAGTGATATCAGTGAGGATGTTGGTGCCAGTGCCGTCAGGCCCGAAGCACCAGATCTTGCGGGCCTCAGCCACATCCCACTCATACTTCTCAGCCAGATAGCGGGCCTGCTGCTTGAGCTCCTGGTGGGCTGACACCTCACCCTTGTCAATGTCCTCAGCCAGGCCGTCAGGGAAGGGCCGTGCCTCATGTACACCCAGTTGTGCTTGTTGGGGGACTTGGACAAGCAGAGCACATTCTACTCCTCACTGACGGTCTCATGGTAGGGGACTACAGGGTCAGATTTCTTGATGGGAATGCACGCATGGTCCTTCTCCAGGTCCTTCAGACAGATCTCCAGGTGCAGCTCCCCAGCCCCCTCGATGATGTGCTCCCCTGACTCCTCAATGATGCACTGCACCATGGGGTCTGACTTGGCCAGCCGTTTCAGACCCTCCACTAGCTTGGGAAGGTCAGCTGGATCCTTGGCCTCCACAGCAACCCGGACAATGGGGCTCACGCTGAACTTCATCACCTTCATGTTGTGGGCATGCTCAAAGATGGTGATGGTGCCAGTCTTTACCAGGAACTGGTCCACTCCCACCAGATCCACAATGTTCCCACAAAGCACATCTTCAATAGGCTCAACATAACGGCCCATCATCAGGATTGTTCTCTGGATGGGCTTCAGGTACAGGTCCTCCTTCTTCCCAGGGGTGTAGTTGGGCACCATGATCCTGACTTTCAGGCCAGTGGACACCAGCTCTGAGAATACACGACCAAAAGCATAGAACTGACCTTTGTCAGAGGTTGGCACCATTTTAGGAATGTACATCATGAGAGGGCCTTTGAGGTCACAGCTTTTAATGCCCATGGCTGCCTCGTTGTCTGGGGGGCCCTCATACAAGAGCTCACAGCGGTATTTCTGGGCTGTCACAGGGGAAGGCAGATGGATGGTGATCATCTGCAGCAAAGCATCCCCAGCAGGTAGCCAGCGGCGCATCACAGCCTTCAGCAGTGGTTTGCCTTCCTTATCTTTGCCTCCACTGTCCAGCTTGATGTCCAGCTTTTCAATCAGCTTTGCTGTCTCCTCTTTCTTGAAATTCATGATGGCGTCAAACGCCTTGAAAATAGGGTCCAAGATGAGCTGGCAAAACGTCCGCCGTAGCTTCTTGCCGTCAGGGCTGGTGGCTGACTTGCTGAATTTGCCGTTGGCTGGATCAAAATACCAGTCACCCCACAGATTCTTCATCATGTCCTCCACTTTCTTGGTCCACTCAGCAGGCCCCAGCTGGCCCTCGCCCTTGGTAGCAAATTTGGCCACATACATCTCTGCAAACTGCTTCAAGGTAAAGGCCCACCGTGGAGTCCGGACCCAAAACCAACGGTCCCAAGTACGGGGTCGATCCTGATGTTGCCCATGGGACTGCTCTCGCCCTCCCCGTAGGTAGAAATGATGACGTTGACGTTCTCCACAGGGCGCTGGAAGGTCTGGTAGAGCTCCTCAGGCTCCAACTGCAGCTCCGGCAGAGCCCGGTCCATCTTGTTCCTCATCAGCACTGGCTTGATGCGCCCCGCAGTGGCCACACACCAGACACACGGTCCACTACCACCAAGGCACGGTCGGTGACACGGGGGTGACAGTCACCTCCGAGGAGAAGTCCACGTGCCCTGGGGAGTCCATGAGGTTGATTAGAAAGCCAGAGCCATCCTTACTCTGCTTGATAAAGTTCAAGTCCTTTTTTGGAGAGCTCATAGAAGAGTGAGATAGCCGTGGACTTGATGGTGATGACGCTCCTGCGCGTCCTTCTGGGTGTCAGCGAAGCGGGTCTCCCCAGCGCGGGCGGAGGCAATGATACCGGCCTTGCACACAGCGAGTCCGTCAACGTGGACTTGCCGTGGTCCACGTGGGAGATGACAGACGTGTTTTGGATGTTGGCCTTCTTGTCCATGATGGCCCGGATCTGGTCTACCGTGAAGTTCACCATGGTGGCGGATGGCGGTGGATTCTCCCAGGTAGATCTGAGCGAAGCGAGTGGCGCCAAGGATGGCGGTGACAACGGCGGAAGAGGGTGTAGGCTATTTCTGAAGCAAAGTAAGAGTCTAATTTAAAGAGTTATTTTTTGCAAGAACAATATCCTTGCAAGAAGACTCGGGCACTGTCTTCTTCATCTGGAGGATAACTATGAATTTTGTTTCCTTTCACTCTGCCCCCCCCCCCCGCCCCCCCCCAGAAACCACATTCAATGATAGCATTACATTAGGAAATTTCAGGAAGAAAGAGTGAATAAGATTCACCCTGACAGGGTCTAAACTCATAGTCAACGTAGCTGGAACATGCACAGAAATCACAAAGATCAGGATGAAAAGTACAGAAAGTGGGGGAAGCTCGAGAAGGAGATGTTGCTGTATTTCCAGTGCTTAAAGGAAACATGATATAGATTCTATCCCAAGATATTAAAGATCTAAACACCTAGAATTTATATTTGTTAGGTTGTTTAATTATAACCTAGAGACAATACAACATATTGTAAGGCTTTCTTTTAATATTTTTATTGTATACTTACTCTTTGCCACTTTTCTAAGTGTTTTATTTGCATTACTTAAGCAATTATCATTTAGAAGCAATATATGATACAGGTACTATTATTATCATCCCCATGTTAAAGTTGAGAAACTAAGGCTTAGAGAGGCTAAGTAATTTGCCCAAGTGTCACATCTTTCTGCTCTCTCTTGAATATAAGAACAGCTCCCCAGTGATAGAAACAATGGTGTTCACTCAATTTTCTCTGGAGGAGAATATCATAGAATGAGTTTCTGCTCATCAATTTACTCTATCTTTTCCTAATACATGGTGAGGTATTCAAGAAATACATGTTTATTGAGTGAATGAGCTAATCCTTTGCTTTATTCTGGCTTTGCCCATTTGATTATTTGACACAATTATTATAGTTTATCATCTTTCTATCATTTGATTTATAAAAATTGATTTACAAAAATTCATGATGAAATTGTATTCTCAGAACTTGCAAAGTTTAAAATAAAAACAAATGAAAAAATTATTTTAAAGCTACTTCCACCATAAGAAAATTCTATAGATTATGGAAATGTGTTTTTTAATTAATACAATTTTTTGGATGGAATTATTTGATGGGACTAGGTAGCAACTTGAAAGATGAATGAAGATGAGAAAAAGCAAATGGAATCCTTATAGTTTACTGTTCCTTTTATACATAGTGGTCCCAAAATATGGTATTAACATGTATATTTCAACATTCTCAATTTCTATGCCTTCTGTAAAGCCATAGCATTAAAGATTTATTTTTGAATCTTTGAACCATCTACGAAGTTAATGCAATTAGAGAGATCACTAAATATTATAGGAGAAAGAATTAACTTCATACCACATAAAAAGGGAATTATGTAAAGGTTAGACAAGAAAAAGGATTCCCATGACCAATTCATACTGATCTGTTTATGTTGACCACATGTACTATAGTCAGCTCATGGAATTTAACCACAAAGAGCTTGATGGACACTGATTGTAGAATATAGTCATAGGAAGCCGAATATGAATCATGCTGTCACATCAAACTGTACCCTGAAATCTATGTCATGTGTCTTTTTTTTCCTCGTACATTGATACAACATAAGTCAACAGAAATTATTCTTTATTCTTTGCTAGCTGTTCTCCTAAAATAAAGTGAATCATAAATTTAAAGCTAAATTCAAAATCTTAAAAACATAAAATAGACTCAAAATATGAGTAATTTCAAAACACTTTCTAGCTAATCCATTTCTCATTGTCTTGCAACTCTCTGTGCCTGACAAAATTCTCTTCCTCTGCTTCCCAACCTTTCCTATTTCCACTATGCAACTGAAGTTTAGGAATGCATGTTTAGGTAAATTATATATTCTTTCTGTCTTTGCCTGGAACTTTCCATCATCTTTGCCAGTGACCTCATTCCTGTTAACAAACCATGTCTACTGTATTTCAGATATCCAGAATAGAAATTTTTGGATCCAGTATATGATTAACTACTGGATGCTATTTGCAGAAATTTTACATTTGTGTTGACATGTCTTGTCATCTGAGTGAAATCCATTGCTACCCTAATGACAAAATTGTTGGGTAAATCAATTACAAGAGACTAATTCAAACGATAAAATAAATGGGTCTTTAATTATTTTCAAATGGGAAATAAGCATCTGATGTTTAATAGTTCAAATGAAAGTTATAGCGCACCCTTAATGACTTATTTCATGAACTAAATGATGCTAAGTTAAAACATCAGCAGCTTTAATTAAACAACCACTTCTGAATCACCATGGGCCAAAGAAGAAATCTCAAGAGAAACTTTAAAATGTTTTGAACTATGTGAAAGTGAAAACAGAACTTGTAGAATGCAGCAAAATGTTTTGAACTATGTGAAAGTGAAAACAGAACTTGTAGAATGCAGCAAAAACAGTGCTTAAGGGGAAATTGATAGTATGGACTATATATAATTCCATATATGATATCTAGAATATATATATTTGGAATATATATGGAATATATTATACTGAATATATTATTATATTTTATATGATATATTGTTATAAATATTTATTTTTATTATGTGTCATGTTTTTATTTAAATTCTAATTTGTTAATACATAGTGTAATATTAGTTTCAGGAATAGAGTTTAGATTCAACACTTCCATACTACACCACTGCTGATCACAAGTGCACTCCTTAAATCCCTGTCACCTATTAACCCATCCCCCTCCACTCACATCCCCTGCAGCAACCCTCAATTTGTTCTCTATAGTTAAGAGTCTCTTTCATGGTTTGCCTCATTCTCTTTTTTTCCTTTCCCCTATGTTCATCTGCTTCTTAAATTACATATATGAGTGAAACCATTGTCTTTTTGTGACTGACTTATTTCCCTTAGCATAATACTAGCTCCATCCACATCGTTGCAAATGTCAAGATTTTATTCTTTTTATGGCTCAGTAATATTCCTGTGTGTACGTGTATACCACATCTTTATACATTCATTAGTAGACAGAAATATGAGCTCTTGCCATAATTTAGCTATTGTTAATAATGCTGCTATACATATCAGGATGCATGTGTCCCTTTTAATCAGTATTTTTGTATCCTTGGGATAAATACCTAGTAGTGTAATTGCTAGTTGTATTTTTAACTTTTTGAGAAACCTCCACACTGTTTCCCAGAGTGGCTGTACCATTTTGCATTTCCACCAACAGTATAAGGGAGTTCTCCTTTCTCTGAATCTTCACCAGACTGTTTTTTCTGGAGTTGTGAATTTTAGCCATACTGACTGGTATGAGGTGGTATCATTGATTTGATATTATATCAAATTTGATATAATTTTGATTTATATTTCCCTAATGATCAATGATGTTTCCCTAATTTGATATTATATCAAATTTGATAAATTTTTATTTATATTTCCCTAATGATCAATGATGTTGAGCATCTTTTCATGTGCCTGTTAGCCATTTGTATGTCTTCTTTGGAAAAATGTCTATTTGTGTCTACTGCTCATTTCTTAACTGGATTATTTGGTTTGGGGTATTGAGTTTGGTAAGTTCTTTATAGATTTTTGATACTAGCCCTTTATCTGATATGTCACTTGTAAATATCTTCTCCCATTCCAAAGGACGCCTTTTAGTTTTGTTGATTCCTTCACTGTGCAGAAGTTTTTCATCTTGATAAAGCCCCAGTAGTTCATTTTTGCTTTTGTTTACCCTGCTTCCAGTGATGTGTTGAGTGAAGTTACTAAGGCTGAGGTCAAAGAGGTTGATGCTGCCTGTGTTCTTTTCTGGGATTTTAATGGATTCCTGTCTCACATTTAGTCTTTCATCCATTTTTAATTTGTTTTTGTGTATGGTGTAAGAAAGTGGTTCAGTTTCGTTCTTCTGCATCAAGTTTCCCAAGACCATTTTTTGAAAAGACTGTCTTTTATCCATTAGATATTGTTTCCTGCTTTGTAAAAGATTAGTTGACCATATAGTTGTGGATCTATTTTGGGGTTTTCTATTATGTTCCATTCATCTGTGTGTCTGTTTTTGTGCAAGTATCATACTATCTTGATGGCTACAGTTTGTAATATAGCTTGAAGTCTGGAATTGTGATGCCACCAGCTTTGCTTTTCTTTTTCAAGATTGCCTTGGCTATTTGGGGTCTTTTGTGGTTCCATACAAATTTTAGGATTGTTTGTTCTAGCTCTGTGAAAAATTCTGGTGGTATTCTGATAGGGATTGCATTGAATGTGTAGATCGCTTTGGGTAGTAGAGACATTTTAACAATATTTGTTCTTCCATCCATGGGCATGGAATGCTTTTCCATTTCTTTGTGCTATATTCAATTTCTTTCATAAGAGTTCTACAGTTTTAAGAGTACAGATTTTTTTACCTCTTTGGTTAGGTTTATTCTTAGGTGTCTTATGGTTTTGGTGCAATTATAAATGGGATCAATTCTTTGATTTCTCTTTCTGTCACTTCATTATTAGTATATGTAAATGCAATGGATTTCTGTACCTTGATTTTTTACTTTAGTGAATTCATGTATCAGTTATAGCAATTTTTTGGTGGAGTCTTTAGGAGTTTACATGGAGTATCATGTCATCTGCATCTTTCAATAATGAAAATTTGACTTCTTCCTTGTTGATTTGAACCCCTTTTTACTTCTTTTTGTTGCCTGATTTCTTAGTCTAGGACTTCCAGTTGTATATTAAATAACAATGATGAGAGTGGACATCCCTGTCTTGTTCCTGATCTTAGAGGAAAAACTCTATTTTTCCCTTTGAGGATTATATTAGCCATAAGTCTTTTGTATATGGCCTTATGATGTTGAGGTATGTTCCCTCTATCCCTACTTTGTTGAGGATTTTGATCAAGAATGGATGCTGTACTTTGTCAAATGCTTTTTCTGCATACATTGAGAGTATCGTATGGTTCTTATCCTTTCTTTTATTAATGCAGTGTATCACACTGATTGATTTGCAAATATTGAACCACCGTTGCAGCCCAAAAATAAATCCCACCTGATTGTGGTGAATGATTCCTTTAATGTACTGTTGGATTTGTTTTGCTAGTATTTTTTGGAGAATTTTGTATCCATGTTCATTAGGGATATTGATCTATAATTCTCCTTTTTAGTGGGATGTTTGTCTGGTTTGAAGATCAAGGTAATGCTGGCCTCATAGAATGAGTTTGGAAGTTTTCCTTCCATTTCTATTTCTTGGAACAATTTAAGAATAGGTGTTAATTCTTCTTTAAATGTTTAGTAGAATTCTCCTGGGAGGCCATCCAGCTCTAGATTCTTGTTTGTTGGGAGATTTTTGATTACTTTCTTTGATTTCTTTGATTACAATTTCTTTGCTCTTCAAGTTTTCTATTCCTTCCTGTTTCAGCTTTTGTAGTTTCTATGTTTCTAGGAATGTATCCACTTCTTCCAGTTTCCCTAATTTGTCAGTATATAATTGCTCATAATATTCCTTTACAATTGTTTGTATTTCTTTGGTGTTGGTTGTTACCTTTCCTCTTTCATTTGTGATTTTATTTATTTGAGTCCTTTCTCTTCTTTGTGATAGGTCTGGGTAGGGGGTTTGAATCTTATTAATTTTGTTATTTCAGGGCAGCCCAGGTGGCTCAGCGGTTTAGCCTTCAGCCCCAGGCCTGATCCTGGAGACCTGGGATCGAGTCCCACATCGGGCTTCCTGCATGGAGCCTGTTTCTCCCTCTGCTTGTGTCTCTGCCTCTCTCTCTGTGTGTCTCTCATGAATAAATAAAATATTTTTAAAAAATTTATTATTTCTGTTCTTCTGCTGGATTTAGACTTTATTTGCTGTCTTCTTACAGATTCTTTAGGTGTAAGGTTATGCTGTGTATTTATGTCTTTTCTTGCTTCTTAAGGAAGGCCTGTATTGCTCTATACTTCCTTCCTCAGACTTTCTTTGCTACATCTCAAAGGTTTTGAGCTGTCATATTTTCTTTTTTCATTTGTTTCCATGTGTATTTTAATTTCTTCTTTAATTTCCTGGTTAACCTATTTACTCTTTAGTAGGATGTTCCTTTATCTTCATATATTTGTGGACTTTCCAAATTTTTTTCTTATGTTTGACTTAAAGTTTCATAGTTTTGTGGTCAGAAAGTATGCATGGAATGATCTCAATCTTTTCACATTCATTGAGGCCTAACTGGTGACCCAGTACATGATCTATTCTGGAGAATGTTCCATGTACACTCTAAAGAATATGTACTTTGCTGCTTTAGGATGAAATATTCTGAATATATCTGTTAAGTACATCCGAGCCAATGTGCCATTCAAAGCCATTGTTCCTTGTTGATTTCCTGCTTAGATGATCTGTCCATTGCTCTAATTAGGATGTTAAAGTCCCCTACTATTATTGTATTATTATCAATGAGTTTCCTTATGCTTGTTATTAATTGTTTTAATTAATTGGGGTGTTCCCAAGTTGGGGGCATAAATATTTACAATTGTTAGATCATCATATTTATTTTTACCTCTTACTATAGTCTTCAGTTTAAAATCTAGTGTGTGTAATATAAGTATGACTACTCTGGCTATCTTTTTACATCCATTAGCATGATAAATGGTTCTTCATCCCCTCACTTTCAATCTGCAGGTATCTTTAGGTCTAACATGAGTCTATTGTAGGCAGCATATAGAAGGGTCTTATTTTTTTATCCATTCTGATACACTATGTCTTTTGATTGGGTCATTGAATCCATTTACATTTAGAGTAATTATTGATAGATATGAATTTAGTGCCATTATATTACCTGTTGAGTCATTGTTTCTGGAGATTTTCTCTCTTCCTTTCTAGTCTTTGTCTCTTTTGGTTTTTCTTTCCCCCTCAAAGAGTTCCCTTTAATATTTCTTGAAGGACTGGTTTAGCGATCATGAACTCCTTTAGTTTTTGTTTGTCTGGGAAACTCTTTATAAATCGTTCTATTCTAAATGACAGTCTTAATGGACAGAGTATTTATTGGATGCATAATTTTTCCCACTGAGCATGTTCAATATATCATGCCACTCTCTTCTGGTCTGCTGTTTCTGCTGCTAAACTTATTTGTTCACACTTGTCCCAGAAAGACAGTTGCAGGAGCTTGGAGTTTAGACTAAAGCACAGCAACAAGCCTGAGTCCAGGTTACCAACTTTCAGCAGGTGTCTCTGTCCCTATGATTAAAGGGTAGGGGAGTGCAATGGCCTAAAATTTGACAATTTACCTGAAATGGACTAATTTTGTGAAAGACACAACCTGCCAAAAGCTTACATAAGAAGAAATGGACAATCTTAATAAAGTCTATAACTATTTTTCAATTGAAACATTAATAATCTTCCAAAACAGGAAGCGCCAGATCCAATTCAATATCAAATATTTAAGGAAGAAATTATATCAATCCTCCGCAATTTCTTTCAGAAAGGAGAAGCAGAAGGACTACTTCCTCGCTCATTATATGAGGCCAGCATTACCTTAATATCAAAATCAGACAAAGACATTACAAGAAAAAAATCCACAGACTAATATCTCTCTAACATAGAGGCAAAAACCATCAACAAAATATTAATAAATCAAATCCAAGAATGTATGAATAAGATTATACACCATGACCAAGGGAGATTTATTCCAGGTGTGCAAGTTTGATTTGGCATTCAAAAATTGAATAATATGATCCATCACAATCACAGACTAAAGAAGAAAAACTCACAATCATATCAATAGATGCAGAAAATGCATTTGACAAAATCCAACACTCATTCATGATAAAAACTCTCAGTAAACTAGGAATATACGAGAATTTTCTCAACCAGAATTTTTAAATTGATAAATTAAAAAAAAAAAAACCCTTCATACTTGATGGTGAGAAACTCAAAGTCTTTCTGCTAAAATCCAGAACAAGGCAAGAGTGTCTCCTCACCACTCTTTTTCACTAGAGCTCTAAAATTCTTAGGTAATGCAATAAGACAAGAAAATGAGACCAAAAGTGTGTATGTGTGTGTGTGTATGTATGTGTATATATATATATATATATATATATATATATATATATATAAAATATAAATGAAACTGTTGATTACATGATTACATCTATATAAAAAATTCAAAAGAATTAACAACTACAGAAGATAAAAAACTGGAGCTAGTAAGTAATTATACTAAGGTTGCACAATGTATGGTTAATATACAAAAGTCAATTGCTTTTTTATACCATCAATGAACAAAGTGGAATTTTAAATTAAAAACATTACCATTTACATTAGCATCCTCCCAAATTAAATACTTAGATGTATATCTAACAAGATATATACAAGATCCATATGAGAAAAACTATAGAGCTCTGATGAGAGATATCAAAGAACTAAATAAATGGAGAAATATTTCATGTTGATGGGCAGAAAACCTTAATATTTTCAAGATGTCAGTTCTTTCCATCTTGATCTATAAATTTAATGAAATCCCAACCAAAGTCCCACAAAGTTATTTTGTGGTTATTGTTAAACTAAACCTAAAGTCTATATAGAAAGGCAAAAGATCCAAAACTGCTAACAAAATGTTGAAGGAGAAGAGAAAAGTTCTTTACACTGTTAATTATTCTCCCAACCTTCTCTAAAAATACTCTTTTACCAAGGTAACTATACAATGGAGAAAAGGGGATAATCAGATTTTAAGGGACTACATGACATTGACTCTGAACTGACACTAATTCTGCGAAACCCAAAACGTCACTGTGATCCTCCAACCAAATAGAAAATTATAAAGGTTAGGTGATCAATGGTGTTTCAGCACAAGTCCATCTTACAGTGCATCTAATGGGTCCTCAAACCCATATGAGTTATTTTTCCAGATCCAGAATGCATAATCAGAATCCCCCATTAGTTTCCTAGCTGTGAAGTGAGGACCACTATGAAGGAAAGGCCAGGTAGAGGTCATCAGAACAGCCTTTACTAGGAAAATAGTAAACCAAAACCAGAACCACATTCCTGGAGGGATTACAGAGATGATTTCCACCATGAAGGACTTGAAAGATGCAGGGGTGGTAATTCCTTTCACATTTCTATTAAACTCTCCTACTTGGCCCATGCAGAGACAGATGAATCTTAGAGAACGACAGTGGGTTATCCTAAGCTTAAACAGCTGATGACTCTAATTGCAGCTGCTATACCAAATATGAGTTCATTGCTTGAGCAAAATAACATACCCTGGTACTTGATATGTAGGAATTCTGGCAAATGCCTTTTTTTCCATACCTGTTCCTAGAGTCCACCAGAAGCATTTTGCTTTCAGTTGGCAAGGTCAGAAAAACACTCACTACCTCAGGGGATATCAATTCTCTATCCCTAGGTCATATTTATTTTGCAGGGATCTTGATTACCTTTCCCTTCCATAAGATATCATACTGCTCCATTACATTGTGCTTATTGGACCTAGTGAGAAAGTAGTAGCAATTACACTCAAATTATTGGTGAGACATTTGTATGTCATAGTGAAATAAATCCAATGAAAATTCTGGGGCTTTCTACATGAATGAATTTTTAGGGATCCAGTGGTGTGGGGCATAGAAAGACAACCCATTTAAGGTAAAGGTAAAATTGTTGGATTTAGCCCCTCCTACAACCAAGAAAGAAGCACAACACCTAATGGCCTCTTTGGATTTTTTGAAGGCAGCATATATGGCCTGTTTTTTGCTGCTAGTTTTAAGTGAGGCCCAAAACAAGAGAAGACTGCATTAAGTCCAAGATATGGGGCAAACTTCTCTACCACTTGGGCCATATTAATTAACTATTAATACTGCTGCCATAAACGTTCATGCACAACTTTTTATGTAGACAGGTTTTTCATTTCTCTTGAGTGCATAGCTAGGAGGGGAATTGCTACATCATATGATATACCTATGTTTAGCTGTTTGAGGAGTTGCTGGACTATTTTCCAATGTGCTTGTATCATTTTACTTTCTCATAGACAATGGTTCTTAGACACAACACAAAAATATATTCCATAAAAATAAATTGGACTTATTCAAAATTAAGAACTTCTGTTCTTTAAAAGATACTGCAAAGAACACTGAAAGAGAAGCTAGAGTGCAAAAGTATATTTGCACAATTTACATAAAAAATTTGTATTAAAATACATAAACTATCAAAACTCAACAATAAGAAAACATACAACTGAATATTAAAATGGATTTTAATCATACCAGGTGTCTTTGTCTGCTCAGGCTTCCTTAACAAAATACTACAGACTCAGTGGTTATAAACAGAAATTTATTTTATCACAGCTCTGGAAGCTGGAAATCAAGATCAAGGTACCAGTATAGTCTAATCTAGTGAAGGTCTCTTCCTGGCTCATAGAGGGCCTCCTTCTCAATATGTCTCATATGGTGGGGGGAGACGGCAATGGGAAAACACAAAAACTCTCTACTGTTTCTTCTGATAAGGTCATTATTCCCATCATGAGGGCCTCACCCTTATGATCTTATCTAAATCTAATTATTTCCCAAAGGTCCTATCTCAAAATATCATCATCATTGGTGCTTAGAGTTTTAACAATGAATTTTGATAGGACACAATTTAATCCATAGTACCAAGTATTGGCAAAGATGTGAAACAACTTGAAATCTCACAGCTGGTAAGAATAAAAAATGTTATAATCACTTTAGGAAATAGTTTGGCTGTGTTTCAAAAATTAAACACATACTATCTGTGTATGTATACACCAGCAATTTCTAACTCTTTGCTCCAGAGAAATGAAAGCACATGTCCATACAAAGACTTGCACATGAAAATTTATGACAATTTTATTTGTAATTGCTAAAAATGGAAAATGACCCAAATATTTCTCAACAGATATATCATGTTATAGTATAACCACATGTTGGATTATACTATGCAATGATTACTTGTTGTTAGAACATATAAATAATTGTTCTTTGCATATTAATCCTGTATCCTGTAAACTCACTTATTAACAGATGGACTATTGATGTGCACAAAATAGATGAGTGTATACAGTATTGTGCTGAGTGAAAGCAGCAAGGCAAAAGAGAGCTCATGTTTTATATTCCATTCATATCAAATTCAAAAAAGCTCTGTAATGATGGAAGTAAGATTGGCATTCCTCATGGATAGGAATGGGGTGGAAAGCAACTGGGGACAGAATGTAAAGGGTAAAGTGAAAGTTTTGAGGATAATAAATATATTCACTGTTGTGATTGAAGTGATGGTTTTATGAGTTTATACAGTTGTCAAAATTTATTATGTTTTATACTTTAAGTATATGCACCTTAAGTTATTGAATTTCAATAATTATAACTTTTAAAAAATATATAGATTCTTTAAACATTTTTTTAACTTTTCTCATTTTTGTTTACCTTTAAAAACAAAATTCACATGGAAAAGGAATCACTATATTTACCAGCAGTGAGAATAAACGTAATGAGAGTATATGGTGAGCCCAAGTATACGGTCAATCTAAATCCAATATTTCAGTGCTTTGAACTTAAATATAATGTTAATACTGGCAGGATAACACCTTAGTACTAACAAATATTATAAAAATTTTAAAACCTCAAGTACACCAAGTATTTCTCACAAATTTGATTAGTTGATGATTATATACAAAAATATAAGTTTAGATAAACATAATTATATATATCAAAGAAAACATAGAGGTTGTTTTACTTAATATACACGTGAGTTTTAAAAGGGGAACATGAACTTTATTTCTTGTATGGAATGTTTCCTGGATACTTAGCATTATTTTCACTAACATCCCAGAGATTGAGATATTACAAAAGAAATCGAAGACAAAATTTCCAATTATAATTGAGTTAATTTCCATTCCTGGATTAAATTATTCATTTGGCCTATATTAATTTTGTTTTCAGTTAAACTCTTAGACTTCTTCTCTTTGGTCTAGGAAAAGACAATGAACTACATCCTTGTCCTCACAGATCTCCTTTAAACTCCTCAGTACTTTATATTTCACCACACTATCAGAAAACAAATATCCAGTGTAACATATATCTTAATACTGGCAATAACCATGACAAGAAAAGTAGATTAATTTATTTTTTCTAAAGAATTTATATTTACTGTTTTGTGAATGAGGTCGATTTTGGTATGTAATTGAACAGATAAGTATCATTTACACCAGTTAGACAGCCAAATGAGTGACATGTCTCCACTAAACTTCTACTACATATGATCATACAGGAACTTCTAGTACATATGATCATACAGGAAATTTAAAAAACAAAAGAGAGTAGGAAGAAGTTTAGGCTTTGAATCAGAGAATATGAATTTGTGTTTGATTCTGCTGGTTTTCTAATTTTGTGACCTTGAAAAGTCACAGATTTTGTGTTTATTCTTCCATTGGGAAAATGGAAATAATAAACTATATCATAACTAATTGTGCATATTTAATCATTTTTAAAGATTTACTTATTTATTCATTCATTCGTTTATTCATTTATTTACTTGAGAGAGCATGAGCAGAGGGAGGAGCAGAAAAGAGGGAGACAAATCCTCAAGCAGACTCCCCACTGAGCACAGAGCCCAATGCAGGGCTTGATCCCAAGACACTGAGATCATGACCTGAACCAAAATCAAGAGTTGGATGCTTAACTGATTGAGCCACCCAGGCTCCACATGTTATGTTTAATCATTTTTAAACACAGCACCATGCATACACATACACAAACTTTATCATCTGATTAGTATAGGAAACAAAAGAATGTGGATTCCTATTTTGAGTCTTCGTAACTTCCTTCATTTAATAGATTCATGAGTCACTGCTTATTTCTTACTGAGGATAACTCCTATATTCCCCCTAAAAAGTAGCTTCAAGGCCTAAGATGAAAGGTTCTCCTTCCCAAATCAATTCACATCTGAAGGGATAGTCAAACTTTCAAATGAACTTGGACAATCAGTATTTACCACAAAATTATAGACTAGTAGTCTACTACTTTACAGCCAGGATGACTTATGAAAGCTTTTTCCCACATACTTTAAGTTGCATAACTGACGTGAATAATCTTATGTTGACAAGACTATCTTGAAAATGAATAATAAATACTGAAAATTTGAATTACTAGATAAAAAGATTTATTTTTAAAGCTATGGCAATTAAGACAGTTGGCACTGAGATAATAAATACGCAGAACAATAGAGCAGAGAGCATAGAAATAGACTCATATATACATCCATTTTGTGACAAAAGTACTATTGCAGTGTGTTAGAGCAAATATTTTTTTTTATTTTTCACAATTTTTTCTATATCAAGTTTTTATTTAAATTTCAGTTAGTTAACATATAGTGTAGTATGTAGAATTTAGTGATTCATCACTTACATGGAACACCCAGCATTCATTACAAGTGTACTCCTTAATACCCATCACCCATCTAGCCCATCCCTCTGCCCACCTCCCCAAGATGTTTTGTTAAATAAAACATGTTGAATTAATTGCATATTCATGCAGTAATGAAATTTGATCACATACTTCACAGCATATATCAAAATATGAAAAGTGCTAATAGTTAATATAGGAGAATATCATCATCACTTTAAGGGTAGGCCAGGACTTCTTACATAGTACATAAAACAGCGAAGGAAAGAGTAATACATTGGACTTCATCCAAATTACCAACTTTTGTTATTCAAAAGACACTCATAAAAGCATAAAAACAAGTCATTTAACAAAAGACTCATTTCCTTTATGTATATAAATTCCACAAACTAATAAAAAAAGACATTAAAATGGACATAAAACCTGAAGAGACACCTGATAAAAAAATCCATACTTAAAATATATGTGTGAAAAGATACTTTAGTATCATGACTTACCAGGGAAAAGCAAAATTTAAAAACTCTATGAGATGCTACTACAGGTCTACCAGAATGGTGAAAATTAAAAGAAAAATATATATATATATTCCAAATGTTGGCAACAATGTGGAGTATCTGGAAATTTCATACACTGCTTTAAAAGTCATTTGTGAAAGTAATGTCTGGCAGCATCTGGTAAAGCTGAACTTACATATATCCTATGACTCACCCATTCTACTCTTAGATGTGTATCCAATAGAAATGAACACATACCTGCACCAAGAGTCAAAAACATTCATAACAGCATGATTCATAATGGCCTAGAACTAAAAATGACTCAAATATCCATCAAAATTAGAATAGATAAATAAACTATAATGTACTCATGCAGTGGAATACGATATAGCATGGGAAAATAATGGATTTCTAGGCATGTAACAACAAAGATAAATCCCATAAATAATGTTCAACAATGAAATTCAGACACTGAAATTCTTAGCTTAGATGCTGGTGGTGAAAACAACTGAGGGCATGAGGCTGCTGGTAATGTAATATTTGGATCTGGATAATACATGTGACCACTGTAAAAATTTGTACAGCTATATACTTAATGTTTGTGCACTTTAAGAATATGAATGTATGTTATGCTTCAACAGAAAAAGTAAAATTTGGAGAATATAGTTCTTAGACTTGCCAAAGTACTTTTGGAACTATATTTTATATTTTTATAGCAAGACTGAAAAAAGAAAATTCTATATCTGGTTCTTACAGAGAAGGATTCTTTTGTATCCTCTGCAATGTTTTTCTACTTAGAAGACTATTTTAAGAAATTATGATTATAATTTAGTAAATTATCAGTCATATAAATAAGTCTATTTTAGTTTTATAGTAGTAAAATAAACCAAATCCTGTATTTATTTATTTTTTAAATTTTACTTATTTATCCATGACAGACATAGAGAGAGAGAGAGAGGCAGAGACACAGGCAGAGGGAGAAGAAGACTCCATGCAGGGAGCCCGATGCGGAACTCGATCCCGGGACTCCAGGACCGCACCCCGGGCCAAAGACAGGCGCTAAACCGCTGAGCCACCCAGGGATCCCCTCAAATCCTGTATTTAAGAAAGTCGGAGAAACATCTCAAGGGAAACAATAACTACTAAATAGTGGCTTCCCTAGTTAATGCATTTCCCAAAATACACTCTTCATAACCAAGGGAATAATTATTCATGCTGAACTTTTCTTTAAATTTCACTAGTGTAATTGAATTGTAATTAAAGGCCCATTGCTTTTTTCAATCCCTCTTAAAACACTTTCTGGAAATGAAAGAATATTTTCTACATGAAAATAGCAGCCAAGTATTATTAGTGTTATGATTGCAATAATTTTAAGTGTTATGGAGTTTCATTCAGAAAGAATTTACCATGATATCTTAGGTTTATATTACAAAAGGGAGAAACCAATGCTTTAAATTTAGAATCCAACAGAAAATTATGAGCTATAAATTAAGAACAAAAATCTCTCAAGCTCCTCATCCTAAATGGCCATCAGAGTTCCAGCTCTGGAATGTTGCATTAAAAGAATTTTATCCCCCAAATTACTTAGAATAACTTTTGCTGTTTACTTTAACAGAAGCTTCTCTTTACCCAAATGTTCAAAATCAAGTTTCCTTTGAAAAATAATGACTTAAAACAGAAGAAAAAGTTTTCATTGCTCACAAAATTGAAGTGAAAAGGTATTAGAAGTTTTATGAAACTTACCACTTCTAAAGATATTCCATTCTTGGTAAAAATTGCAGATACAACTTCTTTTTTTTTTTTTTTTTAAAGATTTTATTTATTTATTCATGATAGTCACACAGAGAGAGACAGAGAGGCAGAGACACAGGCAGAGGGAGAAGCAAGCTCCATGCCGGGAGCCCGACGTGGGCCTCGATTCCGGGTCTCCAGGATCGCTCCCCCGGCCAAAGGCAGGCGCCAAACCGCTGCGCCACCCAGGGATCCCACAGGTACAACTTATAATCAGAGTGAATTTAATTTGACTGAGAGTGATTTAATTTGGAGGTGCAAAGTTTTTTTTTTTGTTTGTTTGTTTTTTTTTTTGGAGTTTTGACAACTTTAAATAATGATAGTATCTAAGGAAGGAGATTTAAACATATTTGCTTTGATGGAGGGATAGTCTCATGCTACTTTTTACTTTGAAATGAGATCCTGATGAATTCATTCAGCTTCTAAATCATAGGTTTTCTATAATTCTCAAGGATTCCTTCAAAACTACATTTTTAGTGATACTTAACATGGTAATCAAGGAAAAATACTCTGTCATGATTATAAATGAAAACAATAGATAGAAAATATCTTTTAGCTTAATATAGTGATTCTTTATAGATAATAAACAACAGGCAGAAATATTTTTTCTTAATAAGTTGGTTAACTAATGGAAATTACATATCCACTAGAGTCAGCTAAAAAACTCTTTTAACTATTATATAGGAATTTTTAAGGATATTTTTATGATATAATATTTCAAGATGTAATCATTTAAAATATTGGTATTTCCCGATCATTTCATTGTTAATTCTAGTAATAAATTATATGAAAGATGTGTTTTTAATATGTGCATCTTTGATTTCCAAAGATAAAGGAAATATACTTAGAAATGATTATTTACTTAGTAAATATGTTCTTTTGTAAAGTTGTGTCAGTATTGTGTGTATGTGTATGTATGGGTACCAGTATACGGTGGAAGAGAATGGGAGGTGATGAGGAACTGGATCCTTACTCTACAACGCTTTTTCCCCAATTGACAAGAACTCTAAGCAAAAGCATGGTTCTGCAATTTCTCCTGTGTGGTCTCCTAGTTTTCCTTCTAGTTATTTTGTTTTGTTGAGGGATATTTCATGCTTTAATATGATCGGTGTCAAGCAGGGATATTTGACCAGTGATGTCCAATTTTTGTAAAAGTGTGTTGTTAGTTTGTTGTCATGAATCCAGAGGTCTTCACTGCTGTCTGATGTCCTACACAGAATTTCTCCAAATTAACATAGCAATTGTTCTACTTCTCTTTAATGGCATGAGTTCATTTATTTTAAATTATTAACTATTTGTTTATTTCTCTTATTTCCTCTCACATACTAGAAACTTTTATTTTTTAAAAATTTTTATTTATTTATGTATGATAGTCACAGAGAGAGAGAGAGAGGCAGAGACACAGGCAGAGGGAGAAGCAGGCTCCATGCACCAGGAGCCCGATGTGGGATTCGATCCTGGGTCTCCAGGATCGCACCCCAGGCCAAAGACAGGCGCTAAACCGCTGCGCCACCCAGGGATCCCCTAGAAACTTTTAGAGGATAATATCTATACTAGAAGCAATATTAAAAACTTCTAGAAGGCAGTTTCTCTGCTTCATTCATCTTGTACCCTTAAGTACTCAGCCCAGTGCCAATCTCATATTAACAAATAACATATCTATCACCTATGTATTTATCAATCCAAACATTTTCAATTCACAAGGAAGGAGTGCTTCAAATGTTCATTTAAAAGTTGATTTCTAGGAATCTGATTATTGTATTTCCAAGCTGGCTTTACTCATTATCTGAAATACTTCTGATTCCAAAGAAAAAAGTAAAAACAATACTATTGCAGAAATGATGAAACTATGGAAAAATAAAATTAAAAAAGAAATTGTACTTAATCTGGAGCAGTTATATTGTATTGTTGAGAAATTTGTTAATAAAAAACTGAAAAGCTGAGGGAGCTTTTTGAAAATTTCTCAGCATTATGTTTTTAGAGGTTAATGGAATCAGCCCTTTATTGTTTCTTCTTCTTCTTTTTTTTTTAAGATTTTATTTATTTATTTGACACAGAGACAGAGAACATAAGCAGGGGAAGCAGCAGGTAGAGGGAGAGGGGGAAACAGGGAGAGGAAGAAGCAGACTTCCTGCTCAGCAGGGAGCCTGATGTGGGGCTCCATCCCAGGACCCTGGTATCATGACCTGAGACAAAGGTAGACACTTAACCAACTGAGCCACCTGGGTGCCCCCTGTTTTATTGTTTCTAATTTAACTTCAACGTTTTGGGGTTTTTCTTTGTTTTATGTAGTAAATTCTTATTGTTCTCCTGCTCTGATGAATTTTAGCTGTGTGACTTTGGAAATGTTACTTAACTTCTCAATGCCTCAGTATGTTCATTAAAAAAAGCGGGGGATATTAGTAGTAACTGTCTTAGTGGGTAATTGTGATTAAATGAAGTAACAGATAAAAAGCACTAGAGAAGCATTTGACATGTATGAAGTTCTCCTTAAACGTTAGATATTATTATTGTTGTTACTCATTATATCTTTCTGAATGTTCTTATACTAAGCATCTCTTTAACCTAGTTTACACACTCCATCTTATTTTCTAGTTATTAATGTAATACTCCATTTACCTTACAAGCTTTTAATCTCTCTGTAGGTAGAAGGTAACTTCTGTTACACGAAGTGTAAAGCCTGATATAGCATCGGCACTCAGTAAATATTTATTTCAATAAATTGCTGTCATTTCAAAATAAAAGAAAAAAAAACAGCAGAAGGACAGATGAGTTTTCCTAGGGAATTATGAAAGTGTGGTCTGATCGTTAATTTTATATGTCAATTTGACTGGGCTAACAGTTGCCCAGATAATTGGTAAAACATTTCTGGGTGTGTCTGTGAGGGTGTTTCCAAGACATTGGCATTTAAATAAGTAGATTGAATAAAGGACATTGCCCTCACCAACTTGAGTGGGTATCATCCAATCCATTGAGGGCCTGAATAGAATAAAAAGTCATAGGAAGGACATACTGGCTCTGTCTTTTTAAGCTAAGATATCTCCTTCCCTTGGACGTTGACCTTCCTGTTTCTTAGGCTTTCCAATTCAGACCAAGACTGCACCATCAGCTCCATGATTTTCAAGCCTTCAGACTAGGACTGAATTATACCACTGTCTCCTCCTGTTCTCTAGTTTGCAGATGGCAGATTATGGGACTTCTCAGCTTCCATAATCATGTAAGCCAATTTCTATAATAAATCTCCTTTTATATCTAGCTAGCTAGCTAGCTAGCTAGCTAGTTATCTATCATCTATCTATCCTATCGGTTCTCTTTTTCTGACTCATATATGTGAGTACCTCTGAGTGAAGGTCTGCCTGTGGAAGAATTTGTTGAACTGTGAAAAATAAAGACCTAGGAGTCAATATCACAGATGGGCTAATGTTAAGCTGTGGCCAATGACAGACAAGATGTTTTCAGAAAGAAAAGAAAGGTGGTGTACATCTGCTTTGCTCTAAGTATGTGTGTGATATGAGAGAGCTTGGCTCTTGTCTCACAGAGTCGAAGAATTAATCTCAATGACAAAGGAGAGGGAGTAAAGGTATAGAAGTTTATTAAGCAAGGATACAGACAAAGCTCTCAGAAGTGACGGGGGTCTCCCAACTGGGTTGCCACTGAGGGCTTGTAGGGTTGGTCTTTTATTAGAAGCTCACCTGCGTTCCTAAATCCTTTTATTTTTTTTTAAGATTTTATTTATTTATTTATTCATGAGAGACACAGACAGAGAGGCAGAGACAGAGGCAGAGGGAGAAGCAGGCTCCATGCAGGAACCCCAATGTGGGACTCAATCCCAGGACCCCAGGATCATACCTTGAGCCAAAGGCAGACATTCAACCACTGAGCCACCCAGGCGTCCCTCTTAAATCCTTTTAACATTATCTACTGATGTCACCATTGAGTAAGGACTAGTGATAACATCTTTAATGAGTTACTAGTAATAACATCTTTAATGCCTTACTTTTTTAGGGTCTGATTAGTCTTTGTGGATCACAGATGACTGTCATAAAAAGGACACCCTCCCCACCCACACCTAGGGCAGATTGGTCTGGCTTGTTCCCTTATCTCTGGTTTCCTTACACCTCAGCATTTTGGGGACTTTTGTAAGCCTGCATTGGTGGCCCCTTACCTAGCCCTGCCTGGCCCCATTTGTCCCTAACCCATATGGAAGTATTTGTGCACACGTGGATACAACTTCCTAATTCATACTTGTAAGTCTAACCTAAAAACTCAAGATGTTTCCAACCTGTGAACATTAATGAGGTTATATGGATGCCAGCTTTCCTCTCATAGGAACATGGTCCTTTCTAAGACGTCCTGTAGGTCTTTAGGGGACTTCTCCAGCTTTGGAGTTGTCATTAATGACCCAGTGTCATCCTGCTACCTCTGTCTGCTCCTGGTGAGATCTCGCCCCACAGCCAGGCTACCAGCGGCACCTGAGCATAAGATCTATAGTACTGAAGTCAGGAGGCTCAAGGAGGCAGACACTGACCTTTCCCTACCTTTCTGTTGGCTCACATTCCCTGGGCCCTCAGGCCCTACTCTGTATCCTCAGTTTCACAGTTGTTCATTCATACAATTCCTTAAGCCACGTCTTGAAACTCTTATAAAGGCTTAAAATCTGCCTGTCAGGCTGGTTGCAGGTATAAGAATAAAAGCCTACTCTTCTCTTTTGTTGTTCCCATTCCCATTTCCTTCAGTTTCTGCCCCCCAAATTTCTTTCTCTTCTTCCCGGTCAAAACAAAACCCCATGCACGTTGGCAGTCAAATGGATCCTTGGCAAAGAGGCAGTGCTTACTTCCTACTGCCCAAAGCACCCAGACCACAGCTGCTGCTCATAAGCCAAGGAATTCTGTTGCAAATATTATTCTGTAGTTTGAAGAGTACAACAATAATACTAATTTTTAAAGCAAGTGTAACAAAGTGTTTCTCGCACATGAAATGGTTTTTGCTTATTGCTTCCATTTATCCTAGTTTCTTATAAGCTTGAAGTGGAACATAAGAAATAGTAATGGTTATCTTCCTCTTCGAATACCTAGTATAGGGATGTTTATGGATTGGATTGAAAGAGATTGGCTATAAGCCAGATGGACTGCTTATTTGCTAATTCTGGAATACGTTACTGAAAATTCTCTAAATTTTACACAGGACATGTTTCTATGAATCCACCTCTAGCAGATTCTTTTAAAACAAACAGATAAATACATTTTCCTGGAAAAATGTATTTTGAAGTGTTAACTTACATACTAGGTGCTGGTGACAAAGATCAAGGGAAACTCCCTCCTTCCCATACCCTAACTAATTAATAGTTTACATTGCAATTATATTTTATTAGAGACAAATGTATCAGAAAGGATTTTCAGTGAAGTCCTTTTATTATCTATGTAAGATATCTTTAAATAATAAGATATCTTAAATAATAATAATGTATTACCAGCCCTGGTTCTCTGGTCCTTCCCATGTGAGGGTGAGGTATTTTCTTGCAGTATCTCAAAGGTCCTAGAATGACTGAACACAAAATTTAATATCATCCCATCTTGGTGGAGTGGATGAAGAGTCTTGTCTACCATGAAGCTCTGCGAACAGGATCTAGACACTTTTTTGTCGATTGTGAGATAAACTTTCTTTGACACAAGGTACTTGGAGTTAATGATAAAAATTTTAACTCTTTCTCATTTGAAGAATTGAAAAGTGGACTTCCTTTTCCATATTTCTTTGGTGTTCTAAAAAGAAAAGGTCTAAAAGAAAGAAGTCATTTTATAGTGTAGAAAAAGTGTTCTAAGGGGGGCATAATATATTGGCATTGGTTTGTCTATGGGACTCTTCAGAATTTCCATGGACATCCATTGGAGGTGATAGTGAAGAAAATCCATGTTGGGATGTTTTCAGTTTAAATGTAAAATAGGGGGAGGGGCGAGATGGCGGAAGAGTAGGGTCCCCAAGTCACCTGTCCCCACCAAATTACCAGATAACCTTCAAATCATCCTGAAAATCTACGAATTCGGCCTGAGATTTAAAGAGAGACCAGCTGGAACGCTACAGTGAGAAGAGTTCGCGCTTCTATCCAGGTAGGAAGACGGGGAAAAAGAAATAAAGACACAAAAGGCCTCCGAGGGGGAGGGGCCCGCGAGGAGCCGGGCTGAGGCCGGGGCGAGTGTCCCCAGGACAGGAGAGCCCCGTCCCGGAGGAGCAGGAGCTGCACCGACCTTCCCGGGGGAAAGGGGCTCGCGGGGAGGTGGAGCAGGACCCAGGAGGGCGGGGATGCCCTCGGGCTCCCGGGGACACTAACAGCAACTGCGCGCCCAGGAGAGTGCGCCGAGCTCCCTAAGGGCTGCAGCGCGCACGGCGGGACCCGGAGCAGCTCGGGGGGCTCGGGGGCGGCTCCGCCGGAGGGGGCTGCGCGGCCGAAGCCCGAATCCAACAGAAACGAGCTTTAAATGAAACACTGGACCAGATGTATTTCACAGATATCTACAGAACTTTACATCCAAACTCAACTGAATACACATTCTTCTCAAGTGCGCATGGAACTTTCTCCAGAATAGACCACATACTGGGTCACAAATCGGGTCTGAACCGATTCCAAAAGATTGGGATCGTCCCCTGCATATTCTCAGACCATAATGCCTTGAAATTAGAACTAACTCACAACAAGAAGTTTGGAAGGACCTCAAACACGTGGAGGTTAAGGACCATCCTGCTAAAAGATGAAAGGGTCAACCAGGAAATTAAGGAGGAATCAAAAAGATTCATGGAAACTAATGAGAATGAAGATACAACCGTTCAAAATCTTTGGGATGCAGCAAAAGCAGTCCTGAGGGGGAAATACATCGCAATACAAGCATCCATTCAAAAACTGGAAAGAACTCCAATACAAAAGCTAACCTTACACATAAAGGAGCTACAGGAAAAACAGCAAATAGATCCTACACCCAGCAGAAGAAGAGAGTTAATAAAGATTCGAGCAGAACTCAACGAAATCGAGACCAGAAGAACTGTGGAACAGATCAACAGAACCAGGAGTTGGTTCTTTGAGAGAATTAATAAGATAGATAAACCATTAGCCAGCCTTATTAAAAAGAAGAGAGAGAAGACTCAAATTAATAAAATCATGAATGAGAAAGGAGAGATCACTACCAACACCAAGGAAATACAAACGATTTTAAAAACATATTATGAACTGCTATATGCCAATAAATTAGGCAATCTAGAAGAAATGGACACATTTCTGGAAAGCCACAAACTACCAAAACTGGAACAGGAAGAAATAGAAAACCTGAACAGGCCAATAACCAGGGAGGAAATTGAAGCAGTCATCAAAAACCTCCCAAGACACAAAAGTCCAGGGCCAGATGGCTTCCCAGGGGAATTCTATCAAACGTTTAAAGAAGAAACCATACCTATTCTACTAAAGCTGTTTGGAAAGATAGAAAGAGATGGAGTACTTCCAAATTCGTTCTATGAGGCCAGCATCACCTTAATTCCAAAACCAAAGACCCCACCAAAAAGGAGAATTACAGACCAATATCCCTGATGAACATGGATGCAAAAATTCTCAACAAGATACTACCAATAGGATCCAACAATACATTAAGAAAATTATTCACCATGACCAAGCAGGATTTATCCCCGGGACACAAGGCTGGTTCAACACCCGTAAAACAATCAATGTGATTCATCATATCAGCAAGAGAAAAACCAAGAACCATATGATCCTCTCATTAGATGCAGAGAAAGCATTTGACAAAATACAGCATCCATTCCTGATCAAAACTCTTCAGAGTGTAGGGATAGAGGGAACTTTCCTCGATATCTTAAAAGCCATCTACGAAAAGCCCACAGCAAATATCATTCTCAATGGGGAAGCACTGGGAGCCTTTCCCCTAAGATCAGGAACAAGACAGGGATGTCCACTCTCACCACTGCTATTCAACATAGTACTGGAAGTCCTAGCCTCAGCAATCAGACAACAAAAAGACATTAAAGGCATTCGAATTGGCAAAGAAGAAGTCAAACTCTCCCTCTTCACCTATGACATGATAGACATAGAAAACCCAAAGCCTCCACTCCAAGATTGCTAGAACTCATACAGCAATTTGGTAGCGTGGCAGGATACAAAATCAATGCCCAGAAATCAATGGCATTTCTATACACTAACAATGAGACTGAAGAAAGAGAAATTAAGGAGTCAATCCCATTTACAATTGCACCCAAAAGCATAAGATACCTAGGAATAAACCTAACCAAAGAGGTAAAGGATCTATACCCTAAAAACTATAGAACACTTCTGAAAGAAATTGAGGAAGACACAAAGAGATGGAAAAATATTCCATGCTCATGGATTGGCAGAATTAATATTGTGAAAATGTCAATGTTACCCAGGGCAATTTACACGTTTAATGCAATCCCTATCAAAATACCATGGACTTTCTTCAAAGAGTTAGAACAAATTATTTCAAGATTTGTGTGGAATCAGAAAAGACCCCGAATAGCCAGGGGAATTTTAAAAAAGAAAACCATAGCTGGGGGCATCACAATGCCAGATTTCAGGGTGTACTACAAAGCTGTGGTCATCAAGACAGTGTGGTACTGGCACAAAAACAGACACATAGATCAATGGAACAGAATAGAGAACCCAGAAGTGGACCCTGAACTTTATGGTCAACTAATATTCGATAAAGGAGGAAAGACTATCCATTGGAAGAAAGACAGTCTCTTCAATAAATGGTGCTGGGAAAATTGGACAGCCACATGCAGAAGAATGAAACTAGACCACTCTCTTTCACCATACACAAAGATAAACTCAAAATGGATGAAAGATCTTAATGTGAGACAAGATTCCATCAAAATCCTAGAGGAGAACACAGGCAACACCCTTTTTGAACTCAGCCACAGTAACTTCTTGCAAGATACATCCACGAAGGCAAAAGAAACAAAAGCAAAAATGAACTATTGGGACTTCATCAAGATAAGAGCTTTTGCACAGCAAAGGATACAGTCAACAAAACTAAAAGACAACCTACAGAATGGGAGAAGATATTTGCAAATGGCGTATCAGATAAAGGGCTAGTTTCCAAGATCTATAAAGAACTTATTAAACTCAACACCAAAGAAACAAACAATCCAATCATGAAATGGGCAAAAGACATGAAGAGAAATCTCACAGAGGAAGACATAGACATGACCAACAAGCACATGAGAAAATGCTCCGCATCACTTGCCATCAGGGAAATACAAATCAAAACCACAGTGAGATACCACCTCACACCAGTGAGAATGGAGAAAATTAACAAGGCAGGAAACCACAAATGTTGGAGAGGATGCGGAGAAAAGGGAACCCTCTTACACTGTTGGTGGGAATGTGAACTGGTGCAGCCACTCTGGAAAACTGTGTGGAGGTTCCTCAAAGAGTTAAAAATAGACCTGCCCTACGACCCAGCAATTGCACTGTTGGGGATTTACTCCAAAGATTCAGATGCAATGAAAAGCCGGGACACCTGCACCCCGATGTTTCTAGCAGCAATGTCCACAATAGCCAAACTGTGGAAGGAGCCTCAGTGTCCATCGAAAGATGAATGGATAAAGATGTGGTTTATGTATATAATGGAATATTACTCAGCCATCAGAAATGACAAATACCCACCATTTTCTTCGACGTGGATGGAACTGGAGGGTATTATGCTGAGTGAAGTAAGTCAATCGGAGAAGGACAAATATTGTATGTTCTCATTCATTTGGGGAATATAAATAATAGTGAAAGGGAATATAAGGGAAGGGAGAAGAAATGTGTGGGAAATATCAGAAAGGGAGACAAAACATAAAGACTCCTAACTCTGGGAAACGAACTAGGAGTGGTGGAAGGGGAGGAGGGTGGGGGATGGGGGGGAATGGGTGACTGGCACTGAGGGAGGCACTTGATGGGATGAGCACTGGGTGTTATTCTGTATGTTGGTAAATTGAACACCAATAAAAAATAAATTTATTATTAAAAAAATAAATAATTGTAAAATAGAAGCTAACTTCAATTTCTACTTAAGAAGATGGCTAGTATACTTTAAATGGACTTTTATAAAATCATTTCGGAATTTTGATTCTAGAATCAAAATTAAATCTAAATCAGATAAAGTCTTTTGCAAAAAGCATCATTTAATTGAACCCCTAAAGGGTGCCACAGTAGAAATAATTCCAAACCTTATGGTTGCTCTAGACCTGCTTAGCAATGCCTAGAATAAAATTCTGACAGGTTCACCATGAACCATCAGTAAATTCACTTCTGCCAGAACAAAAGAACATTCTTTAAAGATAGACAACACAATCCAGACTTACTGGATTGTGGAGGAGGGAGCTACCGGACTGAGCAACCACAGCTCTATTCCCAAGGACCCTGAACATGTGGAGCTGGTGAAAAGGACGATGGCTGGAGTGAGCCTGCCTTTCCAGGGGTTCCTGCCTGGCCTCGGGAGATCTCAGATGCCCAGTGGGAAGATGTGGTACAGAAGGCCCTCCAAGCTCGGCAGGGAGCCCCAGCCTGGAAGTGACTACTCTAAGAGCTGCCTTATCTCCCTGCATTCCAGGCCAGAACCAGCACAGGACTGAACACATCCCTGGTTGTAATGTCCATCTCCATCTTCCTCCTCTCCCTTTCCACATCAAGGCAAATCAGACTTCTTCTCAGAGACCCACTTTATTCAGTTCTGTACATATGGGGACATCGGCCCAAGCCCAACCCATCTTAGCATGTATCACTCTGTGGAGAATAAAGCACCCTATGTACACACACACACACACACACACACACACACACACAATTAATCTCGAATCCTGGATTGTGAATAACATTATAGAGATTGGAGATTCTGCTATGTTTCTCAGAGCATTGATTCCTTTCTGCTTTATCAGAAAGCATAGATAGACTCAAAGTCCATATTCTGACTTCCCTACAATGACCAATAGCTGAAATCTCTACATTTCTTAGCTGGTCTCTTTGGAGTTTGTCTAGTGTATGGATAATTTAGGAATTTGGAACAGAATTTATACACAGAATTTGAGGTTCCTAATCCCAGTTTCTCTCCTTTCTAGATTCTCTTCCTCAGTTTACAGTTGTCTTGATTCCCCTGAATTCTGTCTTTTGATTCTTCATATGAATAAGACTATGAATTTTTCCTCAAATTTTATCTATCTCTAGCACTTTAGGCTAAAAGTGCATTTAACAAGTCATGAAATACATGACCAATACAATTGACCCTTGAACAATGTGGGAGTTAGGCATGCTGACACTCATGCAGTCAAAAAATTCAAACTTTTAACTCTCCTAAGCCTTAATTTCCTAATAGCCCACTCTATACTGGAAGTCTTAACTGATAACATAAACTGTTGATTGACAACATACTTTGTATTTTATATGTACTACATATTGTATTCTTACAATAAAGTAAGAGAATAAAATGTTATTAAGAAAAATCATAAGGAAGAAAAAAATACACTTACAGTATTGTTCTGACTTCACTGAAAAAAGGTCACATATAAGTGGACCCACACAGTTCAAACCTGTGGTGTTCAAGGATCAACTGAATATGAAAATCAATTGTATTTGTTTAGATCAGTAACAAACAACTAGAAAACTAAATTTTAAATGTGATGTATAATAGCATCCTAAAACATAAAACATGGAATAAATTTTTTAAAAAATATATGGAAGACTTCCATGAGAACTACAAAACATTATTGAGAGAAATTGAATAACATATAAATAAATGTAGAAATGTAGAAAAACGTGCTATATTAATGAGCTGTTAGATATCAGTTTTCCTTAAAATCATTTATACATTTAGTCTCATATCAACAGAAATCCCAACTAGGGGTACCTGGGTGGCTCAGTGATTGAACATCTGCCTTTGGCCCAGGTTGTGATCCTGAGGTCCTGGGATTAAGTCCCACATCAGGGTGTAGGAAGCCTGCTTCTCCCTCTGGCTATGTCTCTGTCTCTCTCTCAGTGTCTCTCATGAATAAATAAAAAAATCTTAAAAAAAAATCTTTTCTTTTGGAAAAGAAATCCAAACTAGATTTTCTGTGCATTTGAAAACAGATTTTCAAAATTTGTATATAAATTCAAAGAACATAGAATTGCCAAAACAATCTTGAAAAGGAATAAAGTTGGACGACTTGCATTGTTTGATTTGAAGACTTAAAATAAAGCTATAGGTAATCAGGATATTATAATGAAGACAAATAGCTCATTGGAACAGAATAGAGTCAAGGGATATTATATATATATATACTAGTATATATATATATATATATATATATATATATATATATATATATAATAGATTTCCAATAAAAGTGTTGAGGCAATTCAGTTGGGAAAAGAAAGCGCTTTTGGTACTGAATCAACTGGATGTCCATCTAGAAAAAAAAAAGTGCTGACAGATATTTCACAACATGAACAGAAATTAATTTGTGATAA
Source organism: Canis lupus familiaris (assembly GCF_011100685.1). NCBI lineage: Eukaryota > Metazoa > Chordata > Mammalia > Carnivora > Canidae > Canis > Canis lupus. The sequence goes on along the minus strand of NC_049253.1, from coordinate 12,609,739 downwards.
ATCATAGACCTAAATGTAAAGTTAAAACCATAAAGTTACTAGTATGAAATGGGAAAATCTATTTGCAATCTTGGATTAGGCAAATATTTCTTAATCAAAACTTAAAACCAATGATTAAATGAACTTCATAAATATTATAGCTCATTAAAATTTGCCCTCACAGAGGCACCTGGGTGGCAGTTGGTAAGCATTGGACTCTTGCTTTCAGTTCAGGTCATGACCTCAGGGTCATGAGATCGAGCCCTGAGGTGGGCTCTGAACTCAACAGGGAGTCTGCTTGAATTCTCTCCCTTTCCTTCTCCCTTTGCCCATCCCTGCATTTTTCCGTAATTTCTCTCTCTGTCTCTAAAATAAATAAGTCTTAAAAAAAATTGCCCTTGCAAAGATGAGTACAACTATAGGCTAGAAGAAAATATTTAAAATGTATATATCTGAAAAAGATTTATGATCAGAATATGTAAAGAATTTATATTATTCAATGATAGATAATAAAGATCACCCAATTAAGAAGTGGGAAGATTGAAATATGTATTACAAAGTAAACATAATTAAAAAAAATTCAGCTCATTTATTCATCCAAGGAATGAAAATTAAATCCTTGGAGAGAGATTTCTTTAACGCCACAGGATTCTGAAATATTAAGAAGATCAAATACTGTCAAGGATGAGAGCAAATGGTACTCTCATACATTACTGATTAGAGTGTAAAGTGGCACAGCTACTTTGTGTAACTATTTAGCAGTTACTCATCAATTAAATATATTCAGGAATTTCTGTAATCCAGCAATTCCACTCTCAGGCATTTACCCAAGAGAAATGAAAACATATGCCTACAAAAAGATAGCTTTATTCTAATAGCTAAAACCAGGAAGAAACAAAAGTATCCATCAATAGAAGAATAGATTATTAAAGAGTAGTATATTTATGCAATAGAATGTTACAGAGCATTTAAATAAATAGACAAAAATGAATGAATAGGCAAACAATGTAAATAAATCTCAAAATGTTATACTAAAAAAAAATGTTATACTGAGTCAAGGAATCTATATACAAAAGGAATACAGACATTTTGCATGAAGTTAATAAAATAGGCACAACTAATCTAAGGTGATGGAAACCAGGACAGTGGTTGCCCCTGGGATTGACCAGCAAAGGGCCTGAGGGAACTTTGTAGGATTATGCAGATTTTTTTTTATCTTGTTTAAAGTGTAGATTAATAGGTGTACTTTTTTCTCAAAACTCATGGAATTGTACTTAGGTTTGCACATTTCACTATAGGTAAGTTAAATCTCAATTAACAACAACAGAAAATAACACGTTGGCTAAATGGCAAACCAAGGGCTAAAATTGAAAGTAATATGCACACATTTAAACTATATTTAGAAATTTGATATTTAATCTAGTAAACTAAAGAAATTATTGCCTCATGAATGTTTATTTTCTTACCTTCAAAGAAGGCATATATACAGAAAGGATACATATTTTATAAGAACCTAACTAGCATAGGGTTTTTATTTTTTCAAGTTGGGAATATATACATGACTTATTCGTATCTGAATTTAAATTCTCAGCTAGTTTTAATAAAAAAGAATCAAACTGTCAATAAATTCAGAGCTGTTACACAGATGTTAATTCTTTAAATATTTTAGACTTCAGTAAATTGTAAATTAGGTCAATTTGTAATTAAATAGGCAAAGTTATTGTAAATGATATATTTCAATAATTTAAAGGGCTTTTAAAAATGATGTGTATGAAAAAATCTTTCATTTTAATTTTGGATAATTTGGATAATATTCTGTAATTTTAATGAGCTTTCTTACTATGAACAAATTGAGGCGATCTTGGATATCTGTGAGAAAATTTAGGAGTAATATAATTTATTTTTTTTTCTCTGTACAAGTGGTTGAAGAAGCACATATTTCCTTGGGTTAGCAGGCAGATGGAACTGTAACTGCTGCCAATGTTTATCTAGAGTTGATTTTTTTTTTTGATAAGAAAAACATTACATACATTTTATGGAGCTAGTTATTCTCTGCATAGCTTTTGCCAGCTCCACAGATGTAACTGAGTCGATGACAATTTTCTCAGGCTAAATTCCTGGGATGCAGGTGAAAGCCAATGAAAATTAGATAATATATCTGAGGTATGTTATAGTTTATTTGGAACCCAACCTGCATGTTATCAATGAATTTTTAAATTGTCTTGCACTTGATGAGATGAGCACTGGGTGATATGCTATATGTTGGCAAATTGAACTCCAATAAAAAAAATTAAAAAATAAAAACATAAATAAAATTATAAAAAGGAAAAAAAAAGGAAGGAACTTCTGAGAGGGCTAAGCAATTTACAAGTTTGGTAACTGATTGATGTTATATATTTATTCTTTCAAATTTCATTCAAAAATATACAAATATGGGTAAGATGGTGATGTGTTCATTTAAGATATGTGATCACTTAAGATAGTCTAGGGGAGAGACATTTTTTTTATTGGGAACATTTATTGATTGACTATTATGTGCCAGGCACTGAGAATACAAAGATATAACCATAGCAAATGACATATTTTCATTTCAATCATCTCTCAATTTGACAGATATTATAATACAGTGCACAGTGCTATGAAGGAAATAAGCACAAGGGCAAAGAATCTAAACTAGATTTTGGTAGTGGGTTTCATGGGGATTTTTAGAGATGTGTAACTTCTTACACAAGCTTTAAAAAAAATACAAATGCATAGGAATTCAGGAAGTAGAAATGAGGGTGGAAACATTTCAAGTCAAGTGAAAAAAACAATAATTGTAAACCAGGAAGTAGAAATGAGGGTGGAAACATTTCAAGTGAAGTGAAAAAAATAATTGTAAAACCAGGAAGACCTGAAAGGAAACTAGATAGTCTGAAGTGGTAAAGAGTTTCATCGTGGCTGGAATATGGGGTACTCAGAAGGGATGTAAAAAGACTGAGGCCAGCTGCTAGGTTGGGGACATTAAGGTTTGTATGTCATGCTACAAAGCTTTGTTTTTATCCCTTAACAAGTATAGAACCAGCAGAAATCCATGAGTAGGGTGGGATAAAATCAAATATGTTTTTTTAGGATGATAGTGTGGAAAATTAGCTTGAGGAGAAAAAGACTGATGTTAGGATATATAGTTAAGAATCCATGATGATAGACCAAGAGATGATGAGGGGTGAAGAGAATAGGAGCAATGGAGAGGAGGAAGTCAATTCAGAATAACTAGTGGGTAGAATTAGTGGAACTTCATGATTATTTTGGTATGGTTGGTTAAGGGAGTTGAAAAAGTCTAAGATGGCTCCTGTCATTCTGGGGTGACTGGATGCACAGTGATATCACTAACTAAAATAAGGGGATATGGAAAGAAAACTAGGTCTGACAGAAGAAACTTATTTTGTTAAGTTTGAGATATCAGTAATAGAAGTTCCAGAGATGATTATACAATTTTTTTTTATTAACAAACTGACACAGTTAGCATCTAATATTTCGGTCTCTTTTATCAACGCCAAGCTAAAGGCTATTTTAATCCTTTATTATTAAAAGGCTACAACGGAGCCAGAGAAGAGTGCACAATATCCTAGGTAAGTACAGTTTATGGAAAAAACATGTTACTATATGAACATTAGAAAAGTCACTCTTTTTGCAGGCTCTACTCTATGAATTCCAATTCCTCATAGACTCTTTTATTTGAACTTTTAATCTTTTCTGTTGCTTTTTCTCTCATTCCTTTCCAAGTTTCCTTATCCTTCTTTAGTTTTTGGACCTCAAACTGGATAAAGTACTCTAATAAATGCCTGACTAATGCTCAGTGGGACAATTGTTTCAGGGTTCTAGCATGTTTTGTTCTTGATAGTACATTCCTCTACCTTGCTGGTTTTTAAAATAATAGCAGTGTGCTGACTCATGTTCAGTTAAGGATTCAAATGGCACCTCTTAGCCTTTATGGCAACTCTAGTCTTCCCCGTCCTGAATTCATATCACATATTTTTCTCCCTTGACTGTCTTCTCACGAAGTATTCACTTTTATTTAAAGTTGTTAAGATCATTTTGGGCTACAATTTAGTCTTCAAAAGAAGTAGGTATCTTTCTTACTGTGTGTTAATCCAATTCCAAAATGTAGTAGGTATGATTTCTCAGTCACTCCAAGTCACTGATAAACAGATGGGGAATGAATCCTAATGACTAGGGTGAGATTCTAAAGGCTGGGTAGGTCATTTTCTGAAGGAACCTTGGAGAAGTAACTTCACTCATTGTTCTTTTGTGATATACCATAGAATGAGAAAAATGAATTAGATATAATCAAATGTTTTATGCTATAAAAACAAAAAGAAAATGCTTGTCACATTAGAGTGTTCAAAAACATTAGTTTCCTTCTCTTTTTACTCTTGAATAAGCAACGTTATTTAACCTCCACTAAAGAGAAATAGGTGTTCTTATAAGTCAGAAGTTAAAATACTTTGAATGACTGAATTTACAAACTGTCAGAATAAAATTCATTTTGATCTATAGGTAAATTTATACCATTGGAAAAGAAACTGTGCTTCTCATTATACAGGTAAACCAACAATCAGAAAAATTATGCTGTAGCCAAAGTCACAGAAGTATTATGTGACAACATATTAGAGGGTATTTTCTTAAATACATAAACTATTTTAAGCATTTCTAAATGGGCTTCAAAATTTAGCTCTAAATAGATATATAATATTTCCATAATTGATTATTACCTAATATTTTGACATTGAGCTGATTTCTAATTTTCTACAACTATAAAAAAACTGTGCAGTAACTATTTCTGAAAGAGCTAGGTGTTATGATTCCATTGGATAAGTTATTATATTGAATAAAAGACATTTATTCTATTTAATAACAAATTTGCTACCTGCTTTCCTGTACATAAGAATCAAAATGTACACTAACATATCTCAGATGAAAATTTTGTAATTAAATATCTTTTCCACAAAATCTTTGGTAAGCACATAAAAAGATCATTTATTCAACAAGTTTTTCTTGAGTACTTATTATGTCCTAGACACTGCAAAGTGTCAAGGATGCAAATTTACATAAGAAAGAGTCAAGGGGGGAATCCTTGGGTGGCACAGCGGTTTGGCGCCTGCCTTTGGCCCAGGGCACGATCCTGGAGACCCGGGATCGAATCCCACGTCGGGCTCCCGGTGCGTGGAGCCTGCTTCTCCCTCTGCCTGTGTCTCTGCCTCTCTCTCTCTCTCTCTGTGACTATCATAAATAAATAAAAAAATTTTAAAAAAAAGGAAGAGTCAGGGGATTCCTGGGTGGCGCAGCAGTTTAGCGCCTGCCTTTGGCCCAGGGCACGATCCTGGAGACCCGGGATCGAATCCCACGTCGGGCTCCCGGTGCATGGAGCCTGCTTCTCCCTCTGCCTATGTCTCTGCCTCTCTCTCTCTCTTTCTCTCTCTGTGACTATAATAATAAAAAAAAAAAAAAAAAGAGTGATCACCTCTGAGGCACATATGGTCTTGTAGGATGATGTACATATGTTAACAGATATTGAAATAAAATATGATGAGTGCTATAATAGAGACTTGTGCAAGGGTTATGGGAACATCTTTGTGAACCTTTCTTCATGCTCGTCTTACAAAAGCCTAAGGCACAACCTACACCTTTCACTGGCCAGAGTACCCAAACACAAATATTAATGCTCACTAAGCTCTCAGTTATTTTTCTTCCTTTCTTCCAACATTCACTTCTTCCCTCCTTTTTTTCTTCAAAAAGTCTTTATTAAAACTATGGTCAGGCACTACATACGGTACTCAGAATATTAAGAGGAACAAGTCATGCATAGGTTTTGTCTTCATGATCTTTACAATGATGTGGGAGAGTAAAACAACTAAACAAATGGTTATAATATGATATAAGAAGGAGGAGGACAAAACCAGGAAGCACAGGCCCCTAGTCTTGATTCCATAAGACTAGTTCTATTTTTATCTGCTTCAGAGATAAAATTTTTACATTTTGTTTATGATTTCATTCAAAAGCAATGGCATGCACACATCATTCTTTTGCTTAAATATAAGTCTGAGAACTAGTACATGGGACTATTTAATTTATTTACAACTACACTTACATTATAGCTATACTTATGATGAGCATAGCATAAAATATAGAGATGCTGAATCACTGTGCTGTACACCTGAAACTAATGTCACATTGTATGTCAATTAGACTCAAATAGAAAAAAATAAAATAAAATAAAATAATAAAAAATAAATATGGTAAAAACCTGAATATAGTTTTCAGTGTTAGCAGAGACCCCAATCAATTGAATTGAAATATTGCACAAATTTGCTGATGCTGTATTTTGAGTTTCATTTCCCTTCCACTTTGACATTTAAATTTCAGTCATTCAAAGAAAGCCAAACTTGTTAAAATTGCTGCTATATGGTTTCCACATGGTAGTAGTGCTTTGACAGTTATGCCTGGACAAAAGTCTCAACAACTCAGCTATAGATAGATGCAATTGTGGCATCACTATAAGATCTGTCTCAGTAACATCTCCTTGGTGTGATACAGAGGGCAATGCCAATTCTTGAGTCCATTCTAGGTTCTGTTTTCTGATTTCTAAGCTTTGCTCCACACTGTGCTAGTTTCAGAGCACAGAAAGATGAGAAGACAGACTTGATTATTTTCATGATTTAACCACACATCAAAAATACACAGTTTATTTGCTGAGATTTCCTTGTTTTCTTTAACTTTATATAAAGAGGACCCAAACATTTAAATGTGGACTTTAATCAACACCATGAATTGGGTTTGAATCAAAGATTCCATGTAGACATACTCTGAGATTAAGATGACTTATATACTATTGCACTATTGTTAGGTAAAAGTACCTCCCATCATCCTCAGGTAAATTGATAATATAGTTAATTGTCTAATTAACTTCTTAATAGATTTTAAAAATCTTTCTTCTTTTTATTCAATATCATGATTTCTTTTTTTTAAAGATTTATTTATTTATTTTAAAGAGAGAAAGATAGCATGAGTAGGAGGGGCAAAGGGAGAGGGAGAGGGAGAAGGAGAGAGAATCTCAGGCAGACTACATGCTGAGCATGGAACCTGATAGGGGCTCAACCTCAAGTGCACCATTCCTTTAACTCTTCTACTTCCCCCCATTTAAAGCCAAAAATTTATTTGTATTAAGAATGAAATTATTCAGCTTCCTTTACAGAAGATATCTATCTATTGACTTTTGTTAATTTATTTTGAAACATGATTAAAATAAAACAATGGACACACTGCTCTTGGCCCTGCCTCAGTTGCTTAGAGCAGCTTGCAGACTTGGAATTAGTCCTGTGAGCTGCCATCAGGAGAGGACTGGCCAGGAAGGGCATGTTCCTGTGACTCTTGTCCCAAACCCATAAAACTCTCAATGATACAAAGGTTTATACTTTAAAATACTTTGCAACTGTGAATTGGTTAATCACATCTACATCCCTAAGGGCTCTGAGTAACTTAAAGTTTTGTTTTCCCTTTGTAGCTTGTGGTATTCATTATAGCACTATTTATTTTGAGCTCCTGATCTTGGTTTTATTTGGATATATTTCTCTTGGATGTGTTTGTAGTTATTTTTCTTTTTCTTAATTTTGTTGGATGCCCAAGGGGCTTGGGACACGGCTGCCTATAAATTAATCTAAAAATGAACTATATTTGTATTCTTTGTCATTTGCCAGAATGCCATTTGGAATCTTCTCTTGGAATATGAGTCTCCCAAATACTCACCACAGTGGAATTCAGGTGCAAAGTAAACACAGCAGTTCTAGTATCAGCATCCATTTAGCCGGAGGGAGGGGGGGCGGGGGGAATTTTTATGTCTATTATTATTGCAAACAGATTGTTCACTATATGCTGTTTGAAACAGAGAGGGAGTGAATGATTTAAGAATCTGTATTTTAAGTAGACAAATAACTTGCACACCCACAGTATGCCTTCAAGGCTCTGAAACCACAGCCAAAACAGAAAGGACATCTTTGCCAGGCCAAAAAACAGTACAATGGGCAATAGGTGATTTTCTCTTTTCTAATTCGCCAAGATCTTTCTCTTGCTGGTTCACACTTACACAAACATCATGAGAAGATGGCTTCTTGGTGAGTGCTGTGGCTACTTAAAAGCAGTGAAAATAAAACAGAACAAAACTTTTTACTTTAATGCTGCAGATGCTATATATGTGTGTGTGTGTGTGTGTGTATTTGTGTGTGTCTCTATATGTATACACTTTAGCACTAATTGATGGTATAAAGATGACCAGATGGCCTTTGGATCTCTCAGCACTGTCAGGTTATAGTGAGCCCGTGCTGCACCCCCTTAACAACCCCCCCCACCCCACATACACAACACCCCTCCCCGCCCAAATCCATTCCTGCCTGTAGTGCGGATCTGGCTGTAGCAGCATTTCCACATCTGCTGTGTTCACACACATGATCTCTGTTCAACAAATAGTTCTTCCAGTTTCTGGGCCTGGATTTTAAATGTGTGTTGTAAGCAAAAAGGAGGCCTCGTTCCAGCTGGCAATGGTGGGTGAATTGCCAATGCAGAATTTCATCTGAACTGGGACTAACATTATCTGAAGCACATTTATGTTGGTGCGGGAAGACTGGAGTCACAACAGATAAATTGAAAGATTGTTTCATGATGGATTATACAAGACACTGTTTTTCCAAAAAATGTTTTCTATCACACAAAGGCCAGAGATCACATAACTCCTGTTCAGGACCATCCATCAAACAGGCTTACTCTCACCAAAAGGCTAAATTGCCAAAAAATGGAGTGTTGGAAGGGCTTTAGCATTTGGGATTATATGTAATACTTATCATAATCCATTGACACTGAAGATGGCTGAGCGCCCTGCACCTCCGACTGAGATCTTGTTTTATTGAAATCAAGTATAAAGACACCAGAATGAGTTGACCGAATTCAACAAACAGTTGTTTACGGCCATCTCAGAATAAAAACCTCTTTTAAAAGGTGATTTTGGAACAAATGAAAGAAAGAAGTGAGTCAACTTCTGGGGCACTTAGATTTAGTTGAATAAAGATATCGACAATGATATAGAAGAATTGCAGTTAAATGTGTTTACATAATAAGCTCAGGGTCCTGTGGTAGTTATGGCAATGCTAGAAACTTGAGGACAAACTTTTATCAGAGCTGGTGGGAGCTTAATTAGAGGGTTTTGTTATATATATATTTTTTGTATTCACAGTTATTAATAGTGTTACACTGCAACTATAATGTCACTAAGCAGTAAAATAAACTAGTCAGTAATGTTACTGAGTCCACTGCAAGCCAATTTTAACAGTTGGAGCAATAATTTTGAAAGAAAGAAGAAAATAGGGTGACCTCAATTATAAAACTAACTTCTGATGATAGCTTTGGAAGCAATATATGTTCAAAAAAGTGTTTTTCCCCCATAGTCCATTCAACATTTTCAATGACTGTAAAAATTTTATCTTTACATATATACATGTTCTAACAGACATTTTAGACAAAATAATAAATATGGGTTTGCTTATTTGCTGACATTACAAAAGGCAAATTTTCAAGAGGGCCATTAACAAGGTAGGGTGGCACTGTATTTTGTCAAATTGACTAAACGGAGAAGTAGGAAATATATATGATGACTGCAAAATAATGTTTATAGCCCTGCCAGACCAAAATACAAATTCGCTCACTAAATTGCATAAATATCCTGGTGTAACCCACTTACTAACACCATTTTAAGTGCTGTCAAACACTCTATTCCAAATCAGCAAGAGTTTCATATTTCTGTAAATATACTTGGGGCTCAAGCAAAGATAACCAAAATTACTTTCTATAATGAAGAACAAATAATTTTTAGAGTTGCAAAATGTCATCTGGTTTGACAATGAGGTTTTTGTTTGTTTGTTTGTTTGTTTGTTTGTTTGTTTTGCTTCTGGGTAACTATCTAGTTTTCTTCTGACCTTGTGCTTGAAGTTTGATTTAATTAATGGGAATTTAAATGATTGATCTATCTCAATATCCTCAATACATATGTAAAAGAAACTATTAACTATTTTCTTCTAAAAAGTTCAATTCTTGATATTGAATGATTTTAATACGAGGAGCCAGATTATCCCCAGAACCTAACAAAAGACCTGAGACCTTCTGTCTCAAACAGACAAGGCCTATTTCTCATTCCCATCTTCTGGTTTCCATTGACTGAGAGAGATCTTATTTCAAGATATCAGGAAATTCTGTATGACTCAACCTGGGGGGTTTAAGGCAAGATAAAGGGAGTCTCTATTATTAATAAATCAATTCATTAGTGGCTTCAGGATATTAGAGGACCATTTTTAATACCTAGCTTTAGAAATCTTAGGATCCTACAAATTCCAGCCTTTTCCTTAATTCATTCTCTGTAATTTTTACCACATTTTCATGTTGGGACTAAATGACTTAGGAGATAGTTGTGGCATAATAGAATGTCACTGGACTAAAACATCAAAGACCTGAATTCTGGCCCCAATTCCCTCACTTAAAAACTTGCTTGTTCTTGGGCAGGTCTCTGAACCTCTCTGTGACTCAATTTTACCATTTAAAGCAAAAACATTACTACTTACTCTATATGGCTATTCCAAAGTTAAAGTATGTAGAGTGTTCAAAATGAAGTGCTAGGCAAATACTAGATATTCTTTTCTTTGTAGAATGAATGGCAAATAAATGTAACTTCAGTTAAAACTAAAGCAATAGACAGATACATCCTTTAGCATCCTGTAAATATTTAGTCAACATATCAAAATCTAGTTCCTTTTTAAGTCTTGAGATCAGTGTTTTGAAGTCATTTCTTAAATGAAATCTGCTGCCCAAATTGAGACATGCTATCTTCTCTCCTCAGATATTCCAATCTCTAACCCATTCTCTTGTAGCCGGGGATAAAGTGATGAAACCACAAAAAAATTTAACAAAGACACTCAACTTTGTATTCCTCAATCCACCTGCTACACCAGCTTTTAAGGCCAGAGTTGTTGAAGTGGGTTAGAAGGAGGGAAATCCATAAGCCTATTTCACTGAGCTGTTCACTCTCAATGGCTGGACTCCGGAGTTCTCTGAGGATGACTGAAATATTGGCTTTAATATTCAGCAACTTCAGTTGCCTCTGTGACTAAAATCTGGACTAAACCTCCTAAGCTTTTAGACACTTGGTGGTATTTGATGGAGGGTTATATTTTAGAAATAAATCCTTGATACTAGAAGCAAAGGAATGAAATGAGTCTTTCGTAGGTGTTGTGTTGGACTGAATTGCATAGAAAAACAGATAAAATAGGAGGATAAACATCTTGAGTGAAAGAAATAGTTTCTATCTTTGGAGAGGTTTTCCTGCAGTGGAACTTCTATGCTCTTGCTATCATCTTGGTGAGAGTACATTATACATTCCCCTCTTTAGCGTGTACCCTGGCAATGTAATATTCAGAATCTTTGGCTATCAAGGACCTCTTAAAAAGGATTTGTTTTGGAAAAAAATCCTTGTACTTTCCTATCATGAACTTCCAAAATATCATCCTGCAGTTGACCCATGAGCCAAAAGCTCTGTCATCCCTTCTAGGAATGCCCAGCTGATATGTCTGGCATCAGATTATACTTGGTTAAGCCATGTTGAACTGAATACACAAAACAAGTATAACAGAGTTTTTAGTTAGAATTATTTTCTGTGAGTTGTACTCTACTAAATGCAATACATATAAAGAAAATACAGGTATTTTGCTTCTGTCATTTCAATATACAGCAACGCAACTCCACGAAAACCAGCTGCTGGCTAGGTTACGATTTATCAACTTGTTAATCAAGAACTTCAGCTTTCTTTCTTTCCATGTGTGAATGAATGCGGCTTATGGATTCCTTTGGGCACATTCCAGTTTGCCAAAAAAATTAATCTGGAAGGAAAAAATGTACTTGTTCTTCTTTGGAACCTTGTAGAAGCTTATGAAATGCTAAATGAGAATATTAAATTTGATATGTGAGGGTCATGGTTGTGCTTTGCTGAAGAAAGTATTCAAAACTTCTTCCGTTTTTGGCATCAGAAACCTATGAGGATGAAAATCCCCCCTAAAATTGTCCAAGTCCTTTGTCTTCTGGCTGCTCTTTTTTATTTTCGGAACCAGCCTCTTAGCTGAAGAGCAGGCCTTGAAAAAACTCTGCAATTCATTTTTTTTTAAACTCTGCAATTCATTTTTATACCATCATCCACAGGAAGCTTATTTAAGTAGTTTTTAAGCTATGCAAAATTGTTTACCATGTTTTTAATGTTTCTTTCCTTTTCCACTTTTTTCTCGCTAATTTTTATTAACTATCTCCTTTGCTTTTCAGCAAGCTGAAGGAAGGCAAACGGACAGCTGTTATTTCCTCTTACCAATGCTTGGTAATCCTTTCAGAGAGAACTGTGGTCCATACTGTTCTTGTTTAGCATTTGCCATAAATTTTGAAATAGAAAAATATAAAATAACCATTATATAAATCTATTCTGTAACCCTATCTCCGATGTACTGTGCAATTCTGTTATAAACACAGTTCACATAAGTCACAGTTTATCTTATGCAGATTATATTTTGTAAAATCACTGGTATTTATTCCACTTTTACCATCCCTGTAGAATAATTTCCAAAATATATTAGGTCTCAAAGACAGCAGATCAATGGTTGCCATGGCCTGGAGGTGGGTGGAAAGGCTGACTTCAAAGTAACATAAGGGAACTTTTTGGCATAATGGAAATATTCTATATTTTTACTGTGGTGGTGATTATACAACAGTAGACTAAATTCATAGAAATCTACCATTAAATAGTTTTAATGCTTTATGACTAGATTATGCCTCAACAAACAAGAATTAAGGGAAAGAAAATCCCTGAATAATGCAGAGAATGGTCCTATAAATGTAAGAAAGAAAGTAACACAAATCATCTTGAGCTACATCTATGTCTATGCCTGTAGTCTACATCTATGCCCACTTCTATACCTCTACTGACCTCTGTCTCTACTGTCAAATCCACATGTGGCCAGTATTGGTATCTCCACTTGGACCCTGGCTCTGTCATTTTGTCTACTGAGAGATGGTATTATATGGTATTTAAACATAGAATCTGGAATAAAAGTGCTTGGATTCAAATTACAGCTGGGTCTCTCACTAGCTGTGTAACTTGGACAAATCACTTATTATTTCTGCAGCTCAGTTTTGTTATCTGTAAAATGTAGGTAAGAATAGTTTCCATTGGTTTATTATAAGAAATAAGTGACTTAGCATCTATACTAGGGCTTGGCACCAATCCTGGCACATGGCAACTATTATATAAATTTTGGCTATTACTGTTATCTATCTATCTATCTATCTATCTATCTATCTATCTATCTATCATCTATCTGCATAGAAATGGTAAAAGTTATTTCTGGTGAGGACTGTGGTATTGGGGAAAGGTGCCTGTATCTCTATCTATATTTTTTTATAATCAGCATTATTAGAATAAAAGAAGGGAGCAAGCAATTTGTACTATTTGGTCAGAGAACATGTATTTATCTTTTGGTAACAGGAACTTTCTGTGCTTTTGTGCTTTAACCAGATTAGTTTCAGTTTTCCTGGAGGGCCGAAAGCCAGCTTAACTTTGTCTTTGCATGATGCTAATGGGATCTGGAGCTTGGGGGTTCCCAGGCAGTATAGCTCTCCAGGGGTGCTGCCTCTAGCAAAGTGATTGCCACTGCTGCCTCTACTCATTTTGGAGGGACCTCTTACAAAGGCTTTGCAGTTTTAACCAGAAAGCTCTATCAATGTACACATTTGGACATATAGGATTCTAAAATCCATGCAGCCCTGAGGATAATGATTTTCAGAAACAAAGTGGACTAGATTAGGCTTGTGTCCTAGACACATTATAGGAAAAATTTCCCATGCAAAGAAATCTTGAAAACACTAGGTTGGAGGAAAGCCTCTTTGTAATAAGATGGGAGAAATTCCCTTTGGTCTAATGCTGATGTGCTGATGAGCCACAGAGACGGAAAACCGAGCTTGACTTTTTAAGTAATTTGATGATATCACATTTAATCATTTTGTTACGTATATATGCATAAAATCCATTTATATTATATATCTACTGGTTGAAAATGCTTAAAATGCTTCTTTTCCATTTTAAGAAGAGTTTCATAGCCATATGTACTTCTCACTTTCAGAATTCAGTGGAGGAAAAAGGATACCTAAGAAAGAGGAATACAAAGAAATGACAATGTTCCACAAACAGATTAACAAGAACAGTATAAAGATAACATGTGATTCAGCTAACCTTTCACATAAGAAGACTGCTTAATAATCAGTCTTTTCATTCGCCTAAAATGGAAAATAAGAATTTTCAACGAGTAGATATATAATGCCCAAAACATGAAATTCTTGTGGTAAGAAGCTTGACAGTTTGATATAACAGATGATCATTAAAATGTGATTGCAGTTGATCAAAGAGCTTGATGATGATGATGATATGGTTTCAAGCCCTGTGTGCACAGAATGGGTTCAGAAGATGCACATGTTCTTTTTTTTTTTTTTTAAGATTTTATTTATTTATTCATGAGAGATACAAAGAGAGAGAGAGAGAGGCAGAGACACAGGCAGAGGGAGAAGCAGGCTCCATGCAGGGAGCCTGATGTGGGACTCGATCCCGGGACTCAGGATCATACCCTGGGGCCGAAGGCAGGCACTAAACCACTGAGCCACCCAGGGATCCCCAGATCCATACGTTCTTATTGGATTTACCGTATGGTACCTCTAATGACACAGTTTAAGCCATTTGGGTCTTCCAAGGGAGGCTGTGTGTCCACAGCTTAATATTGCTGTAAACTGGGATCCCTGGGTGGCGCAGGGGTTTGACGCCTGCCTTTGGCCCAGGGCGCGATCCTGGAGATCCAGGATCGAATCCCACGTTGGGCTCCCGGTGCATGGAGCCTGCTTCTGTCTCTGCCTCTCTCTCTCTCTCTCTCTCTCTGTGACTATCATAAATAAATAAAAATTAAAAAAAAATATTGCTGTAAACTCCAGTGAGGAAGGAGAGAGGGCTTGCTTCATGATGTTATGTCTCTTACAATATAATTAGGCTGTGGTGAGGCAGCACAAAGAATAAAGAAGAATGGAGTAGGTAATCTCTAGGAAACCATAAGACTTTCATAACTTCTACATTCAAAGTCTGGGTGTCTTCAAGGGCTTTGAAACAAATCACCTTAATTTCTAGGCATAATTTCATCGAATGCTCCAAACTTTGCCTGTGTGTGGGAAATGTAATGTGTTCTGAATGAGCTGAAAATATTCTGTTGCACCAGGGTAATATATATAATCTTAACTTTCCATTTTGGTTAAAGTTTATCCTGTTGTAGCCAATGGGTGGCTGGACATATCAGCTGAGCAGGAACTGAGTGGAAGTGGAAAAGCTAGTCTACTTTCAGCAGTAAGAATTATCTTAGAAAATATATAACATTTAAATAAGTCTAACATAACTTTGTATTCAAGGGGCACTCATAAATATCAATGATTAATTTTCATTAAAAGGACATATCTCATATTTTAAGTGCTCCTATATTTTCATTGAGGCATTAATGATGAGTGCTACAATCTCAATCTGTTTTTAGCTACATGCAAGCCATTCAGCCATTACTTGTTGATTAGTAATCAACAGCACCAAGTGAACAACTCCTAAGTTCCTATGAAGGTTAATTGAACAGTTAGTCTTTACCAACAAGACTGAATTTTTATAACTGTCTCAGAATTTATTTACACATTTGCAAACTAATGGGAAACTCACATGTTAGAGGCAATCCTAGTTTTTAAGATATTGACCTAGACTGATAAAACAGAACTATTTTTGCTTTAAAGTGATTTATTTGGTGTCCTTATTCTATTCTTATTTTTGATGGATCGTGCAAAATGTAGCAGATTGTCAGGAACTCAAAAGGATGTGTTTTCTGTCGATTCACAGCTAGTGCAGAATTGGTTGAAATTTGAGCTCCTTCATTTGACCTTAATGTAACCCTGACCTGGGAGGACAGTATGTCTCTAGGGGTGGAAGATAATTTAATTTCCATGCGTGTCAAGTCCTCAGTTTCTTCTGTGTGGAGGCTGCCGAGAAGTGTCAAATTTTGCAGAATCAGGTGTTCTGTGTTGGAGATGTGGAATACATTCTCCAGGGGTTAGAGTTGAGACCACCAAGTAGACTTCATTTTAAAGCCTTAGGGGAGCCCTGAAACCATAGATTGTGAAGATGGAAAATATTTCTTTACCCTGTAAACTATTCATCTTCCATTTCATTTTTAATATGTGTGCCCATGATAGCATCAACAAAGAAAGCTCCAAAGGCCACATTTAGAACATCTAAGTTTATTATTTTATACTTTTCCAGCTGAAAACAATGGTTGAAAATTCCAGTATGTCAGACAGTGGAATTTAAGTTTCTAATGTGTTCCCCGTGTTTTTCATCCCCAAGGTTGTAACACACTGCTTATAAAGATTAAATGTAGGAAACCCTGCAGTATCTACAAGATAAGGCTAATTCCACTCAGCTACTTGAATTTCCTTTTCCCTCCACATATCTCTGGTTTGTGGAATAGTTTATTGTACTTTAGAGCAATGAAAATTTCCAACAAGACCAAAATTAGTGACATAACATATTTAACACTTCTGTGATTCGGAAATTATAGTTATATAGTTCAGTATAACGTGATCTCATTTCTGTTTCATACTGCCAGCCTCTCTGTGTAACTCCAAGGTCATTATCCTCTTGTAAGGACTTCTCCATCCTTGTAAGTGAATTATAGTAGCAAGAATTAATGGTTTTAAAGTGGTCATTGGATGAATCATGAATGAAAAAGAAGCAAAGAATAACTCCAGCTGAGAGGCACTTTGTAAACTTCCTGTTGATTTGACCATGGTAGATTCTTTCCATGACAATAAAATAATTAACAAAATATTTTTTTTTTTTAGAAATTCAAAGGGTAAGACAATATGCTTGACTGTGACAATGCTTTATGGGGGAAATTGCTTAATTAGGATATGCTAAATGCTGTAACAAATGACCTCCAAACCTGAGGAAACTTAATAGATTAAGAGTATATTTTCTGCTTTTGTCAAAGTTCAATGCCAGCAGAGGGACAGAGACTCTGTTCCGTGTGGTCATTCAGGGACCTAGCTCCCTTTCATACTTTGGCCCTATATCTCTCATCTAGAAACTTAGAGGAGTTTGCTGGGTTTCCTCCAACTCAGTGGTCAGAGAGAAGAGAAAGCATGAAGAAGACGCACTTTTCTTAACAGTGTGTGAGCAGAGATGAAAAAACATTGCAAGAATTCTAGAGAACTGAAGTGTAGATTTAGTACCTAGGCAAAGGGAAAGCATCAAGTGAACATACATGTAGCATAGGAAGTAAAGTATTTTAGAAAGAGTGAGCTTTTTCCTATGGGTATAGGATAAGTGGATGGTGCTGGGAAAATATCGTGTATGTTTTCTTTTTCTCCAAAACTATGAAAGTGTTATAAGCTTTATCTCTGAGCTAAATCTTGGGCCATTTAGGGTGGCAGTACTTTTTTTCTATGGTAATCCTTTCAAACTATGGCCAATATTTTTTGGTCAGATTCATGTAAACTCCTTCTTACTTTTGTGATCCCTGATCAAAAGTTGATGAAGACTCTGCCATTTGTTTGGTAAACTCATCTTTTCAAATATCATTAAGGCATTGATTTACAATGCCTGGGAATGGATAGAGACAAAGCCTTTCTATACATACCATGGGTTGGTGTGGCCAGAAATAAGAATTTTGGTGAAATCATCTCTTTTTGAATGCACATATATACATGTTAGGCCTGAGGTTCAACTGAGGCCTTTCTGGGAAAGAGCCCTTGAGGAAGACAAACGGACTTAAGTGTGGACTTTCAATTCAAAAATAGCAACTTTCACAGCTGAGGAAGGGTTGGATCCAGATTTACCTCTTTCAAAGGATTCTGAAGCGAGTGGAAAATGAGTGGAAAATGTTATAATACATTCTGATTTCAAATAGAAAATAGTAACTTTCCCATTTCTACATAGATGTTATCTCCTCATGAAACAAATTTGAAATTGCATAGATTCTTTCTCATCATTTTTTTATTTAATGTGCTTACAGAAGACTCAGTGATATTTATCCAGTGTCACTAGAGAAGCATTTTAATCCTTCACTTTTTGGTTGTTGAAAGTCATTGACGTTTGACCCTAAAAATTAAGAATTTGAATTATTTATTTGTAAGGTGCTGGGGACATTGGAATCTGTTTAAAGATACCAGAATATCTACCTATTTTAATGACAGTTTTCAAACATCAGGATAAATGTTCTGAAGTTGTTGATGCTGTGGAAAAGTCACCTTCAGTAAAAATCTTATGTTTTGGGAAACTAATCTGATTACTATTTTTTCATCATACACATGTGATTTAGCAAGCAGCTGTGTGCCTTCATGTGGTCTCTAGCACCTGATTTTTGGTAACGAATTTACTTTTGCTTTTTGGAATGTGCATTTACTTTTTACATGTTAATGGTAATTCAGTTTTGAATATTAAATTAAAAACACCCCGTTTAAGAAAAAAAGTCTCGGGATCCCTGGGTGGCGCAGCGGTTTGGCGCCTGCCTTTGGCCCAGGGCGTGATCCTGGAGACCCAGGATCGAATCCCACATCGGGCTCCCGGTGCATGGAGCCTGCTTCTCCCTCTGCCTGTGTCTCTGCCGCGCTCTCTCTCTGTGACTATCATAAATAAATAAAAAATTAAAAAAAAAAAAAAAAAAGAAAAAAAGTCTCACTTTTTCAGCTATCTAGTATCCTGAAAGCCATATATGTTATAAATTGAAGGGAAATGTATTTTTGGGGATGCAATATAAAAATATTAGACTAAAGAGTTTTAAAAGTAATTAAACAAATCAGAGATTGTTATATTCATAATGAAGTCATTTTTACTTACTAGAATTGTTTAATATCCACATCATTGGTGAGAAAGCAATAGGGTTAAATTTGCCCCAGGGAAAAGAACACATAATTCAGATACTAGCTGGTACATTTTTTTACAGCTATGTAAACTTTTTGAATTCTTAGCAAGAGACAGTGACTGAGAAAATCATTGTTACACCTGGCTTATAAAATCTAGGACTGGTAATCGTGTTATGGTATTGTTTACTTTTTCTCTCCACATTTTTTTTCTTCTATTGAAGTCTGTGAGTAAGTGACAGGTGTGAAGATTATCTATACTGTGTGTCATTTCAGAAAAACAGATCTGGACCTGCTACTGTAAAATAGATGTTAGGTTTCTGGGAATGTGACTTCTAGAACTGGAATTGGACTTTTAATGGACAACATCTACTATGCTTCTGTGATTTACATTTAAATTATACTCCTCAATAAAAACGTTGATAGGCACTTTATTTTCATTATCCTTTTTTTTCTGTTGTTGATTATAAACAAAAAGATTTAGATTCATGTGGAAACCAAAATAAAGGAAGTATAGCATCTTTGAAATATGTTAAAATTGTCTTTCCTTGTGGATTTTTAGAAACCTACTTCTACATACATGTCCTCTTTTAAAAAAATTATATATAGCTGCATAGACAGAAAACATTTTTATTTAAAGGAAAAATGCAAAAATTCAAAGTAAAGATAATGAAAGTACTTACTATTTTAAAAGTTCCTTATATTTATATTTATCCTATTTTAAGTCCCAATTTGATTATTTAAAAACCTAATATTTATAAAGGTAAAATTCCTAATGAAGTTAAAAATGTTATCTGTTAGGGAAGCTTACTCAGAAAAACCAGCAGCTAAAGACTAAAAATGTGTTTAAAAAAAAACATTTTTAGAAATGCCTTTGTTAAGTTTGAGTCAATTCCTCAAACATTAATAATTTAGTTATGGAAGTAAATTTTAATCTCTGGGATTTTTATATTTAACAATCTTCTCAAATTACCATAACTTTATACCTAATGTGAAATACATTTGTGCTGATTATAAAATAGAAACCTGTTTAATTGCTGATTTGCTGCATGGCAAATAGATAAATAAGGCCACCCCCATCCTAGTCATACAGATGTAAGGCTTCACTTGGCATGAGATATCACACAATATTTAAATGTAATTAAATATATTTATGTGAATAATGTTTAGCTGAAAAAGACTGAAACATTTTCAGCCTTACTGACAGACTCCAAATCATTGGCTGAAAATGATAGCAACATTTTCCTATCATTTTCAGCCATGATAAAGCATAATATCTAGAGAGGGAATATATGCTGAGGAGCTCTATAAACTTTAAACTTTCATAGCAACCGTTCTGGTTCATACTATTGTTGCTCAGGACAATAAAGAACTTGGTGCCAAAGCCAGTTTTCTAAACAGCTAAATGGAACTTTGATTTATACAGTTTAACTTACGTGGTTTCACATGTTGTCTTTTGGTATGCCTCCTGATACTCTTCTGGCAAAGCTAACATTTCATTCCAGTTTTTCAGGCTTTCTTCATGAGGCAGATACCCTTGTAAAAGTGGTGTGACTCACATTTTCTACTGTGAAAAGCACTCATCATCAGATCCTGTGAAGTGTTCATCCAAACACTTACAATTTTACAACCACCATCTAGAGGCCCAGAGGTGCTAGTTAATGCAATACAGTGACTTTATTGGCCTCTCAACAGGCCTTGAGATGAAGTAACTGTTTTGCATTATCTGGAATATGGAAATGAATGGTCTGTTGTCTCTGTGCTGCTGATTAAACTTAAACCCAGAAAGGCATTCTATCATCTCTTGAGACTATATCAATATTTAAAGCAGATATGCTTTTAAGTAAATTATTGCCTTATTTAGACCTGAAAGAAAAAGTAATTGTGTTGCTTCGACTTGCATCCTTGAAGTATTTTCTTATTTTTTTAATGCAATTTATTCAAATCTAAATTACAAGTCGTCATACTGTAGGTCTTCCTTAAATCACATTTATTATTTTCAGATAATTCATGGATTGTGTTTTAGAATATAAAGTTAAATGGACTTCAATTTAAACAGGCTGTAAATACTAAGAGCTTCTTGGCATAGGTACTGTGAGATGCAAGGGCAAGTGATCTTGGGATACATGGAACTTCTTATTTTGATAAAGGGTGAGGATAATATTGGTTGTGGTGCTATAGGACTGATGCAGAGGAGGCCAGTTGTCATGTAAGATAATTGAGGTATGGTCTTGCATGAATCTACAGAAATGGGGTTTTGACTTAGGTCATTACTAGTTCTCTACCCTTGGGGCCTTATAAATGAGACTCAAATTAGATAAACTACCTCTTTCCTTGGAATTTTAACTCCTTAGAGAGCTGGACAATTTCAAATGTCCCAACAGAGTAGTTCTCCCCCCTGGTTCTCTGGTAAGCTCTCACCCAGTTTGATTCAGGCCAGATGGATTCGTTGCTTAACCAGAGCTTTTTGAACATTAACTGAATCAGATGCTTGCTATTATTCAGTGCTATGAAATCTTCAAATTATATGCCACAGAATCAAGAACAGGGTGATCATCTTGCCCCAGCAATATAATTTCTCTGGTGCCAAAATATAGAACTTAGAAAAACAGAAATGAACCGCTGATTCTGAGTATTTTTCTATTTTTTAAAAAAAAATTAAATTTTGGCCTCTGTTGTGCTTCTTGAAGTGCCATTGAAAGAAAATAAAGTCACATGTCTTTGCCAAGCAGGGTTTGGCATCTTTCTTCTGAAAACATTCAAAAGAACTTGGTTCTCATTGTATATATTCTGTTACATGCATATTTTCCAGTATGTTTTGTAAAAGAAGTCTAAAACTCTTGAATCATTTAATCAGACAGTGCAAAAGAATTTCTCAGCAGCCATGAATTAAGCACATGGGTGTGTGGCATTAAAAATCATATATGGGGTCGTCTGGGTGGCTCACTCTGGTAAGCCTCCAACTCTTGATTTCAGTTCAGGTCATGATCTTAGGGTTATGAGATTGAACCCTGAGTCAGGCTGCACACTGGGTGTGGAGCCTGCTTAAGATTCTCTCTCCCTCTCCCCTTTCCACCGTACCCTCCCCCCACCTCTCTTTCTCAAAAAAAAAAAAAAAAAAAAGTTAAAAAAAAGAAAAGCATACAACATTTCTTCTTGCCAGAGCCTTACAGTTTAAAGGGGGAGATTAAAAAACAAAACAAAACAAAAAACAGAAAGAAAACTATCATCCAATTTCTTTCTTATTTATCTGTTTATCTATGGAACAAAAAGGAGTGAGAGAGAGGAGGAGGGGAGACAGAGAGGGAGGAAAGAAAATGCACAGAGAGAAATACAACATAGCATTTGCACAGATAGGTGGAGGGCTCAGAGATAGCGTTGGTAGTTTGGAGCATGGGAAGGATGCATTGTTCACTGTGCTGATTATAGATTCGTAACTAGCTTTTAGATATGCCTTTCTAAAAAGACCAATGGAGTACCATGATTAGTTTCATAAGAATTTCTACCTCCCACAATTCCTTTGTGGATCCACAGATGATCCTGTTTAAAATGAGGCGCTTTTGACACTTTGAATGCACTCTGGTTCTGAAACAGGATCTTGAGCCTGTCTTGAGCTTCCTCCCTGGAGCTGCCACTCCACTTTGTCATATTCTATCATCTACTGACTCCCTAGTGAATGATTTATTTTGAAGTTTTTATTTTAATTTTTCTCCTCTCACTTTAGCTTTAGATTGATAGTCCTCCTCTCTTGACATCTGTTTTGCCTCACTGAGAAGGCTGTCCAAATGGAGCACGTTACAGTGTTTCTTTATTATCTTTATAGAATAACAGAGTGTAGATGTGTGACCTTGTTGGAGGGTGCTATGAACTATGGGGGAAAGTGCAGTACAAAGCAGCTGACTGCATGGTGTGGCAGAAAGAGAAAATCCAGTACACTTACCAATCATTTCCCAGCACCACCCCCCACAGTTGTCTAACCTTACCAACAGTGTGGAGAAGTTTCCTGAGTCTTCCCTCTATGTAAAGGGAGAAGCATCGCATGCTAACCATGGTAGGCATATCCAGCAGAGATCAAAGTGCTTTCCCAGACATTTCCTTTGTGACTCCTCTATTGGCCAAGAAAGCTACTCTTTAGCTACCACTGTCTCATTTTTGTTTGGTGGTTGAGACTTACTTTTTTTTTAATGTGGCAGAGAAAAGTTTCATCACATTTTATGCTGAATAAATAGTTTAATAGCTCTTTTTATTTTTTAACTGTGTAGTTAATGTTGGATAGAGTTGTAACAGGCATTTACCAAAGGACACTGAAAGGACATTATTAAAATACTTATAAGGAGCTACGATCCTTGAACGATAGGCCATATGGAAGCATATGTTAGATATATGCAAACCTCACTGGTAGGTGCTGGGAATTATGAAAGAAACACTTAAGTAGTCTGAGAGTGTATTTCTTTGGTAATAGTTGGTAGAAGTAAATTCCTTGCAGGTATAACATTTTAGAGGTTTCAGATAATGTTGGCATAATTAAAAACAAGTTATACATCATATAATATAACTTCTTGTATTAAAACATGGGCCAGCATTTATGTATACCTATATATTCATATGTACTCAAATATTTCAATTTGTTCTTGATTATGAGGAATAAAATAGTATATAATCTTGGTGTTTATAGACTTAATATTCTTGGTTTCAATTTTTTTGTGTTGATCCCTAAAGTTAGGTTGTGTAGTCATCAGTGATTTGGCTGAGCCCTTCATTGAATTGCATGTTTGGAGAGACTTGATATGTAGGAAAAAGTCATTCAACTACTGAGCGCATCTAGTTGAGCCCCTAACTTCTTGGTTGCTTTATGGTTTTATGCTGTCTTTGTTGTATCTACTCATGAAATAACTAAAGTGAATTAAAGGGATAGCAGTGTCATAAGTTTGTGGAGTAATGTGTGTGTAATAAGTCTTTGTGTATAAAAATGGCTTTGAAAATAAAGCCAATTACTAGTCCTCATAGTGGACAAGAATAAAGGGAGGAGGTCTAAGAAAGTATTGTTTTCTTATTTTTCTTAACCAGAAAAAAAAATTTTGCATAAATTAAAAAATGGAATGTTAGGTTTGGTAGTAGCTCTAATCTGGATTATGAGTAGTGAAGCATATTTTATCTTATGGCAAAAAATTATATGGTTATATTGTATCATGAATTTAGGGACTTTTGAAAGACTTAGAATGCATCCATCTAATTGTAAATTGACTATGAATTTAAATTTATAATTTAACAATATATAATTCAAGTTTTCTGATTTTCAATTGTAATGGAAATTACATTGACATGCCTATGCCATATGTTACATAGGACCTAACCTGGTCTAGCATTGAAAATGGACCAACCAACCAACAAATAAATGAGCTGTGGTAGATTGAAAAAGTGGCTATAAATAATCTTTCTCCTTTTATCCATACCCATTGGTAGTACCTCCTACAGACTCCAGGCTGGCCTTATGACTTACTTTGTCTATCTGGGCATTAACAAACATTATGCAGTCAGGGATTTGAAAAGAGATTGCAAACTGGGGCTTGTACTCTCTTGCTTCTTTTCAAAATCTTGTAACTGCTACCATTTGAAGAAACTAAGCTAACCCTTGATTAAGATAGACACATTTTCCAGTTGCTCTACTTGTTCTAGAAAACAAAACAAACAAAACAAAAACAGCCAATGTTAGGCAACTTCTCAGTTATCCATGAATGCAGTACTGACCCCAGCTGAGACCAGTACTAGAACCATCCAGGTAAGCCCAGCCCAAACTGCTGACCCACAGAAATTACAGATTGGTTGTTGCTTAAAGCCATGAAGTTTTGAAGTAGTTTGCTATTCAGCAACAGATAACTATTGATAAAATGTATTTGCTACCACTTAATACTACATTTTTGAGGGAAATGTATGAGATCCTATTTAAAAAAAAGAGTTGGAAAGCAGGTAACCCTAATTTATTTTTTTATTTATTATTTTTTAAAGATATTATTTATTTATTATTTATTCATGAGAGACAGAGAGAGAAAAAGAGGCAGAGACACAGACAGAGGGAGAAACAGGCTCCATTCAGGGAGCCTGACGTGGGACTCGATCCCGGGACTCCAGGATCACACCTGGACTGAAGGCGGCGCTCAACTGCTGAGCCATCCAGGCTGCTCTATAATATCCCTAATTTAATACAAATTAGTTTCTGTTCATTCCTATATAAACTCCATAAATTCAGGGACTTTGCCTGATTTTTATTTTATTCACTACTATATTCACATCCACATAACAGTGCTTAGTTCTGAGATTAGGAAGATTCCTCTTCTCCAAGGCACATTGGTGAAGACTTGGTGAGAATCAGTCTACCTCATAGGTGCAGGCTGAGAGATCTTAATTCCATCTCAGAGAAACAAAATAGACAATAATATGCAATATCCCTTTGGTATTTTGTGAGATTATTAGAATCAAACATCTGACATATATCTTTAATTATTCTTCTGAGATTTAGGCTTTTAAACAGAAATTTATTATGTGTTACAAACACAATTGCATCTTGATTGAAATTTGGCTGCCTAAATCCTGTATCTGAGATAAATCTATCAACTGTTCAGTGTAAGGTCTTTCTTGAATGACACATTCAGAACACTATTTTTGTAACATTTACTATGAGATCCTTTAGACGGAGACTGTTAATGATATAAAGAAATGAACTTTGGACTTCAGATTAGAAAACTTGAGTCTGCTCCCAGTTCTGACATTTGCCAACTGCATGACTGGGAAATTCATTTAACCTCTGTAAGCCTCAGTTTCCTCACCTATGTGATATCAACAACAGAGTAATTGATATATTCACAATTTTCTTATACAATATGAAGTGTTGTAAAATGGAGGGCATTATTATTATTTTTTTGGAGGGCATTATTATTACAATGTCTCCTGACTCAACAAAATTTAATATTTATAATGGCCAAAAAAAATGCCCTTGCAGTGAAACTCTATCACCACATGTAAGAAAAGTAAGAAGCACATTTTCTAATATAAAATTGTTTGTAGTGTACAAGAAAAGCAGAATTGTTCCAGATGAACTACAGGTTGACTCATGTATTTCAACACCTTCCTTAGGCAGGTAATAGTCCTTCAAACTCATGGATTTTATTCCATTCAAATGTACATGAGAGCAACATCGTTCAGAAGAGTGTCATGTTTATGACAATACTTATAAATGTCCAGGAATGAAATCCATGTTGATTTAAATGATTGTGTATTGTGTTAGTTGGAGTTCTTTGGCTAAGTAAGTTTAAAAAAGAAAAGAATTTATGGGAAGCATATGGGGTAGTCTTTGGAATCTAAGGAAGAGTCCCAGCTAAGCCTTGGGACAGATAGGCTCCAGGTCACTCCCTCTCAGATGGGGCAGAAAAGAGAAAGGATAGTAGAGATGTCACATAATTTTACTAAAGTCATTTGAGTTGAGAGAAGATGGTTTCAAAAAGGTAAATTAGGCTGCTATTTCCGCCAGAAATGAACTGTTGCTGGACAGGCAAGCCAGAAGATATTAGATATACTTGTCATGATTAGTAAGGATGACTGTAAAAAAAGATTTAAGACCCACATCATAGTTATTTAAGCTACTATATAATATTTTTTTCAAAACTTATAGAGTCAGTACTAGATTTTCCAAAGACATTTCCACAGGGAATGGGAATTTTCTCAGGAAACTCTGTCATCCCAACTGGATCCAGGTACTGCACTGGTTTTACTTGAAAGCTCGGGATATTCCATTCATATAAAAAATACAAATTAAAAATGGTTTAAACAAACAACAAGGAATTTTTGGTTTGGTGTGGATTACATGATAACTTGCCCAGTATTATAGTCTAATGTAATAAGATAGTTTGTGCAGATGACAAAAGTACGGTGAACTGGGCACTAGAGTTGTATCCACATTCCTGCAGAAATAAAATATATTTCTCACTTTTATTATGGAAGGCCTTTGAAAAATTTTATATTGCTCAGATTTGTCCACAGTTGATTGTCAATGATACCATTGCAGAGGGTTGAATACTAATCTGTCCTTTAAATACTTTCCATGTTAATCGCCTTTAATTTGGAACCTCTAAGGTCCCTGGAACTTTTTCATGTCCTTTTGGAGACATTATGTTTTATGATTTCATGTTTGATTCTACATTTTGATATGGAAATGGATCATGGAATCAACAAAATACAAACTAACAAAACAATCATGAACTCACAAAAAAAAAATCTTGGGAAGTCACATATCATTTAATACAAAAAAATAATTGAAGAAAAAGCAATGAGAAGACATAGCTTCTGAAATCACCCTATGTTTTTAGGTCATTTGTTGAACAGTTCATCGAATTTGTAATTCTTGAGTAAAAGTATTAAGCATTTATTATTTATTTATTTATTTATTTTTGTCTTAAGCATTTCTATATGCAAATTTAATTCCATCATATTTTTATACTGAAGAATTACAAAGCATAATTCTATATTATTGTATACCAAAATGAGAGTATTTCTCCTTAGGTTATAATTAACATCTGAATCTATGTTCACTTTTTATAATGAATACATAGATGCAAATGTGGTTTTTAAGAAAACTGATAGAAAATGCTCTGAGACACATTTTACAGAATGTGTGTACTACAGCATAGTGTGGCATATAACATATAATTATATACGTTTACAAATAAATCTTTGCTATTGTGCTACTTACCAACATAAACAGGAGTCAGCCTGGTTGGGATAACATTTAGTAAGTGATACTACTTACCTCAGCTACCTTTTTTCGGTACCAGCATTGTGACAGTCATTGTCACTGGGGTGTGCCCAATATCTAAGGCATGACATGATATAGCTGAAGGTTTTTTTTTTAACTTGTGATCTCATAAAACAAATGAATTACTTAGAAATAACCAAACTGGAGCACCTGGGTGGCCAAGTCAGGTAAGTGGCTGAATGTTGGTTTCAGCTCAGGTCATGATCTCAGGGTGCTGGGATTAAGCTCTTTATTAGGCTCTGTGCTTCAACATTCTTTCTTTCCCTATGCCCATGCCTTCTCCAGTTACTCTCTCCTGAACATGCTCTGTCTCATAAATAAATAAGTAAATAAATAAATTTTTAATAGTTATACTGTTTGCTATATCACTCACTTTAAATAGAATATTTAAATTATCTTGAACTATTCTATGTATTCTTGATATTAGTTCAATTCATTTAGTCTAGCAATTGGTGATGGTTTTTTAATCTCCACAGAAATTGCTGAAATCCTTGGTCAAAAGTGATGAGGGAATATGTCTCCGTTTAGCTCTCGCATACTTCAGCGATTCATCTTTTTTGTTCTGGCTCTCCAAACTCCATGCCAATTAGACTTAGAATTATTTCTGACCTACATAGAAGATATAAATTCAAGTTCCCAAGCTTAGAAGTACAATGGGGCTAATCTTCATTTTTCATGTAACTGAATTGTAATAAGCCTCTATTCAACTGCATAATGAAATTAAACTTTGCTTGGGTCTTTTTACATTATCTCAAAAATTTTCCACGTTTTCCAGTCGAAGCGGGGTGGAGTATTGGGGCATATGTCATTTCAAGTGTTGATAAATGGGTAAATGAGGTGAAGTAGGTATCATGTCTGAGTCATCATCATTGATTTGTTCTGGCTTTTTCTGAGATACTCTTTTCAGAATGGGTTTAGCTATCTTCCCACAGATGGTGTCTATGTTTTCCCTTATTACCATCATCAAAGTTGTGATCTTCAATTTTCTGTGCCATGTCAGTGTTGTTCTTGAGGGTAGGGAATATATTTAACTGCTCCAACACCACATTTGGCTTCAGGCAACTCTGTAGAGCTTTCTCAGGCCTCTCTGCCAGAAAGTGAAAACCACTTCTACTCTACCACCCTGCCATACTGGGCACAAGAAATCCTGGTCTGGCTGCCTCCCCTGGTCCTATGCAGAAGTGGAAGGCAGAAATCCCTTCTAAATACAGAAAAATATACTTCTTGATACTACCCCTCTCAGTAAATGCTACCATCATTTGCACAATTACTCAGATAAAAACTTAGATTTATCCTTGATTCTT
Organism: Canis lupus familiaris; assembly: GCF_011100685.1. Lineage (NCBI taxonomy): Eukaryota > Metazoa > Chordata > Mammalia > Carnivora > Canidae > Canis > Canis lupus. The sequence goes on along the minus strand of NC_049253.1, from coordinate 12,580,612 downwards.
CTCTTTCCTTAACCCATGCAATTTGTTATGAAGTCCTTTTAACTCAACCTTAAACTTATCCCTAAGCCACTTCTCAACACTCCATTCCTATCAGTGTTAATTCAGGCCACACATGGCTCACCTGGCTTACAATAACTCCTTCGTTGGTTTCTATTAACTCCCTGCTTCTACAACTGTTGCCATCCTGCAGCTCCCAGAGTAACCTGTTAAAAACTAAAATCAAATCATGCTACTCTTTTGCTCAAAACTCTTCAGTGACTTAGCATCATATATGGAATCAAAGCCATGTTTCTTACAAAGGTCTACAGTGTTGGCCATTCTGTATCTTCATGTCTGGGCTTCTTGTCATTTCTTAAATATGCCAAACTCATTCCTTCCCAAAAACTTTAAAATTTCTAATTTCCTGCTCTCCCCCACGTTGTTACTCTTAAATCCTTCAGATATCTTCTTAAATGCCACTTCTTCAAAACTTCATCTCTCCATTCTCTTACCTGACTTTTTTTTACACAATCTATTACTACCCCAAATTAATTAGTGTTTATGAATTTACTGCCTGCCTTCACTACTGATCTGAACTTTATCTTCCCAACTGCACTCTGTAACATTATACTGCCTAGAACATAGTAGGCCATCAATAAATATTATTTTCAGTGGTTGAATGCACTTGATGTTGGAAGTACAGTGAGAATAGGATTGTGCTTTATATTCACTATATTTTTTTGAGATGAAATAGTTTCTAGAATAAAACTGAACTCAGGCTCATTTACTCACTTGATGAAAGATATAGAAACAGATACCTCTTATGGGTGATATATGATTTTACCTCTGGCTTTAGCAGAATGTGATTTTTCATTATTGAACTATATTACGTCCACAATTGTATAACATCTAGGAGGCAAGAAGATATGCATTACCCAAAGTCCAACGCTAATGATCAAGAACTGTTGACAATATCAGAAAATCAAGAAATCAATGATTTGGAAATCTTTCTACAAACTGTAGTAACTGATATGTTCACCAACCTTGCTGAGCACGTGCAACAATACTGGCGTAGCACATCAAGAATTTCTGGAAAATGTGAACAGCATACATTAATCATTCATCATTAAGCTGAGGAGGCTTTGTATGACTATCACCTGTGTCCTGTTAATAATGTTTGACATTTATATAACCCAAGGTTCTTTCAGTTGTAAGTGACTGGAACCCAATTTAAACTAGCTTAAACAAAGAACAATATTTATTGGCTGATGTAACTGGCAGGTAAGGCTGGAATCTGGGCTCAAATGATGTTTTCATGGCTTCAGCTCTCTCTATCTTTTGGTTCTGCTTTTCACAGCTTCTGCATATGTAATTGGCCTCTTCTACATGGACAGTCTCCCATCAGGTAGCAGAAAAGTAATCCAGGTCTACATCATTAAAACTTGTGAACCAACTTTTGCAGCAGCTATAGCTAAAGTACCCATGAATGGTCCAGTTTAGGCCAGTTCTACACTAACTCTATCATTGTGTTGCGGAGATGTTGTATTATGATTGGATAAAAAATCATCATGTTCCCACCCCTTTGGCAAGGAAAGGAAGGCTGGAGACATGATTGACAGCTCCTCCAGGAACACATGGAGTGGGAGAAATGTTTCTCAGATGCCACAGAAGGAGAATAGGAAATCATAAAAAGCAGGTAAAACATTAAAATTACCACCATCCATACACCAACATTGCTTTATACATTGTTAGGACAAAAAAGAGCAATGCATTTGTGAAAGAAAAAAAGTTTAAGTGCTGTGTCTTATTATTCATGTTAGTGATCTCCTTCAGGAACTGGAGATAATGCACTGGAAATGTCAGATGTATAGTGTTGGCTAATTCTAGGATCCCAACATCATCATCATCATCATCATCATCATCATCATCATCATCATCATCGAGTCAAGCTGTCATAGAATTAAGAATGGTCAAGAAGATAAAAATAGATGAAAAACTAATAGAAATGGAGGGTATAAATCAGAATAGTAGGTATTTCTGAAGGAAAGAAAATAGCAAACAGAAGAATAATAATCATAAATCTAGGATAAGGAAAACTTGAGTTATGGTTCTTAAATTAGGCAAATCATATTTGCATTATATTTTATGTGTGAGAAAATGTAGCCTCTACTTTTCAGCAACCTCTTCACATTTATTCACTGACTCTCCACATAGGCTTGGCTTGTTTATATCTTGATTTTCTTTTCTTTCTTTCTTTTCTTTTCTTTTCTTTTCTTTTCTTTTCTTTTCTTTTCTTTTTAAAGATTTTATTTATTCATGAGAGACACACACACAGAGAAGGACATAGGGAGAGAAATAAGCAGGCTCTCTGCAGGGAGCCTGATGTGGGACTCGATCCCAGGACCCCAGACTCACACCCTGAGCCAAAAGCAGATGCTCAAACACTGAGCCACCCAGGTGCCCCTATATCTTGATTTTATATCTGTCATCTACCTAGTTATCTTGCCTTTTACCATATTTCCCTGTGGAACTGGTATCCAGTCCTAAACCTGAAATAGAATAATAGAGGCTATATTTTTCCTTCTCAAGTCTGGATCTTGATCCTTGTTTCTTACTCCTCACACACTCTTCATTTTCTTTGTGACCATCCTGCTACCAAAAGACAGGTCCTATTGAACACACAACAGCTCAAATGGTTTCTGTAGTATTCTTGAGTCTTGATCATTAGAATAACTTCATGGCAATAAAGAAGTTTAGAATAATATTGGAGTAATACACCATGGCTCTCCCCACTGTGTTCCCAGAACCATCTCTACAGCTGCTCATTTTCTCTGCCTGGTAGCAGGGCTGGTTGTAAACTGGTGTGTTTCAGTGCAACAAAAAAGATAAGAGTCTGCTCTGATCCAAAAGGGAATGCCCCAGCTCTGAGGGGGCTGGGGCATTCTCTTTGGAAGTTCCTGGGTCTTCTGCTTCTTCTTAGAACCATGGGGACCCTAGGAAACTGGCCTATACCCAATCTTTTTTTCTTTTCCTCTTTATCACCTTTAGCACAATTTATGAAGGCTCAGAATGCTTTTCAAGCTAATGGGGGTCACTACAGGTCATTCCGGAGCCTTTCTCTTTTCTCCAAAAATAATAGAAATATTCAGCTTCCTCCTATTTGGTAAGATTATCTTCTGACTTTGGAGGTGGAGTATTCTCAGTAGGTTCCATCTCAGCATCAGACCTGTTGGGCCTGTTTCTGTAGGCCAAAGCAATGACCAGGACAATGAGCTGCGTGTGATTCCTGCTGATGGCTCTTTCTGGGAATGGGCCAGCTTTGTTGGCTCTGTCTTGATTCAAGCGATGATAACCAAGTCTCACACTGGGGAAAACTTCTTAAAGAGTGAGTTTGAATTTGCATGTGTTTTTCCAAACTTTTCTTATTTCAGAATGAGGGAGTTGGAAAATATTCACTGACTTTTGGCCCATTTTACTTGTTTAAAGCTGAAGAGGTACATGAAATCTCTTATTACTTAAGTTATGGTAAGGCTAGATGCTGGAACAATTAATTGAAAATATATTCCATAAATCAAATAATGCTTTTTATATCACAGATTGAGCTCATTCTTCCTTTTTCTGTTAAGTTTTATGGATAGGCCTCCTTAGTTACACATTTCACATCTAACCTCTCTAGCTACAATACACACTTTTTTTTTTTTTCAAGTTTTAAAAGGTAATTTATGGTGTTATAATTGTCAGGGTTCAGAGGACTTGGGAGTAAGGGGTAGGCTATATTCACCTTCCCTCAGGAGACTGGAAATGCACCATGGTCTTGACAAGATTTTGAAAACTTTTTTCCCATAAGGCAAATTCCAACAGACACACGGTAATGAGCCATGACCAAATACAGACAATACAGCCCATGGTTAACCTTGCATATGCAGCACAAAGTAGGAACTTATGACCCTTGCCTCCAACACTCCACCCTCTAATAAGTGTTTTGTTCTTTAAGTAGCTCAGTTTATTTATTCATTTATTTTAAGATTTTATTTATTTATTTGACACACACAGAGAGAGTGAGAGACAGAGCAAGCACAAGCTAGGGGAGTGGTAGAGGGATAGGGAGAAGCAGGCTCTCCACTGAGAAGGAAGCCAGACATGGGGCTAGATCCCAGGACCTTGGGATCATGACCTGAGCCAAAAGCAGACACTTAACTGACTGAGCCACCCAGGCACCCCAAGTGTATCAGTTTAAAAGGAAGAAGCTTCCTATGTACTAACAGGGTTTATATCTCCCTTCAAGGCAAATAACTGGTAGAGTGATCTCCATTGGAACTCTCCTTCAAGTTAAATATGTGGAAGAAGAGGGTCACAAAAATCCACATGTTACCCACATGAAGCTCTTCAATTGTCAAGCAAAAATTGTAGCATTGTTCTGCACAATAAGGATCTTTTCAGATTTTGTATTTCTTCTCATTCTCTTCCCAAATTACTGACCTAGCGTGGTTAAAGGAAAATGTTTACATTGTAATAAATTGATCAAATAAGTCATAGAAAAGGGAAACTGGCTATTATCTTCTCTGTGAAACCTTTGCTAGGCATGTGGTGTTCAAGGATGACAGCTGGGTTAGAGTTACTCTGACAGTCCTCCACAGTTTATATTAATGGATTCATATGCATACACATAATATGTTGTGTATTTATTAGCCTGCACTGCTGACAGTTATATTCCATAAAGTTCAGCATAGGACCCAAGTGTAGAGCTCCAAACCAGCATTTTAGAGCAAAGGCTATATATTCAATTAAACTCAAATTATCTAATACCACCCTTTATCCTATAAAATAGCAAAACCAAACAAAAAAGGCAAGTTGATACCTCCAATGTTTTGCTGTTGCTTGATTCAGTGATTCTCTAGACAGCAATAAACTGAGATCTTGTTCATGATATTTCTCTGACCATGTGTTCCCTAGCAGCACGAATGAAAAGAAAAATTCAAATGTTATAGTGCTAAAGGTCAGCTCTTCTAAATGGTAGACTTCAGATCCAAGAGTATACTTCGATTCTGAAAGCTCATGCAATGGATTCCAAGGGGATTCTTTGCAGATGTTATTATGCTATTTATGACATAATGTCTTTCCAGTGTAGTCAGATAACTGAAAGTGACCAACGAAAGGAGGGTGATGTTAAGGGAAGAGGGAGGATTCATTGTGTGCATGAGTTCATGAACAGAGTAATTGGAGCATCACATATTACAGAGTGAGGGCCAAATAATACATTGGGCAGAACCACTTCTTACTTGCTCTTCCAAGAGAACCTGAAGTACAGATGTTACCAGTGCATTTGCAACAAAAATATTCCTTCCCTGAAAATGAAATTAAAGCCGGGGCCATTGAGATCCATGAAGCTCCAATTCTTTGTGGTCCAGCTTCTTTGAGCAATTTTTATAAACACTTCCTAAGCATTTTATGAGCTGTGAAAATAGTGGGAGAAACTGTGCAGCTACCTGTAGGTCCCATGCTAAATACATTGCTAGAAAACAAAGCAAAAATGAGGAATCAGTGGAACTTCCTGACAAATGCCGTGATCCTAATGCAGAGTTCTGCCTCAAATTGTGCTTGTTAACCAACAGGAACACTTTTAAGGTTTCTCTTGTCACTTGCAATACAATTAATAAGTCACAGGTACACAGGCAAGAGTCTTCCATTTGTGTAGTTTCGTTTTGTTAGCCTTGTAATGTTGAAAGTAAGAAAGAAAGGTATTTTCACTTTTGAGGAAGAGATTTTTTCTTCTGCTTCTAACATATTGGTCTTTGTTTAATTTCATAGATAAATTATTTGGAAGCAAATTATGCAGTAGCTTTTTTCTTTGTATTTATGATTTATTTTCTGTAATACTATGTTTTGCTCCCTAGTTAATTTGTGAAATATTTTGTTTCTTGAGGACCTCTATGTATCTTTCATGTTTTTATCTCTAGATTAGATTGCTGTGGTGTTATTTTAGGATTCAGAAGCTTCATTTAAGCAATGCAAGTGGAGGTACATTGCAGAATGCTCATCTTAGTCACTTGTCAGCAGCTTTAATTTCTTTCTTTTCTTTTCTTTTTTTTTAAATGATTTTACTTATTTATTAATGAGACACAGAGAGAGAGAGAGAGAGAGAGAGAGAGAGAGAGAGAGAGGCAGAGACACAGGCAGAGGGAGAAGCAGGTGTGGGATCCAGGAAATTTAACAAAATCCCCTACTCCTGAACAAGCAGAGCAGGACTGACTCTATTTTGTGCTGCACCCGCCTTGTGCCGACCTGCTTATTACTTAGGGCACTGCCCCACCCTAGTCAAGCCCAGGGCACACCCTAATCGGAAATCGGCTCAATGATTGGCCAGTTCAAATGGATACTTTAGGGTAAAATGTAATTCAATCGGCCACCTGCGAGTGGACCAGCATGACTGTGCAACTTTCTGCGTATCCCATTGGCCACTGGCCCCTATAAAGTTGCTAAGCCTCTTAGCCTCGTGGTCCAAGTCCCTGCTCCGCTATGTCGGGTATACTTGGACCCAGGCTCAAGCTTGTAAATAAACCCTCATGTGCCCTCGTGTGCATCGGTGTCGGCTCCTCGGTGGTTTCTCGGATCCGCAATCTTGGGCACAACAGCAGGCTCCATGCAGGGAGCCTGATGTGGGACTCGATCGGGGACTCCAGGATCATGCCCTGGGCCAAAGGCAGGTGCTAAATCGCTGAGCCACCCATGTGTCCAGCAGCTTACATTTCAAGTTTGGCTGGCATCACAAATATGCCAGAGAATGTGTTTTGATTTGGATGGTAAGGAACAGTTGAGGGAATTGGAACTTTTAAAAAAAATCTGGTTTAGGATTCCAATATCCAGTTCCTGTGCTTGGATGCTTCTCTAGAATCCATGAATCCTGGGCAGGAAACTAGATCTAATTAACTTTTTGGGGCCCTAAAAAGCTTTTCCAACTCTATCATTTTATAGATGTGAGAACTGAGGGTCTGAGAAGTAAAGTGATTTATGCAAGCATTACTTCTCGCAGATGTTTTGAGATATGATTAATCTTTTAAATGGACTTGAAGAGGATTCAGTATTACATACAGTTTTTCATAAAACCAAGTACTTAAGTTCTCTGGGCAGCCTGAATAGAAGAAACAGTTTTGGAAAAAGTTCACATTAAAAACAACAACAACAACAACAACAACAACAATAAGATTAAATAATACAGCTATACTGTTATAAGAAGCAGAGGTGTATTATGAAGTTAACCTGCAACACAAAATGTCCCAACCCAGTTCTTTGATCAGAGTAGCACAAAGCTAATCTGTAGTGAATGTTATTATTCTTTCTAGGCGTAGGGCTTAGTCTGTTTTAAAAAGGACATTTGTTCCCTGTTAGTCTTTTCTGTAGGCTTGTTATTCCAAAGGACTGCCCAAGATGTAAATAATAAGGAAAAGAAGAAAAATTAAATATTGTAAAAGAAAGCAAATTAGTTCTGAAAAAGAGTCATGATTGGGGTTAAAATTTCAAAAGGAGTAGTTAGAGAAGATGTTAAAATTGGAGATGAAGTTTCTTTGATGAACTCATAGTGCTGAAGAGACCAAGATACAAGTGAGCTTTACAGACAGGAGACTGTCCAGTGGCCACAACATGAAAACCTATTCTAAGCAGAAACTCCCAGATATTTACCCTTAGTTTTAAATAGAAACTAATGAGAGAACATCTGTGACAGCATGAAGCCTGTCATTGGCAAAACTGGCAAAAAAAAAGTTTTAAAAGCACACATTCTACTGATTGTATTGTTCTACTTCACCAAGAAGGAAACTCAAGACTAAGAGATGGATGGGGGAAAGGAACAGGGAGAATTTTTGGTTTTGTTACAAGCTTGATAGCTGACTGGTGGTGTCAATGTTCTGAAAAAGCTTAACCCCAGTTTTTTGTTTTCAAGGATTTATTTATTTATTTATTCATGAGAGATATACAGAGGCAGAGACACAGGCAGAGGGAGAAGCAGGCTCCCTGCAGGGAGCCCGATGCAGGACTCCATCTGAGGACATCAGGATCACACCCTGAGCCAAAGGCAGATGCTCAACCACAGAGCCACGCAGGGATCCCTAAACCCAGTTTTAAAGTCTTTCTTCCTGTCTCTTCAGGGTAGGAAACTTAGCTATGGGGAAAGCTTTCTTTGGAAAACATGTCTGAGTTTGTGACCTGCTAATTTCTTGGAATCCAATTATTTTTCCCCTCTAAATTTATGTAAATAAAAATATATGAAAATATATGTAAATAAATAAAAGATCTTAGACTATAGAAGAAGACAGTATTTTAGCAAATAAAAGGAGTTTCCTTTATATAAGTGTGAAGGAATACTGGGGGCCATGGAGTGGCTCCTAATATAGTGAAAATGATCCCATTCTACTGATCATTTATTCTGATATCTGAACGCTTCTTCATGAGTATTCCCCTGTTGGTGTCCTGATATCTCTGAGATCAGGATCCAGAACATTTGGTTCAAAAAGAAGTCATTTTTTCTCTTTGAAGTAAATTAAGAAGAATAAAAATTTGAGAAAATCCTGGTTTTCATGTATTTTAATGAAAATCATTTTCTATGTAGATGCCTAATCCTTTCCCCATTTACCCAACTTGAATCCTGGGTTAAAGGACTCCACTTAGAAGATAGTGTATACAGTATAGGATACTACTGTAACCTGGTGATGGGTCTGAAGTGATTTTCTAGTGAAGCAAATATCAGATAAAAAGGCAAAAAGTAGACTCATGCAGTTTAAAATTAATATGGTAAAGTTGTGTAGTTTCCCTCGATATTTGTTAGGAGAGCCCAGAAACAGAACTCCTACAAGGGATGTTAAACACCTGAATATAAATTACTTTGCAAGTGATGCTCAGGGATCAAAGTTCTACCGAGAGGGGAGTGATGGGAAAACTGCACACTAGTGGGAGAGCCAGAGCTGTTTGGGTCTTGGCTGCCACACTTATGCAACAAAAAAGCAAATAAGTTGAAATTGCTGGTTCTGGCTTACTTTCCTACCACCTCCCACTCTCTCCAACCTCCCAATATCACTTTCTGGAATATGGACACAAACTGATTCCCTCTGAAAGAAAGAAGAGATGGTTACGCATATCTTGCAGATGAAATAAAGAGGGAATCTGGCAATTTTGGAAATTGATGATATTCTACTAATACCTTTTTTAAAGGAACCTAACAAAGCAAGAAAAAAGATGGTGGAAATACAATACGTGTGTTACTCTAACTGGCTCTAGGCTTATAAAATCACCTTTATTATTTGTATAGATTCTTTTTTTAAGATTTATTTATTTATTTAGACAGAGTGCATGCACATGAGTGTGGGGAGGAACAGAAGGAGAGAATCTCAAGCAGACTCCCCACTGAGTGCAGAGTCTGAGATGGGGCTCAATCTCTCCACCAATGAGATCATGAACTGAGCTGAAACAGAGTCTGAAGTTTAAACAGTTAAGCCACTTTGATGCCTCTATTTGCATAGATTCTGATGAGGCGGATCCACCTTCAGCAATATCAGGGCTTGTCTCTCCAATATAAAAATAATCAATAGTAATAATATTATATACTTTAAGTTGATGTGAATATGTCAATTTATTTGTTTTCCACTGTATTATCATACATTTTATTCTATCTTCTAATGGAACTAATACAATACTCTACAATACTAGTGGTGATGGCATTGACTAACTTGTCAATTATTCGTTTGTCTGTTTTTATATACAATACCAATGCCAGCATATAAGTATATTATAGTCAGTAAGATACCCAAATTCTTTGCCCTTACAGAGCCTAGTATTCTTACGAATTTCATAAACTCTCTGGACATCCATGAACAAAGGAGTTTAACTATATGATTTTGAATGAATTTCTAAAGCTCTAAAATGGAATGCTCCTAATTTCTGTCTTTAATATAGAAGGGAGATAGGAACTGTGATTTCTACATTTGCTCCAATTCTTTCCTTTTCCCAAGGTCATAAGGAGGCTAAAAGACTTGAATAAAAGGTCAAAGGAAGCATTTCCTCTTTTCAGACAGAAAGAACTGCTAGACAAAAGAGTAAGAAAAAAGGAGGAAGAAATCCTAAGCCATAGGATTTTAAAACCTGTGTTTTCAATTTGGAAACTTTTAAAAATCAGTAACATATTTCTTGGTGTATCTCTTCATGCTGTCTTCAAATAATATTAATCCCATGCTCTATTTGCATAACTGTGTTCTCTTAAGCTATGATTAAGAGGCCCATCACTGGGATCCCTGGGTGGCGCAGCGGTTTAGCGCCTGCCTTTGGCCCAGGGCGCGATCCTGGAGATCCGGGATCGAATCCCACGTCAGGCTCCCGGTGCATGGAGCCTGCTTCTCTCTCTGCCTGTGTCTCTGCCTCTCTCTCTCTCTCACTGTGTGCCTATCATGAATAAATAAAAATTTAAAAAAAAAAAAAAAAAAAAAAAAAAAAGAGGCCCATCACTAGCACTTCCTGAGTTTCAGGCACTGCTGTAGTATTTTACTCTCATTAATTCCCACAATCACCTTAGGAAGTAAATACAATTATTACCCTCAATTTCCAGAGGAGAGTTGAAAAGTTCAAATAACTTGCCCAAGGCACCTAGTTAGTCAATGGTAGGCCCAAGATTTGAATGTGGATGCCTGGCATCTCTGCCTCACGCTGCTTCATCTGTCCATTACCTACCCAAACTGCTACTTCCATTGCCTCTTGATTTTTCATTACTGTTCATTACAAAATGCTATAGTGAAAGCTTCCTTTATAGTCTCTTTTCATCACACACTGATGAATGGCCAGTTGAGATCTTTCCTCTTTGCCATTATAAGAAAGAGTAAGTTAAATAATGATGATGTCAATTTGTTCTTGTTTTAGTTTCCTAGAGCTGATGCAACAAATTACCACACACTTGGTGGCTTAAAACAATAGAAATTCATTTTCTCCCAGTTTTGGAAAGTAGAATTACAAAATCAAGGTATTATCTGGGTTAGTTCTTTCTGGAGGCTCTGGAGGGGCTCCATTCCATGTCTCTCCCCTAGCTTCTGGTGGCTGTAAGGAAACTGGTGTTCCTTGACTTGCAGATGCATCACTTCAATTTCCACATCAATCTTCATATGAAGTTCTCTCAAATGATCCCTGTGTCTCAGAACTGCCTCTTCTTTCTTTTATAAGGGCATCAGTCATCAAATTTAGGGCCTACCTTACATGCAGAATTATTTTTTAACTTAGTTACATTTGCAAAGACCCTATTTCCCCATAAGGTGGCATTCACAGGTACTAGAGATTAGGACTTGGATGGCTTTTGAGGGGATTCTGTTCAACCCAAGTTAGCTCTATTGAATGAAATAATTTAATAGTTGAGAGATTTACCTCATGCTGGCAGTCAATGCCTATTGCCTACGAATTCATTGATTCAACAAATATTTATTGAAAACTTTAGCTATGTTCAGGTTATAGAAGGTAACAGGACACACTGCCTGTGCTCTTGTGGCTAGTATTGTGATTAAGAGGGAGGTAGAGTGAGAGCTACAGCAGGCAGGACAAGTAACTAATAAATAAACAAGTCCATTACAGAGAATGAAAAATGATATGAAGGAAATTAAACAAGACAATAATTCTGACTTATGAGTCCTAAGTATCTCAGTGAGTATCAGCTATTGCTCTTGATACTTTCAGTAGCTGTATGATTTATTTTCTTTTTTCTTTTTAAAGATTTTATTTATTCATGAGAGATACAGAGAGAGAGAGAGAGAGAGAGGCAGAGACCCAGGCAGAGGGAGAAACAGGCTCCATGCAGGGAGCCCAACGTGGGACTCGATCCCGGGTCTCCAGGATCAGGCCCTGGGCTGAAGGCAGCGCTAAACCGCTGAGCCACCCGGGCTGCCCCTATGATTTATTTTCTTAATTGAATTCTATTTTGAGTTTTATTTATGTTGCATAAAATTCATCTTGGTATGATAAAGTGGTCAAAAGAAATGACAGACTTATTTGTCGTTACTCATCTAACATGTCAAAGTATTCACTTATGAAAGGAATAACATACTACAGTTTCTGATTTCCCTAGGGAATTGGAGGAAATTGAATTGGGAAAACATAACTAAAGCATCAATTCACCAAGCATCAATTTCCTCAACTCCCAAGCAGTACAAAATTGTAAGATTCCTACCAAAAATGTCCTCAGGGATCTTTTTCTATAAGAATATGCAATTTTTGGAAAAAATCAACTTGCTGTAACTGCTCATACTTTACTTATAAGTTACAATTGCAAGATTTCCACAAAACATATTGCCAAATGGGTTGGGTGTTGTTATTCAAGAAGTAATTCACTGAGTCTAAGATGACTTCTTAAAACTCAGTTTGAGTTCAAACAGTACCAATACATTAGTCTCCATGATGCATCTGTCTTCTCAGGACAACCTTATCCCATGGCTGTATAATCAGTGGTTCAAAGAAAGACCTTTGGTGATGTTTTGGAAACTGCTGAGAAGTTGTTCTGACATTGCTTTTGGATTTGGGGTTGTTATATATTCATCTTGTTTCTCCACAAATTATATTTCTTCTTGTTCAATTTCAGTAATTGGGTACAAGCAGCTGGAGTTATTTAATTTAGTTCATGTAGACTTTTATAATGCTAGAAATTAAAAAGGCACAAGCATTTTTTTTTCTAACTTGAAATACAAATTCAAGTGAAGGCCTACTTATTCTGATGAAAGAGATTTGGCTGTGCTTAAGACTAAACCAATGCTTGTTTCAGCAAATACTTCAATTCCACACCTGCTGATTTGCTGGAGAACTCGTTTTCTTCATCATATGGGCAGGAAAGAGAGAGGTTGAAGTCTATCCTTTTATTAGGAGTTTAGACATCCACTCCCTATAGATAGTGAGGAAATGTGTATTTGGAAGTTGTTTAATAATAAAACTTTAACAAAAACCATTGCAAGAGACATTATCATTTCAGTTGTTTTTAAAAATCTGCATTAACAAAAGAAGGTAAAAGAAGCAATTAAGTGCAAAAAAAAAAAAGTAAAAAAAATAGCGGTATACAAAAGAGAAATGGAACTAACTCAAACTGTATTTAATGAGTTTATGCTGCTATCCCGTTGGCCAACCATAAGCCATGATGTCTGTAGAATTGTGATGTTTGCAAATTTGGCTAGGTCTACCTGTTGCAGAACTTCACTCTGTATTAAGTTGATCTACAAAGAGTGTCTGCTGTGTGCTCAATGCTGTAGTATATACTTGATGTATAAAGGTGAATTAAACACATATGGTATCAGTGGTCATAGAGTTGGGTGGAAGACACTAAATGAAAACATACATGAATAAACAAGCAAATACATTTATATTGTGGTAAGTGCTCTGAAGCAATGAACAGGTTGCAATAATGGACATTAACCAGAGGAGACCTCTTCAGATAAGATATTAAAGGAATATTTTCCTGGGAAGGAGTCATTTAAACTAAGTGCCAAGTGCTAAGGCTAAGTGCCAATTTAATTTATACATTAGAAGTTCAGCTGGATTTTCATATAACTAGTCAGGGTAGGGATTATTAACCTGTAACCTTGGAACCAAAGGAGGGTAAATCTTCTGTCCTGTGGCAGGATTAAACATGTGGAGATCATATATATATATATATATATATATATATATATATATATATATATATATATTTACTTAGTAGACTGTTTCTATGAAATGGATTGTAGTGACTTTCCAGCTGGGTTCACTCACATTATTTGCCTTTGATCTGCTCCTTTTTGCCTTTCTGATGGTAGAAATTCTAACTCAACTGGAAATTTGCACTATTTAAACTTTAAGAGTTAATCCATTGACCCATGTGTTAAATCACACCCATTGAACCAAATCTTTTTTTGAAGGTATGTATGTGTGTGTGGGGGAGGGATTCAAGAGTATTGAAAGCATTACTGGATGGAATTTTCTGCTTTGAGGTGTCCATTTAGTACAAAACACTTTTCTGTGAAATCTTTAAGATTCTCAGTATCTTTTTCTTTTGTCCTTCATATTTTTAATCTGCACTATGGATATGAGAAGATTATATACTTACTATTTAGTTATAAACTATTACTTGTATTTCTAAGAACCCTTGAGTTGAGTTGACAAACTGTATTATAAACAATTATTTCAATGTAAAAAGGGGAATTAAACCTGAGTTTTAGTCTTTTGGCTATCGGTTATTTTTCTTAGAGTAATTTGTATAATAGTTTTATATTTTTATAATTTAATACCTATTTATACACAGCTACAAGTCAAAGCAGCACTGAGAAAAAACAGTCTTTGAATACATAGAGCTTTTCCTTTTCTTTCTTACCACTCTTCTAACACTATTGTTGGCACACGACTTCTTACACTTTCTAATGCCTGCACTGTTTAATATTGGCCAACATTTGTTAAGCACCAACTATATGCCAGTGTCGTTGTAAGCAGGTCACAAATATTTTCTTGTCTAATATTCATAGTGACGCTATAAGGCAGGCATTTTAATAGCCTCATTTTCCAGATAAGGACATTCAGGCATAGGATGTTTAAGCATCTTGCCCAAGTTCACAAAATTGGCAAAGTGTACCTCTAGTTTGTAAGAGCCAAAACTCTCTAGCCTGCAATTGCTATATTTCTGGTTCTTGATTAAAGGATGGAGATCTCCTTATAATTGATTAAGGCAAGGGTGTCAGTACAATGCAAAGAATGTTTCCCCAGAAGCTCTGTCATATTGTATCCATATGCTTTATGAGAAGCAGACTGGGAGAAACTCCTGTAAAAAAGAAATCATTAGTAGTAATAAGATATGTTTATAAGGGGCTAAGAAACCCATTTATAAATACATAAAAGGTACCTCTTGGGTCTCTTTTCACTGAAATTCATTTATAAAAGGACATGACCTTTCTGATATGCCTTTCCTGTAGATAAACCTCAGAGTGGGGTCAGGTGGTATAGATTGGACTAAAGGCATGGGATAATCATGGATGAAAAGGGTTTGTAGGCAAGTCAAAAGGGGCCTAGATCATTTTTATTTAAATAAAGACCATAAAACTTAAAATATGACTCTAATTAGATGGATTATTATTCATAATTCTGATATGCAGGAAGTGATTACTCTGAAATACTCATTGTGAAGAATCATGCATTCCAAGGGTGATGGTTTAGCTTAACTATGAAATTCCTCCTCCTTTTAAGATTATATACCACTGATATAGAGTTTAAAAATACATAATGGAAGGAAGTATTACATATTGTTTATACGATTTGAAAAATATGCCCCTGAATGTTCTGCCAATAAAGATTGCATTAGATGTTTCTCTGTTTATAATTTAAAAAACTCACCTAGGGATCAGAAACCATTTTAACACTTGGGGAGTTTTCTTTCCCTAGTCCCTTGAAAAGTTGAGCTCTGCTTGTCAATGTGGCTAAGTCTGCCCTGGCCTACTCTTGATGATGGAAATCCTAGAATAAACATCAAAGATGATGAAAGGCAAACTGAACTGGATTTCTTCTGAGCTTGAATGAGGTTGAGAGATCATTCTACAAATTTGTTCCAAGCTGAAAATTTATTTCAGTTGGTGCTATTGCTGTGATCCGTCTACGCATAAAATGAGAGGAAAATTAATGGTAAAAAAATGACTACTTTATAAAAATTTAAGGAATGTGAACATTTGGAGAGAGCATTATCAAGGTCTAAGGAAACGTTATGAGATGTGTTACAAACATAGACGCACATTGATTTGTGTTAGTGATATCCACTTTTGAGAACTTCATTAGTAGAACCCACCTCATTAAAAGGCATATCTATCACTTGAAACACCCCAGGGAAAATCTGAAAAAAACTAAAGGAACGAAATTCTATTGAATTTCTATTCCAGCTGAACATTTAGGTAGTATGTCTGTAGAGGTATGTAGGTCATTGGAGTTCTCTCCCCTTATTTGTATCCAATATATTTGAAGGTTTTGTTAATAGAATATTTTGTTGAAGTCACAGTTTATCACATTTTGTTGAAGTCACAGTTTATCACATTGCCCTATGTAGTTCTTCCTGAATTTTTTTTTATTTTTTTCATGTTCTCTACTTAATCATAATCTATTTTCCTCTATTAGAATATAATTCTGTAAGAGCAAGGCTTTCCAAATCACTCAACCCAGTATCCTGAGGGTCCTGGGAACCATAATTGACACAAAGAAGGCCTCAGTCAGGAAAGGAGCAAGACATTTCTTCCCAACACCTCCTAGGACATCTTCATGTACTTTGTATGTGGAAAATCAATAACCATCTGTCAGGCAAATAAAATAAATAAAGATTATAGCAGTTCTGTTACCATCAGAGTTAACTGCATGCTGATGATAGGAAAATAACCCCAATGCAAAATGCGTCTTAGAAGGAATCAATGGGTATTCAGGCTTGTGTTTGTCCTTTAGACTATAAGTCACTGTACAATAGAGTATAGTGCTTTGCAGAAGGAAAGGCGGTAAGTGCTTATCAATAAATAACAGTGACCAGCAACTTGTTCAAACAAAAAAGTGATTGAGTGGCCACTCTCTATTGGGTGGCCATGGAAGGCATTTATGAATAAATGGTATTTAGTCTGAGATCTAAAAAAAGAGAGAGAGAGACATTGGTAAACATGTGGGAGGACATTCTCCTTGGGAATAGCAGCTGGTATGAAGGCCTGCTGACAATGTGACAATGTGAGAGGTACATTTGGAGAAAACAAAGAAGTGTTGCCTTGGATTTAATTACAGTTGTGATAAGAAGCCACTGGGGGGGAAAAAAAAGAAGCCACTGGAAAACTTTAATAACATGAATCAGATGATATAATTTAGGTTTATAAGATCATTGGCTGATAAGTGGACTAGACCTTTTAGAGGGTTAATTAAGAATAGAAGAAAGGATTCCTCGCTTTGGCAGCACATATACCAATTTTGGAAAGAATAGAAGCAGGGAGAGCATTTTGGAGACTGCTTTGATAATGGGAGTGAGAGAAGATGGTATTTTGGACATGCGTCTTAGTGGTGTAGCTAGGAAGAAGTAGACAGATTCAGGATAGGTTTGGAATTGCTTGACTGGATATGGAAATGAGGGAGAGAGGAATTCTTAGGCATCTGAGATTGGAGCTTGAGTAGGAACTCCACAAGTGACTGTAAAAAATCTAGGAAAACTTGAGAACAGCAGAAGGATCAACATGGATATTACAGAGACTAATCAGAGATTACATACTAAAATACTAATAGTAAATATTTATTGAGTTCTTACTGGACTGGGCATAGAGGTAAGAACTTCATGTATATTATCTCATTTATTCTAAAAAAATCATGTGAAGTGGATATTATTACCTTCATTTTACAGAAGAAAGAACAGAGGCTTAGATATGTTAGTTAACTTGCCCAGATCATACAATGGAGACTTTTCTGATGCTCTTGAACACTTCTGTAGGAAAACATATGAATAAATCCTTAGGGAATGACAGAGGGATCCCTGGGTGGCTCAGTAGTTTAGTGCCTGCCTTCAGCCCAGGGTATGATCCTGGAGACCTGGGATCGAGTCCCACATCTGGCTCCTTGCATGGAACCTGCTTCTCTCTCTGTCTCTCTCTCTCTCTCTCTCTGTCTCTCATGAATAAATAAATAAAATCTTTTTTTTTTTTTAAAGAGAATGAATGAGAAATCTCACAAAAGAAGCTCAGGGAAAGTTGCTGTAGCCAGGCTCACACATAAGTCACCCCATAAGTTCATTCTACTTTCAATAATGTTTTAGAGTATTATGGAATTAATAATATGTATAGTGTACACATAGCAAGACACTGAAGGTGTCATTGAAAGGGATGAAAAGATGAAAAAAATACTACTTCGAAGAGCTTATAAGCAAATGTGAAGGGGCTTAACAACAGTCTCTTGTAAAGAAGGCATTCAACAAATTATGTGTTGAATAATCACCAGTGCCCCTGCCATAAAAGGCTGAGATTGTTAGTAAGGCGGTCAACAGAGATCAGTGAGGACTTGAAAGCATGGATCAAGGCTTACAAGATAGATGTGAACTGTTCTAATATAAACAACAAGAGAAGCATTGCAGATAGCTGTGGGAGCAATTACTTTTACAGCCCTTGCTGAATTACCATGGTTGATGGCTCTAAGGGAGACTAACACCCCCTGATCCTGTTTCCTAGGCATAAACTACACATTCTTGAATTAATAATATTTTGCATGCTCCTATTTTGGGCTCACCTAATGGTGCCGACTTGTCTAAAATGCTAAGCAAATTGAAAGTAAAAAGCAAAGAGGAGCTTGAAGGTGAATCGAGACTGGGTAAAGTCACATGCCTGTGCAGATCCCAACTTTCTCTTACCTGAAGTATTGCGGTTCTTTCTCTGGCTCCATCAGCAAGGATTCCCTTCTCTCCCTGGTTCAGGTAACTATTCTCTCTATCCGGGTTAAGGATGCTTCCTGTTCTAGGGAAGAGATGGTTGATGAAATCCAAGACTATTGGATTTCCTCTCTGATTTTGCTAAGATTTTATTATACTCGCTTTTCAAAAGCAAGGCACTTTCAGCAGGCATCAATGGCAGTGTCCTACCACAGGAAGTTTCTTTCACAACATTTTATTATTTCATTTGTGATCTGCATCAGCAATCATGAGCTTCCTATTCTCTGTAGTGAGAGGGGGAGGTCAGAAGGGAAATTGGCAATGAGGAAATTTGGTATGATCCAGGGACTCACAAGTTCATCCCTAACTTTTATTGTCAGATAGTATTTAAACACTTCTTGCTTTTGCCTTCTTTCTGGGATTACCTATAACTTTTGTTCTAAAATTCCTTCATCCTTTACCTCCCCGTGCATTCAGCATCTTCTACTCTAACTTCTGTTGGGAATGCAAGATGTCAAAACATACTACTTAGATGAAACTCTGTTATCTTTCCTTGTATTGAGTTTGTTATTTCCTGTTGTCTGTCCATACAAATAGCCATGCCTATAAGGCTTTGACCTACTTCAGTTCAAGCCACATTATTACTTTCCTTAACTTTTTTTTTTTTTTTTTTTTTACCTCTTGTCCTCAAATCAATAGATCTGGATAGACTTGTCAGTAATATTATGCAACCTGGTTTGTAATAACCCAGATTTTCTTAGAATTTTTGACATTTCTTTAGTTTGCTTCCTTATTATCTTAAAGCCGAGACTTTTTATGAGTTTAAGCTCTGTCTAATCTCAAAATACAAAGTGTAGAATTTGCTACTGCCTGGAGCTCCTGTACATTTAATGATTTTATTAAAATTACATTTCCTATCTGTACAAGAGATTTCTTTTTTTCCTTCCAGTAGAGAGACTTCCATTCTTCTTAGTTTGCTTTTGAACTTCAGCATTTCCATGGTCTTTGAGCTGTAATTTTGGTTTATTACTGTGATCAGATTTCTTTTATTGGAGTCCATCTCAAGGCAATTATGATAAAATTGAGAAGTAATCTCAGAAACAAGGTACATAAGGATGGAGATTCACTTTATGAAGAGAGAAAAGAGAGAAAAGACACAAAACAGTGCCCACTCTCTCATCTCATGGTTCATATCTAATTGTTCAATATAAACAAGCTGTAATTTTCTAAACCATACAGACTTAATCCAATTATCAATTATAATCTAACCTAAAATGAAAAATAAGCATATGTCAAAAGTCATTGTATTGCCTTCTAATGAACCAGTGCATTGGTCAAATGCTGTAGCCGCTGCAAAGGAGCAAATTTTTAAAAAAATCTAAGTACAACTCTGACTTTTCCACTTAAGCTGTGGTACTATAATAGGAGAGAAATTCACAGGTGTACCTCAAAAACCATAACCACTGCTGTGGACTGAATTGTGTTCCCCTAAATTCACATGTTGAAGCTCTAAGCCTGAATGTGACTTTGAGATAGGGCTTTTGGAGGCAGGTAAGTTAAATGAGGTTATATGGATAGAGTCTTAATCCAATAGGATTGGTGGTTTTATTAAAAGAGGAGAGTGAGATCTTTCACTCTCTCTCTATGGCCATACACCATGAAAAGGCCATTTGAGGACATAGCATGAAAATAGCTGTCTACAACTTAAAGAGAGATCTTTCCAGAAACTGACCTTGCTGGACCTTGGTCTGGGACTTTTAGCCTCCAGAATTGTGAGAAAATAAATTGCTATTGTTTAATTCACCCAGTCTATAGTACTTTGATATAGCAGCATGAGCAGACTATTAAAACTACTTTTAGGAAGAACCATGTAAAAAAGAAGATATGATTCTTCTAGAAATGAGGAATATAATGACAATGAAAATCTTCCTGTAAATTTTAAAAAGATTTTAAAAATTTATTTGCGAGAGAGAGAGAGAGAGAGAGAGAACAAGCACAAGCAGGAGGAAAGGGCAGAGGGAGAAGCAGACTCTGCTGAGCAGAGAACCCAATGCAGGACTTGATCCTAGGACCCTGAGATCATGACCTGAGCCAAAGGCAGACACTAAACTTCCTGAGGCACCCAGGTGCCCCTTGTAAGTTTTTTTAAGGAACCCTTTCTTCTGTCCCTTCTCACTGTATCTATAATTTATCTTTCTGATAAATATATGTTCATAAAACTTATCACCTAAAGGGGTATGGTTTTTACAATAATCTGGGACCATCTAGGGCAAACTGAGAATATTGTCACCCTGCTTAAGAACTATAAGATGTCAAGATGTCTTTCTGCTCATTTCCAGGGCTAAAAAAAGAGGACTATACCATATTAAATGTCCAGTGATGGCTTTGTTTGGTAATACTGGGTCATTGTCCTCCATAGGTTCTATTAATCTTCATTTTCCTGTGGGTATTCATATATTCAACTGTTACTCCACATTCACTGCTTTCCATCATCATCACTTAAGCACATACAGAGCCAATTTTACTTTGACATTGGCTTAATGTTCCCAGTATCTTTAATTCATTCTAATCTCTAACTATAAGATAAGTTCTCTGAATTTCACTATAATTTCTTTAAAGATATCTGATATATTGGTTCAGAGATATTTAGGCCATCTTTTTTTTTTAAGATTTTATTTATTTATTTATTTGAGAGAGAGACAGAGATAGTGATGGAGATAGCAAGAGAGAGCATGAGCAGGGAGGACAGAGAGAAGCAGTCTCCCCACTGAGCAGGGAGTCTGATGAGGGGCTCCATCCCAGTGTCCTGACCTGGGTGGAAGGCAGACACTTAACTGACTAAGCCACCCAGGAGCCCTTACTTAGGCCATCTTTTAGAGTCAATGATCAGGCAAGAAGCATGATATTCACTACATAAATATATAAATAAATGATTTTTAAACATAAAGAGTAATTTATAGCTTTGCTATTCCTACTTCTTCATTATTTCTAAGGAGCATGGGTAGAAGATGAGGGGAGAAAATCTCATTTCATGAGCTCAAGGTCCTTAACAATGCCTGTAGCTGGACTGTGATCTCTATATTCCAGTCTTGAAAAATAAAAGTTATATGGGGTTATTTATGACAAAAGTAGTTTTTTGAAAAATAATATCCTCACTTCCTCCTAAATAACAAAAAAATTATTTCATTTGATCGAAATGTAATTGGTATATATTTTTATTATTAATGTATTTGTGAATTTTCTATTTCTTTTACCTTAAGTGATTTATTTTTAAAATATGTTAGAGGATATTGAGTGGAAAATTCTGTGTGTCCCAGAGTTGTGGTTAAGGCCTCAAATTGTGGACAAGAGGTGCTAAGTATCTTACTTTGAAAGCCAGTATGTAATAGAAGCCAGCCATATTCCCACAGGGCTTGTTAAGAGGTGAAAAGTACACACTACCCTCTGCCAACAGTGACTAAGAAGAGAACTGGGGAGAGGAAAGGGAATCATCAGCCTTGTTGGGTGTACTAGTTGATAGTGATGCTAACTGCTATAACTGACAAAATTTTATACTTCAGAATAAAATAAAATTTTATTTTTTCATTCATGTAATTGAACAATGTGGGTGTTCTTGGTTGAATAGTTTTCCTTAAAGCACTCTTTTCAGCTTGTAGCTTTGCCATTTTTAGCACATGGCTTCCACACTAGTTCCTGGGGGGAGGAGTATCATCTCCATTCCAGCCAGGCAGAAAGGGAGAACATGGAAGATCGCACATGCGAGGATTTCATGGGTTGTATTATTTTGCTAGGGCTGCCATAATAAAATGCCACCATAGACTGGGTGGCTTAAACAACAGAAATTTATTTTGTCACAGTTCTGGTGGCTGTAAGTCCATGATCAAGATGTCAGCAGGTTTAGTTTCATCTAAGGTCTCTCTTTTGCTTGTAAATATCTGCCTTCTGGCTGTGTCCTCACATAATCTTTCTTCTGTGTGTATGTATCCCTGATGTCTCTTTGTATGTCAAAATTTCCATTTCTGATATAGATATCAGATTGAGTTAGGACCCACCCTAATGGCCTCGTTTAAACTTAATCACCTCTTTAAAGGTCCTATCTCCAAATATAGTCATATTCTAAGGTCCTGGGAGTTAAAGCTCCAACATATAAGTATGAGGAGGATATAATTCAGTAACATAGGCCAAACATTGAAGTGATGATATATATCACTTCCACTCAATGGAATCTTTGGGTAGAACCTTTACTTACGAGTCTGCCTAATTACAAAGGGATCTAGGAACTGTAGCCTAACTGCATAGTCAGGAAGAGGAAGGAAAATAAATGGATTGATTAGGGAGCAATCTCTTCCAGATTCTGTTCACCCCCTGCTTCCATATCTAATATATAATCCTGAAGCAGAGACAGGATAACAGCAATAAACTGTCCAAATGAGGAAAAATGAAAGATACACAGCTGTGTCTGGTAAATAGTAATAGTGAATTCCTGCAGGGCACGCATTATAAGGGCCTTATTCTGTGGCAAATCTTGATTAGACCCTTATTCTGACCTTCAGGGGAACCACTACTGAACACTGCTCCATAAGGCCCCTTTCTCTCCTCCTTGGGTGGTTCCTTCTGTGTTTCATCCTTCGCGACCACGTCTCAAGTGGTCTTTGGGTATATGTTCATTGGGAGTTGTTCAGATTTTGCAGCCCATTTCCTCTTCAGTTAAATCTGAGCACCCATGGATTGTCTGAAGACTTGAAAAGCCAAAGGCATGTATGGTTTCTGTGCTAATACAATGCCCTCAATACCTTAAGGAGATTTTGAATCTCTTGCTTTTAATAATTTCCATGTGCCGATAAGCACCATCCTAAATTCT
The DNA here is from genome assembly GCF_011100685.1 of Canis lupus familiaris. Taxonomy (NCBI): domain Eukaryota; kingdom Metazoa; phylum Chordata; class Mammalia; order Carnivora; family Canidae; genus Canis; species Canis lupus. The sequence continues at coordinate 12,557,384 of NC_049253.1, read as the reverse complement.
TCAAATATAACTCTCAAATCTGATTTGTGCCCATGTTGCCTCTTCTCCATGCTTCTCTCAGCTTAGAGCTTAAGAGAAACTATGTTGAGGCCACAGCTATTTGGGGTAGAAATGCCCTATTCTTAATTCAATCTCAAAGCAGAGCTGAGTTCCTTGTTCAACTAAGTCTTATTGGGCCTCGGTTACTCAAAGGACCTATCTTTTGTTTTTTTTAAAGATATTTAGAGTTCAGGAAAAATGATCTCTTCTGAATTTTTGAGAGTCTAGAGTTCTGGATTCTTTCTATTCCCTTTCATTTTTTTTTTTAATTTTTATTTATTTATGATAGTCACAGAGAGAGAGAGAGAGAGGCAGAGACACAGGCAGAGGGAGAAGCAGGCTCCATGCACTGGGAGCCCGACGTGGGATTCGATCCCAGGTCTCCAGGATCGCGCCCTGGGCCAAAGGCAGGCGCCAAACCACTGCGCCACCCAGGGATCCCTCCCTTTCATTTCTATTTGCAGACTACACAAGTCTTTCCTGATCTCATTTCTCTCTGGCAGTATCTTGTTAAAAACACTAAGTAAAAGCCAAGATACTGTACTATTCTTACTCTTCCAAATTGCTTCTAGAATCTAGGATGACTGAGTCAGGTGCTATGTTTATCTGTTTACAAGCAGGAGATGGTTCCTCCAGATTATTTGGCCACTGCATTCCTACCATGAGTCTCCATCTTTCTAGCTTTAATACTATTTGTTACCACTTGCTGCCTGATTAGACAATGTTTTTGTTAAAGGCAATATTATACTCCAATACCTCTTTTGTACTAGCTATGCTAGGTTAACTACTATAACAGATATAAAAACTTTAGAGTTTTAAAAGAATAAAAGCTTATTTCTGCTGGCTTAACAGTTATGTGGATTGAGTTTGGGGAAAAGGGAGTTGGCTGTATGTGTTCAGTTAGGGACCCAGGTTCCTGAAGGCTCTGCTATCTTTGCTCTCTTGATATCCAGCCTAAAGGTGGGGAAAAGACATAGAAAGAGATTTCTTAGAGATTTTCATGGGCTTTGGCTAAAAGCAGTTCAGTTCACTTCTACTTGTAAGGAACTCAGTCTCATAGCCACACATAAATGCTAACAATTCTGGAAAATAAGAAATAGTTTTGTGTCCAAGAAAAATTAAGAACAAATCTGTTAATCAGACTGCTGTCAATGCTACTGTGGAATAAAATACTTGTGGGCGAAAGATCTTCCTTTACTTCCTTACTGAAGCTAAGTGAAGAGGAACTCAAGAATATAACTTATGAAAACTGGTGGTATCTTTAAGAAGGTGAAATGGAGCTCTCTTACCTTAATAAGTGCTTTCTGAGCTTAAAATTCTCCAGAGTTCTGGGGAAAAATTTAGAGGGGCCAGGAGTATAATATGTAGTCTTAAATTGCTCTCCTTCCACTCTGGGAAGGGGAGAGTTTAATGGCCTAGATAATGAAGAGTCTGGTGTCTGCTTTTTAAAGGCTGAAGACTCCAGGTGCCTGGGTGACTCAATCAATTAAGCATCTGCCTTTGACTCAGGTTATGATCTCAGGGTCCTGGAATCAAGCCTTTCATTGAGTTCCCCACTCACTGAAGAGTCTGCTTCACCTCTCCCTCTACACCCCCCTCACCTCTGCTTGTGCTCATACTCTCTCTCAAATGAATACATTCTCTCTCTCTCAAATGAGTAAAATAAAAAAATAAAAACTAAAGACTGGAGGCTCTCAGGAATATAAGGGATTGCGGGACAAGTGGCATATAATGGTTTGTCTAGAGAAGAAAATCAGGACAATTGCTTCTTAATCTCAGGTCTGCAAGGGTTTTGAGAGGTGGCTTCACATGGAGGAATGTAGAGGGTAGTGAACAAACAACTTGTGTATATTGCATAGGTAGTAACTGAGGAAAGTGAAAAATGCCTAACTTAGAATTGTTGGGAAATATGCATTATTGCCTGTGAATGCAAAAACAGACATGGCTGCTCTTCAAGCAGGTCCCTTGAGCAATGGAAAAAGCTGAAAATCAACAGCACCCTGAGGAAGCCACACACACTATCCACGTGGAGATACTAATAGCAAAGTCTCCAGTGTCAGGTGAAATCAGAATCAACCAGAATGAAGGCAGGAATATCAATCAACTGTCAACAAGAGGGAAGTCCTACAAAAAGGCCATGCCTTCTCTTTTCCTTATCTTTGCCTCACACTAGAAGAACTAGAACTTTCCCCCAGCCTCATCTACTCCATGTACTTGAGGCTTCTGGTTTAGGCTACACAGGAGATGGAGATGAAAGTAATTTTGGATCAAGTTCATTTATTTATTTTTTTTCAAATAATGGGTTTATTTTTTTATTTTTATTATTTTTTAAAGATGTATTTATTTATTTATGATAGACAGAGAGAGAGAGAGAGAGAGAGAGGCAGAGACACAGGAGGAGGGAGAAGCAGGCTCCATGCCGGGAGCCTGACGCAGGACTCGATCCTAGGACTCCAGGATCGCACCCTGGGCCAAAGGCAGGCACTAAACTGCTGAGCCACCCAGGGATCCTCAGGTTCAAGTTTAAAGTTTCAAAATAAGTAAGATTAATTCTTTGTTGTTAATAGCCTTATTGATACATAATTAATATACTATAAGCTGTATTTAAAGTATATTCTTTGAGATCTAAAAAATCAGTAAGATCAATATCCATCACCTGCACTATTTTTTCTCATGTCCCTTTGTAAAGCTCTTTTTTGTAGGTTTTTTTTTTTCCATTCAGCATACTTACATTGAGATTCATACATTTTGTTGTGTCAATAGTTTATCCCCCCCCCTTTTTTTAATAGTTTATTCCTTTTTACAGATGAGTGGTATTACATTGTTTGGATATTCCATGATTTGCTTATCCATTCATCTGTGGAATAAACAGTTGTACTGTTTTCAGTTTTTGGTTATTAAAAGTAAAACTTCTATAAACATATGTGTAAAATCTTTTTATAGGTATATGTTTTCATTTCTCATGAGGAATCCTGAACAGTGAAATGGATAGTATGGCAAGTGTCTGATTAGCTGTCTCAGACATGGCCAAAGCATGCTTTAACATGGCTATATCATTAAATATTCTTATCAGCATTGCATGAAAATTCTAGTTCCTTTAGCCCTTGTCAACCCTTGGTATTGTTAGTCTTTTTAATTACATCCCTTCTAAGAATGCATGGTTATACTCATTGTGATTTTAATTTGTATCTTCTTAATGACTAATGAGGTTAAGTATCTTTTCATATATTTGTTAGTTTGTATATCTTTGATTAAGTGTTCAGATATTTGATAATTATTTATTACTGAGTTTTTGAAATTCTTTATATATTCTGGGTGTAAGTCTCTTGTGAAATATATGATTTACAAATGTTTTCCCTAAGTTGTGACTTGTCTTTTTATTCCCTAACAGTGTCTTTTAAAAATAGAAATTTTCAATTTTAATAAAGTCCAATATTTCCTTTCATGGATCATGCTTTTTGCTTTATAAGTAAGAAATCATCACCTAATCCAAGAGTAAAAAATATTTTCCCATGTTTTTTTTCTAGTTTTAGTTTTTCAATTTAAATCTATAATTCATCTACATTAATTTTTGTACATGGTAGGAGGTATACAACAAAGTTGTTTGTTTTTGTTGTTTTTCTTGCATGTGGTCTTCTAATAGTTTCAATATGATTTGTTAAAAAAGCCATACTTTCTCTTTGAAATTACCTTTGAACTTTTTGCACATATCAGTTGTCTATATGTGTATATAGTCATTGATTTATTTAAACCAATATCACATTGCTTTAATTATTGTAGCTTTACAATAAGAATTGAAGTCAGGCAGTGTAAATTTTCTGAAATTCTTTTTTTAAAAAGTTGTTTTGACTCTTCTAGATCCTTTGCACTTCCTTTTCAGCATATAACTTTCTACAAATAAGCCTGCTGGGAGTTTGCTTGGGATTGCATTGAATCTATATATCAGTTCAGGGGGAATTGACATTTGACATTACTGCATCTTCCAATATACATACATATATATTTTCTCACATTTTTGGCCTTGCTTTAATTTTCCCCAGCAGTATTTTGTATTTTCCAGTGTACAGGTCCTTCACATATTTTAAAAATCTATCCCTAAATCTTTTACATTTATGATGGTATTATAGATGATTCAAAAGTTTTTAATTTATGATAGCCTTTTATATGGAAGTAAAATTGATTTTTGTGTATTGATCTTTTATCCTAGAGCCTGCTACACTCAGTTACTAGTTCTAGGAGCTATTTTACATATTTCTTTTTTTTTTAGATTTATTTATTTATGATAGACAGAGAGAGAGAGAGAGGCAGAGACACAGGAGGAGGGAGAAGCAGGCTCCATGCCGGGAGTCCAACGTGAGACTCGATCCCGGGACTCCAGGATCACGCCCTGGGCCAAAGGCTAAACCGCTGAGCCACCCAGGGATCCCATATTTTACATATTTCATTAGATTTTCTCTCTGGACTATTACTTCATCTGTGAGTAAATACAATTTTACTTTTATTTTCCAATCTGGATGTCATATATTTCTTTTTTTGAAAAATATTTTATTTATTGGAGAGTGAGCAAGAGCATGAGCAGGGAGAGAGGGAGAAGCAGGCTCCTCGCTGAGCAGGGAGCTGCTTGTGCTTGATCTCAAGACCTTGGGATCTGAACTGGAAGGCAGATGATTAACCAGCTGAGCTATTCAGATGCCCCAGGATGTTATATATTTCTTTTTCATGTTTCATTGGAAAGGCCAGAGCATCCAGTACGATGATGAATAGAAATGATGAGAAATGATATCCTTACTTTGTTCTTTTCTTTTTTTTTTAAGATTTTATTTATTTTTATTTATTTATTCATAAGACACAGAGAGAGAGAGAGAGAGAGAGAGAGAGAGAGAGGCAGAGAGACAGGCAGAGGGAGAAGCAGGGTCCATGCAGGGAGCCCTGCGTGGAACTCGATCCTGGGTCTCCAGGATCAGGCCCTGGACTAAAGGTGGCGCTAAACCTCTGAGCCACCCGGGTTGCCCATTACTTTGTTCTTTATCTTCAAGGGAAAACCAGTCTTTCACCATATATGTGATATTGGCTGAAGGATTTTCATGGGTGATCTTTACACTATTGGGGAAATTCCCTTCAATTTCTGATTTGCTGATAGTTTTTTCTCCCTAAATTAGGAATAGATATTGGGTTCTGTCAAAGGATTTTTCTGCACTTATTTAGATCAAGTGATTTTAATCTCCTAATATGGTGAATCATATGATTGATATTTGAAAAGAATGCATTTCTTCTTTACATTCGTAGGATAAATCCCATTTGATTGTGATGTATTATAATTTGCATATATTTTCAGATTTGATTATCTAAAATTTTGTTTTGAAGTTTTACATATAAGATGATGAGAAATATTCTATAGTTTTGTTATGATGCCTTTGTCTAGTTTTGAGCAATGCTGGCCTCGTGGAATGAATTGGGAGATGTTTCTCCTACTCAATATTTGGGAGTGTTTGTGTAGAAATGGTATTATCTATTCCTTAAATATTTGTTAGAACTCACCATTGAAGCCACCTGGACTGGAATTTTCTTTGTAAGAAAGTTTTTAATCACAAATTCAATTTCTTTAATACAGATAAAGCTGTTTAGATTATCTGTTTCTTTTTGGATGAGCTTTTGCAGAATCTTTCAAGGAACTTGCCCATGCCATTTATGATGTAAGTGTACTGGCATAAAGTTGTTCATAATACCCCCCCCCCCCATTATTCTTTTAACAAATGGAGACATTCTAGTTGTTACCTCTCCCATTTTTGGGAGTTGCAATTTGTGGCTTCTGTAACTTTTTCTTGCTAATTGGTCTGGCTAGAAGTTTATTAGTTTTATCAATTTCAACAAACTAGCTTGTTTCTCTGATTTTCTCTTGTTTTTAACTTTAAGTTTTAAGTGTGATAAACAACCATAACTTACAGACAAAGGTAGTTTGGGTAAGATGTTATGAAGGGACATGCTACTCAGGGGGAAAGTCAGATTTGACATTGAGAACAGTAATTGGAGAAAATTAAGTCATTTCATAATAAGACTCCTAAACTAGTTATATAGTTTATATTCTATAATAGAGTTACATATTAATACAATCAATCAAACATAATTTGATTGTTAATATGCATTCATGTATTTTAAATGTCAAATAATGTAGTGCAGAATTTCCCAAAGTGTATGTCACTGAACATTATTACTTCCTTGACTTTTTTTTTTTAAGATTTTATTATTTATTTGAGAGAGAGAGAGTAAGATAGAGAAAGAGAAAGAGAGACCAGGGAGAGGGGCAGAAAGAGAGGGAGAAGCAGGCTCCCTGCTGAGTAGGGACCCCCACGTGAGGCCCAATCTGGGGACTCCAGGATCATGACCTGAGGCAAAGGCAGATGCTTAATTGACTGAGCCACCCGGTTGCCCCACTTCCTTAATATTAATACATATCATATGAACAAGGATTTAATTTTCAAATAATAGGAAATACTGGGTTAAACTGAGTTGAATAAATTTGTTTTTGTAGAATTTTTCATATTTTTAAATATTACATTGTGCATCTTTATTTTCCATGAGAGATATAAAAATACACTATTTCCTAAATTTATTTGATCTTTTAAAATTTATTTTTAGTTTTTTTAGAAGATTTTATTTATTTATTCATGAGAGACACAGAGAGAGGTAGAGACATAGCAGAGGGAGAAGCAGGGTCCATGCAAGAAGCCCAATATGGGACTTGATCCTGAGACTCCAGGACCATGCCCTGAGCTGAAAGCAGATGCTCAACTGCTGAGCCACCCAGGCATCCCTATTTGATCTTTTTTTAAATGGAGCATCTAGCAGGACAAGAGTAGGAAAACACCTTTTGGAGAATGTTAGGTTGAAAGAGCTTAAAGTGAAACTAATTTAGGTTTAAATTCTCACCCCAGGACCATTTTGATCCTAGCAAGTGATTTAAAGCCTGTGGGGCTCAGCTCACCTTCAAAAAGGAATATTAAGTTATCTTTTGGTATGTTGGGAAAATTAGAAATAATGACTATTAAGTACCTGCCATGATGTACAGCACATAGTGCATTATCAAATATTGATAACAATATTATTAATAATAATTTAGTTTCTAATAATACACAGGATACCAAAAGAGAGAAAAGGTGCTTCATTTCTTTCCTAGTGCAGAAATAAAAGCATTTTGTATAATGTGGAATAATGATTTTTATTTTCTTAAAAAATCATAACTAACTCATCTTTATACCTAGAAATGATACCCAATTAAGAATGTAACATAATGTTGGGGCAGAATTGAAATGAATGTTGGTTTCTAGGAAGAGTATCATGAACTTTAGCATATCTATCTATTGCTAACTTCTTATGTAATCTTAAACAACTTAAACTCAGGCTTTGGTTTCCTCATTTATAAACTGGATCAATTAGACTGGAGTTTTCATAATTGTTTCCATTGTAATACTGATATGTGAATATTCTTGAAAGATGTCTTGCCTTTGATTTAATCTCATTTATTGGGTGTTTTTTCTTTAAATTTTGTTATCTTAATTTAGATTTTCAATCTCTGATCCTCACCCCCTCAATACTCTACCCATCTCTTCCCCTAATTTTAGCCTTTACAACTCTAATAAAGTTACCATTACTCTAAAGATGACTATTTTGGCTGTCTATTCTTCTTCCTGATAAAACCTGGATTTAGGTTTACAGCACTTCCATATGCAGCCATGTGTCTCCAAGAGAAGATGACCCCATCCTAGCTTCAGTAATGTAACTACTTCCTCTAAGGGTAAGCTAATTATCCTTGCTACTGATTGGTCCAAGAATAGAAATGTGACCCTATCCTAGCTAATGCACGGAAGTGAAATCTGTTGGTGCATCTTCTGGGAGATCAGTCCTAAGAAATATCTACATCAGAGGATGGTCTCTTTTTATTGTCCAGATGGGGATTTGATTCTGTCTCAGCCATCTGTCAGTCTGTGAATGAGGTCAAACCAAGGAGGAAAGAAAGAAGAGATGGCAAGAACCTGGGTTTTGATTACATTGTTCATGTGCTTAAATAATTTGCCCTGAAACCTGAACTTTCTTGAGTTTCTATCATGTGAGTTAAGAAGTTTCTTGGTATTTAAATTTCTTTAAGGAAATTCTTTTCCTTTGTTACTTGTGGCCAGAAGCATACTAACTGGCAAATGTTTAGAGTCATAACCTGATGGTTCCTAATTTCATTTTAATAATCCTTGTTTTCATGCTTCTGCTAATAAATGGTAATGGTAAACAATTGTTGGGGTTAAATACCATGGGGTGTTGTTACCTTATGTCCAGGTAGTATGTGTTCTCCGTAATGCTGCAACAAATATTTATGGTGACAGGCAGATAGGCTAGGAAGTACAGTCTATGTAATGAGTACTTTATTAAGGAACATTACTATTTCACCTTAGAAATGTTTTTGTTTGGTAAACTTTTATTAGAAACTCACTTTGATACTAGTTTTAATGCATTTTTCTTCTTCTAAGCTATATATATATACATATTATATTCAATATATATTCAATATATATTATATTGATATATTGATAAATATCTATATATATCAATATATTGATATATTGATATATATTATATTGAATATATAATATATATATATATATATATATATATATATATTAGAAGACTATGGGGCAATTAACTTCAAGTTTTTGGCTAAAATGAGAATTTCCATGAAAGTCTTCTTACTTCCATGAAAAAGAAATGCATATGGTGTTTGAAAATACTCTTCATTGTTTATAGAGTCAGTGAACAACTCTTGTAAAATGAGTAAATTTTATAATCCAGGACTTAGGTCTGACATTGATTAATGTCATGGATCAAACTGATAATTACAATGAAAATGAATTTTATGGACACACCATATTTCACAGGAACAATAGTGTAAAACTTAATTTTAGCATATTTAATGTATTGGATCACTATTTAAATATATTGGTGTAAGATAATTTTGCCATGAATCCTGCTACGGAAGAGTTAGCTTTTAACGTTCCCACAGCCATTAAACAGTGATTTTACTTACTTGAGAGGGTTCCAATGGTATATTTCTCAAGGATGGAATGTTTTTTTGCCACTAACTTACTGCATGCGGAGCTGGATTCTATAAGTGCTTAAGTGATTCTCACTTAATGCCTTTTTATAAATTACTTGGTGTAAACTGTGTAATAATTGTGCTTCACCAGTCACTGGTGAGAACTCACTTCCTCTTTGGACAAGGTTTCCTTTAGAACGAGATATCTTTCACTATCAGATGATGTTGAATGGTTGCCATGCCAAAGATGAACATGATGCCTAGATAATAATTCTGTACTTGTCTGTTGTAGCTCACTCAAATCCTGTCATCTAATCCACCAAGAAACATTCTTTGATCCTCATTATTAGGATGAGTGATCATACAGGTGGTCTGAGGTACTTTATGATTAAATCCAAGAAGGTTTGGAAATATCATAATTCCATGTTTTTCCATGATAGACATAGTCAGATTTCTTAAGAATTTTTGTCTTTTTAAAGACATTAAACATGTCCACATGTTTCAATGCTTATTCTGTTAGAAATTCAGGATTTAGCTGATCCTTTTTTTCTTTTTCTTTCTCTTTCTACACATCCCTCAGAAGCAAGGTTTAATATCTAGTTGGGGGTCTAGATTATCTCTGTGACTGCTGTTGACAGAGAGTGTTTCCTAAATTAAGGTTCTTTCTTTCCACCTAGGGACCCAGACTGATACATAGAATTTGAGATGAGCAGCAGTTTCTTTTGGGAAACATTGTTGGCCTTCTTTCTTTTGGAGTAGCTTGAGTTTTTTGTTGTTGTTGTTGTTGTTTGTTTTTTTCATTTCAAAATCTCAATTGGGGTATAATTTCCTTTCTGGATTCTTGGCCAATCACTTTGCAATGCTGAGAACATTTGCCTATGTCTAATTGACTTGTTTTGAGGGGTTGTGCCAGAAACCACATAGAATCCAAACTGTAACAAACACATCTGTATTATTTAGGAACACATTGTTCTGTGGTACTTTTTTTCTTTTTGCACACCCTCTCTCTTTTCTCTCTTTGTCTTCTTTGGCATTATCTTCCATCACCTTCCCATGGTGGCCATTCACTCCAGTGTTGGCAGGAAATGATGGTGCCTGAGAGCTACCCTGAAGCCACGTCTGAAAAGGAGGAATTACATCAGCTCAGAACTTGGTGTGCTACATTTACAGAATTAACCGAGGACTATTTTGCCAACTTTTTCAAAATATATACTGGACTTCATCTTGTGACTGATAATCAGATTTGAAGGCTATACAATAATTGTCTTTTACTTAAAACTATACTTTTGAGAATCTCTGCATATTCAGTCTGTGGGATAACCTTTCTGCTACTTGGTAACTTCTGTCTTTGAAACACCTAATATTTATATCTATTTCCTCAATAGCATGCTATTAATGCTGGTAGTATCACTTATCATGTTATATATTTTTTTCTTATTTACACTAGATTCTGACCTAGTGAAAAGAGATAGTGTCTTATTCTTTAATTTCCAAATACTAGCAAAGTAATTGGCACAGAGTAGGTCTTCAATAAAAGATGAATGATTTAATGTGGTTACATGTCAAAAATGCATGAAGCCTTACTCAGAAATGGCCTTGAAAAAACAGTAGTGATCAAAATTCTCCCAATAGGGTCTTAAGAAGTGCACTTCACTAGAATGTATATGGATTATGGGCAGAAGCAAGTGCCTAACAGGAGTTTGGAAAGAAAAAGATTGGAAGATTGGAGACAAGGTGGTTTGGGGTAGAAACTTGTGAATAAACACAGGACTGGGTACCAAGTGGAAAGTTCTCTATATCAGTAGTTCATGCCCACCAGAGAACTTTCAGTACAGAAGAGGCATTAAACAACGAAGTGGACAATATGACCTGACCAGTTTTGATGTCAGCTAGCTTCTATCATTGCCTGCTCAATGCTGATAGGTTGGGAGACCTAAGTGCCAGTGACAGAGATGGAGGTCACACATGGGCCCAATGTCATGTACTCCCACTTACCAAAGTTCATCTAGCTATTGCTTCTGATGAATGTTGCCAGCAATGAGATAAGAACTGAACTCCAAATATGGCATAATATCTTAAGGAGATAAATCATCCCTTGTTGGTAAGCTGATTATATTATTGGGCTCTTTCCATCCTGGAAGATCCAGTAGTTCATTCTCACAAGAACATATATGAATTCCAGTTATGCCATTCTCCAGGACATAGTATATGTATTGACTCAAAGACCTTGTACTCCCCACAGCTAAGGAAAACAAGAGGTAGAAGAAGGAGTGGCTCGGGATCCCTGGGTGGCGCAGCAGTTTGGCGCCTGCCTTTGGCCCAGGGTGCGATCCTGGAGACCCGGGATCGAATCCCATATCAGGCTCCCGGTGCATGGAGCCTGCTTCTCCCTCTGCCTGTGTCTCTGCCTCTCTCTCTCTGTGACTATCATAAGTAAATAAATAAAAATTAAAAAAAAAAAGAAGGAGTGGCTCCATGTACCATCACTTTTTAACCCACTGGGGCCTTTGTGATTCATACTCTTACAACCCTGGGCTCTGAAGGATTAGAGGTCGTAGGCTTCCAAAAGGGCACACTTTTAGCAGGGGACATAACAAGAGTACTATTGAATATTAAGCTACGTGTTTTGGACTCCTTGTATCTGAGGACCAGCATGCAAGAAAAGAGGTCAAAATCTTGGCAGGAGTGATTGACTCTAATTATGAGCAGGAGGTGGTCCTACTGCTACATAATGAGATAAGAAGGAATATGTGTAGAGCCCAGGTGATTCCCGTGAGTGCCTCTCAGTAGTCCCTCTCTCAGATGTTACTGCAAGTGAATATATGCAGCAACTCCAGGCTAAGGAATGCATGGCGACCAGGCAACCTGAGTGCTCAAGCATGAGGATTTGGTTAATGCACTAGATAAACCACCAAGGCCAGAAGAAGTAGAAGCTCAGTGTGAAGGAATCTAGAATATATCATGGAGGAGGGAAATGATGAGTTAGTAGTTGTGGACTTGAGACAACTCTAAAAGCGAAGACTATTTTTCAGCCCACTAAACTCTCTTTTAAGATTTCCCTTTGGAGATGCCTGGGTAGCTCAGCTGTTGAGTGTTTGCCTTCAGCCCAGAGCGTGATCTTGGAGTCCTGGGATCCAGTCCCACATTGGGCTCCCTGCATGGAGCCTGCTTCTCCCTCTGCCTGTGCCTCTGATTCTCTCTCTCTCTCTATCTCTCTCTCTGTGTCTCTCATGAATAATAAAATCTTAAAAAAAAAAAAAAAGATTTCCCTCTGGAAGAGAGGTCCACTAAAATCCTGAAAGAGTTGCTCCCCAAATGTACATGGAGGATTATACCTGAGTGCTGCAGGGGATGACCTGTGGTAAGGGCCTACACCACCCAGTTCCTCCTCCAAGAAAGTTCTTTGTCACAAATGTGGGGACTGAAGTTAGCAGACAGCCTGCAGGTCCCAGCTTCTTGGGAACTGCCTCAGCTGCATTGAGTTGTTTCACTTGTGATCGCTTTCTTGCTAGGACAGCTTACATCCGATGACTGATTGAAGTTAGTGCATAAAGGCTTATTCCAATTTTCCTTGATGAAGGATGGCTCTAATGGGAAATATTTGCTTCATGTGTCCCTTTGAAGGTTGACCAAGGTTTCACGAGACCTGCATCGTAGTTCAACTTTTCCCTATCTTAGTTTTCCCTCCCTTCTCTCATAGGTGTAGGTACTTAATAAGCCTCCCTAGCACAAAGTGAGATTGGAGGGATATAAAGAGATTTGATTGAGGAGTCTTTCTAGTTCATATTAAGGAATTTGATTTCATCTGAGGGCAATAAGCATCTATTGAAGGATTGTAAGCAGATACGTGACATGATCAAATTTACATCTTGACAATTACCTTATCTGCAAGAAAGAAATGGATAGGAGTGGGAACATCATTAATGTCTCAGAGGTGGAGTCAGTGAAACTACAGAGACCAGCTATGTTGCTGCTGCAGAAATTTAAGCAAGAGATGTTTTGACTTGGGCTAATACTGTAACAGTGGCTATAGATTTGTTACTTTTTGGTTGAAAGGACGCAAATGAAGTAAAGTCACGGGCCTGGGCAACTAAGAAGAGACTCAATAAGATTATTCTGCAAAAATGATACAATTGAATGGCTGCATCTACAGCCAATAGGACAATTTCTAGAAAGAAAGTCTTTATTACTGAGATAAATACCAGGATTACTGTGTTTTGATGTCAGGCTTTTTGTTCTTTTGTGTCACTGTTACTGACTTATCACTATTGAGTTGTAACTTACATCACAAGATTTACGGTAAAGAGATCTTGCCCCCAGAAGGATTGTGCCTGAAGATCTGATTCCTTTCGAAGAAGTCCTGTTTTGCTTCCATATCACACTGTCTTGGTGCTGGGGCTCAAAGCAATACAATAAAAAGATCATTTGTATTAGTATCTATCCCTAACCAGCTTTATATGATTCAAAAAAGGGAATTTCTTTTAAATCTTAACAAAGACATTATATCTGAATTTTAATTCTACATCTGACCCATTACCTCTCAGATCAAACTTTGATGGAATTGAAAACAAAATTGCCATAGCAAATTATATTACCTCCTTCAAGTATTGACTGATGATGAACAGACCACCTCTTTAATGAAATGTCAAGATTTTTTGTTTTATAATTTCTATCTTGGAATGCCTTCATCTTATTTTTTTCAGTTATTTTTAAAAATTTACTTCAGAGGATGAGGAGATTAGATGGAAAAAAGAGAAAGTGCTAGAGACAGCAGCCAATTCATATGTATATATATAAAAACCTGCTGTAGGCTCTCTGGACAGTGAAATAGTTGGTAACAGGCTGGAGTGAGAAGTAGAGAGGGATGGATGTCTTTGATTCATCATGAATTTCCAAGAGAAAAGCTGATGATTTCTTCAGATGTTAGAAGCCAAGAATCATTATCTTCTAGTCATGAGGAAAGACTAAGTGATCCATTAAAAAACAAAATGTTCCATACAATAGGAATAAACACCTAATATTTTAGGTATGTGTGGTATGAAATGATCCATGTAAATGATTTTTCCAGATAGCTTATCTGCATTAAGTGCTGAAATTTAAATTTTGAGGGAACCTTTTTAAAATGTGTTAAACATTTCTCTAGCTTTTCAAAAGAAATGTATTTGGTATTATTTAAACATTTTCTTACTATTTCAGGACTATCACAATGAATGACAGTTAATGAGCCATAATGGGACACAATGATATCCTCACTGATTATTTTATTTGGGTTGTTTTATACTGAATAGCTAGCTTCAGGTTGCTATGTTTTTCAAGTTCTTGCATCTACTATTTTAAATTTTTCTCACTTTTTTGAATTGTATATTCACAACAGTGAACAGAGTTCCCATGGGTAAGAAATTATAGATTTGTTTTTTTTCCAAAAGATTTTATTTATTTATAAAAAAGAGCAAGCATGAGTAAAGAGAAGGGTAGAAGGGGAGGGAGAAGCAGACTTGGTGCTGAGCAGGGAGCCTGATCCGGGACTCAATCCCAGGGCCTGGGGATCATGACCTGAACCAAAGGCAAACACTTAGCCAATTGAGCCACCTGGGTGCCCAGAAATCATAGATTTAAATTATGGATTTGTTCCTTCTCTTTGGCTATTTGTTTGTTCACTATGTATTCATTTTTATTTACCTTTTTTTCACTTGCCTATTCTTCATAACATTACATGTATAGGTTATAAGATAAGAGATCCAAGTGGTTTCTTGATGGGACCATACATTGTTCCAGCTAGGCTGAGAAATAATTTTTAAAAAAACTTTATAAATGTTCTGGCATCAGATATTGTCTTAATTTATATTGTGAAACTACACAAGAGTTAGCATTGGGTTAGCATTGTTTCAGGTATGAATTCTTACATGAAGTAGGGGTTAGTTCAGCCTGTTCCTCTTGTGTACACAAATTCTCTAAGTAGTTAACTGGCCTTCTTAAAGCCTGAGTTTTCTCTATGAAGTTCGATTCTTGAGGAGCAGAGAAGGAAGCCAATGGGGGAGATCACCATCATAGCAGTCAGTGATTGAAACCATATATATGCTGGGGAAGTGAGTGTATCTCTAGGAGAATGTGGGCTGGAGCTCAGAGGTGTTGGAAGATAGAAATGAGCATCACAAATGGCACCTGGGGTCTAGATAATTTTAAATCATTGCTGGGAAAAGATTTTGTAGCTGATCTTTTCTTTCCCTTTTGGAAGGAGGGAAGAAGGAGGGCCAGGAGATACTTTTTGCTATAATATTTTGTTTTCTCTCATCTATTTTTGCAAAAGAATTTAGAAAAGCAAGCAAAACCCTGTGGTTATGAAGATATCAGGCCCAAAAGCTTTGAAAAAGAATTCCCTAGGGATTGTGAAGCTGTTGCAGCTTAGATATGCTCTGAGAGTACTGATCTTGAGGGTCCAACAGATTTGGGCTTTAGTACTGCTTCTGTTCTTCCAAACTATATAACCTTCAGGAAACACTCAGCCACTCTAAATTGCAATCTCTTTATCTGTGAAGTGCAGCTAACAATATCTACTTCATAGATTTGAGGGATACTAAGCACATGATTCAATAAGATCATATGCTTATTACTCCTAGGGTAAGCATTCAAAGAATTATAGCATTTATAAATAATGTACATTTATAAATAATGTACTAATAACATTCAACTTAATGTCTTGGTTTGAAGGCTCCAGTTCCTTTGTAAATCCAATAGATCAACAGTCATTATGAACTGCCTTCTCTAAAAGAATACTTCAGTGGCCCAGGGATCATCACACTACCAGTTTACCCTCCTTTTGAGACTGAAAGAGTGTTTTTGAGATATCCTCTGTGGTTGCAAGGCAGGGAATTAAGAGGAGAAAAGAAGTTATTCAAATTCGTTATTTTTGTTATAACAAGCCCTGGATTTGCAATAAATATCTTACTTGGAAAAAAATTATCCTTGGAAGGTTTAGCAAGGCTCTGGATACCACATTTCTATTAGCATCTTTAAGATTTTACTTTTATTTATTGTAATAATTCATATTTATCTACTCAGCATGTATGCACATATATACATTTTCTTTACTATCTTATAGAACAGTTTTAATAAGAAGTCAGGGCCTGTAACCTCGAAGGATCTAAGTCTGAGATGCTAATTAACTTTTGTACATGCTAGGGACTGTGGTAGGTACTGGGCTAATTCTATGCAGAGGTTTTAGTACATTGGTCAGCATAGAGTAGACATTTACCAAGGTGAGACAGTTGAACATAAGACAAGAACAACTTCAATGTCTCAATAGAGAAATGATTAAATGATAGTATTTCCACACATGGAGTGAATGCAGCTATTAAAAAGAATGAAGAAAAGCCATATGAGCTGAGTTGGAAACATCTCTCAGACATATTGAATGAAAAAAAGCAAGTCTGAAAACTACTTTTATGGTATGACCCATTTAGGTTAAAAGAAATACATATATAATATGCATATGTCAAACATATACATTATATATGAAGATTTATATCGATCTCATACATAGACAATAGAAACTGGAAGAATATACATGACCTGTGACCCTGGGAAGGGAGATGTTAAGTAGAAGTCAAGGAAGAATTTATTACTTTGGTCTATCAAGTTCTGCCTTGCTTCAATCTCTTACAAGGAAATATTTTTACTTCTATATATTTAAAAAAATGGACAACAAATAAATGGAGTAAGATCAAGAAAACATAAATCTTTAAAAAATATTTTTAATTATAGTAAAATTTAAATAACATAAGTTTAACATCTGAAGCATTTGTAAGTGTACCATGGCACTAAATAGTCCCAATGGTGTGCTACCATCACCACCGTCTATCTCCAGAACACTTTTCATCTTGAAAACTGGAACTCTACTCATTAAACAGTAATTCCCCATTCCCTCTCTTCCACAACTGCTGGGGAACACCGTTCTTTCTGCTCCTATGAACTTAACAATCTTTTTTTTTTTTTTTAAATATTTTTTTCTTTACTTATTTATGATAGTCACACAGAGAGAGAGAGAGGGAAGGGGGTAGGAGACATAGGCAGAGGGAGAAGCAGGCTCCATGCACCGGGAGCCCGACGTGGGATTCGATCCCCGGTCTCCAGGATCGCGCCCTGGGCCAAAGGCAGGCGCCAAACCGCTGCGCCACCCAGGGATCCCTGCTCCTATGAACTTAAAAAAAAGAGTTTCAGTTGTATTTTTCTTTCTATAAGGTAAAACCACTTCCCAAGAAAATGATACAGTTTTGCACATTATTTCACATCCAAAAGAACTACATCTGTCTCTGCTTGTACTTTGGGTTCATTTTGCAGTTATGAGCTACTGCCCTCACCTCTTCACTTGGAAACAGTCTCTACAGCATCTGGAACTGAGGTAGTTGGTCTGGAATCCCAGGCATACTGTAGGCGCAGCATGAAGAGACTGGAGAGCAGTGAGACCCCTGCTGTGCTGCACTTTGCACAAATTGGAACCACTGTGGGGCGGGGTGGGGGGCAGAGGAGGGGGAGGGCCCTGCAGAAGTTCAGAGAGTGTGCAGAGATGTTAGTTGTACCTGACTCAGTTGTAGGAGAGGGTTCACAGCAGAAGCCATCATTTTCTTTATAAAAACAGTTGCAGTGTTTTACTTGAATCTGGAAAGAAGGAACCCAGCTCCCCCAGGAGCCCACTTCCTGGGCAGCCATGCCTCCATCCTTGCCCTCAACTGCACAGTGGAGCTCCCAGACTGAGCTGGGAGTGTCTGCTAACCACTCCTATGAATCTGACTACTGTATATCCCTCATATAAGTGAAATCATACAGTATTTGTCCTTTTTGTAACTGAATTATTTCACTCAGAATGTTCTGAGTCTCTCTCATGCCCTCGAGGTTCATCCATATTGTACCATGTGTCAGAATTTACTCCATTTTCAAAGCTGAATAATATTCCATTGTGCCTGGATATATATGCATACACACACCTATATATACCTCACATTTTGTTTATGCATTATGTAAATCTTTTAGGATGATATTTCAATTGGCTTTAATACAATATAAATGTGGATAAGGGGTGACATTCTGATAGAAAATTTAAAGAAGAATGAACACTAGAAAGTAAGAATTTAACAAGAATTTGTAAATCTATCATCCCATAGACAGTAGAATAGTCTGAGAGTTTCAAAAAGCCTTTATTTGGGGGTCATCAGGAATATGAATGAAGAAAGAGCTGGAAAACTAAATACTTGCCCTTGTAGATTAGAGAATAATCTAAATAAAACCAGACAGGTATGGTATAATTTCCCTATTTCAGAGTCTCATGTCAAACATTTTGTCACATGTAAATTTTTTAATGCCCTTCCATTTAAACTTCTGAAGGAACCAATTAAGTGGCCTTTTAGGATATTTTACAAGACGAGTAATTAGGAAGACAGGGCTTTAAACTTTGCCTAATTTGCCCTGTATCCGCAGGCATAACTAACATTTTATTATATAAAAGAAAGGAGGAAATTGAAAACAGGGTATTGCAGAATGTTAACAAAACATCGTCCCCATACACATAATATTTATATTGCCAAATGCCAGTAGGAATTTCTCTTACATCTTATTTTTACCTAATTAATTGTGTCAGGAATTCTGAAACAATTAGGAGCCAAAATGGGAAGAAGGGGGGAAAAAGGCAAAATTTTCCAGTGTTCTTTGTTGAATAGTTGCAGGCTAAGTGTCTCTCTGATCCAGCAGTTTTCAAAGGATGTGTTCAAGGTATTCTTCAAAACTAGTTACAATCTTTTGTTTTCTTTTTGTATTAATTTAAAGCATCTATAATAACTTATTTCCACATATCAGAATGGTATGTAATTTCAGACCAGAATTCCATTCTCTCTGCCAAGGTCACTGCCAGAGTTCATGTCTTTATTCTTTGTGGCATATGCCTCCTCTCCTTTTCCTTTTTCTGTTTTCCTTCTTATTGTGCTCCTTTCTGTTTTTCTCATTCAGCCACGCAGTTATATATTTTTAGGCTGTGATTTTCACTGGCAGCAATAGTATAATTTTTCACTTGTTTTGGCTTAGAGTTCATTCAGTTTTTCAGACTCACTAATCATTTATCATTAATAATTGTAGCCTTTTCCACTCTCAGAGAGAGGATCTGAGAAAAGACCGATGAAAGTACTCAGAATAGGAAAATGGCAGCACTGCAAAATTCAAGGAAAACAGTAAAGACGTACAAAAATATGACTATAGGTTTTCTGATTAAAATGGTCTTTTTTCATATTTGCACTTTATTATGTAACAGTCTGAAAGAATGATAAATGGAAATATGGAAACATATATAATAAATATACGCTAGTGTTACAGCATGTAAATTTATTGTCCTTTAGTAATATGAACCTCAAATGGAACATATTTCTCAAATTTCAATACTGAGCTGAAGAACAGAGATAATAAGTGTATATTAAGTTGATTTGGAAGTTAGAGATTATCTCTTTATAACATACATAATAACTCCACATGAAATAGATAAGATTAACAGTGTAAGTGATATGTACTGGGTCTTAAAAGTTCTCATCACAAGAAAAAAAATATTTATAACTATATAAATATTTAAGTGGACATATGTTAAGTGGACTGTGATTATTTTACTATATTTACAATATTGAATCATCATGTTGTATACCTGAAACTAATATAATGTTATTTGTCAATTATACCTTAATAATATTAATACTGATAAAAGAATGTGTTCTGAATTCTTCATGAAGAAGTTCGAGGGACTTTTTCCATATCTTTCTAAAGTACTTTGGGATGCATACCATGCTCTTTCACCAAATCTACATTGGTGCAAGTTGTTCTTGATTGCACCTTGGTCTCATCATTGCACCTGTCTCATGTCCATCAGTCATCACATTTCTTAATTCTGTAGGCCAAATCACTCACAGAACAGCCTACTCTACTCTATTCTTACTACTACTTCCTTATTTTAGTTCCTAATCATCTCTTGGCTGAGTTACTACAATAGCCTCTCAACTCAACTTTTTGCTTATATTTTATTCCATTCCCAGCTTTCTAAGTGAAAATATGGCCATGCTACTGCCCTGTTGAAAGTCCTTCAATGATTCTGTAATGCCTATGCCATTATCTTCCATTCTTTTCTGATTGTGCAATCTTATTTATCAGTGAGATAAAACATTTTTATATAGAAAAATAGAAGGATAATATGTAAAAAAAAAATTTAAATGCTTTGTCACTTTAATAAGCTAGTATATCAAGACCAAAATTGGGTCCCTGGATGGCTCAGTCAGTTAAACGTCTGCCTTAGGCTCAGATCATGATCCCAAAGTCCTAGGATTGAGCCTCAAATCAGGCTCCTTGTTCAGCTGTGAGGCTGCTTCTCCCTTTCCCTCTACTGGTCCTCCTGCTTGTGTGTGCATGCTCTCTCTTCTCTCTGTGTTAAGTAAATAAATAAAATCTTAAAAAAATTGTTTAAAAAAAAAGAGCAAAATTAACCAATAATGATAGTAGATATAAATCCATATTTCAAATAACCTTATTAATTTCAATTTATTTGCTTGACTATGTGTCAAATCTTTTTTCATTGAACACATTTGACAGATAACACTGTATAAGTTTAAGTTGTATATGTTACCTTGATCATTTATATATTGTAATATGGTTGCATTATAACAATATTTATCACAGTGCATAATGATAACACATATTATTGTTTGTATTCATTATACAGTGCATTATATATCTATGGCTGATTTACTACTCATTTCAAGATTGTACACTTAACCATTCTTATCCCTCCCCACCTCCATCAACTGGTGCCTACCATTTTACTGTCTTTATGAGTTTGATTTAGTTAGATTCCACATATGAGTAATATCATACAGTACTTGTCTTTCTCTGACTTATCTCCCTTAATCTAATGTACTGAAGGTTCATCCATGTTGTCACAAACAGCAGGATATTCTCCTTTCTCATGACTGAATAATATTCCATTGTGTACATATACCACATCTTTTTTTTTTTATCCATTTATCGGTTAATGGGCATTTAGGTTGCTTCCATATCTCGGCTATTGTGAATAATGCCATGGTAAATATGGGAGTGCAGATATCTTGTCTTGTTTTTCTGTTTTCACTTTCTTCGGGTATATATCTAGAGGTAGAATTGCTGGATCATGTGGTAGATATATTTTTAAATTTTTGAGGAACCTCCATATTGTTTTTGATAGTGATTGGACCTATTTAAATTCTTATCAACAGTATATTAAGGTTTCCTTTTAACCACGTCTTTGCCAGCACCTGTTGTTTCTTGCTTCTTGTTGATAGCGATTCGTATAGGTGTGAGGTGATACCATGCTGTGGTTTTGATTTGCATCTCCCTCAGAGTTAGTGATGTTGAGATTTACATGTACCTATTGGCCATTTTGATGTTCTCTTTGGAAATGTCTATTTAGTTTTTCTGCCCATCTTTTAAAAATTGGATTGTTTGTTATTAAGTTGGCTGAGTTTTTAATATATTTCAGATAATAATTCCTTAGCTGATTCATGGTTTGCAAAATTTTCTCCCCTTAGGTAGATTGTCTTTTGTTTTAATTGTTCCTTTTGCAGGGAGAAACTTTTCAGTTTGACAAAGACACAGTTTTTGATTTTTGCTTTTGTTGTCTGTGCTTTTGGCATCATGTCTAAAAAAAATCATTGCCAAGACCAATATTAAGGAAATTACTCCCTGTTTTCTTCTGGAGCTTTTATGGTTTTAGGTCTTATGTTTGAGTCTTTGATCTATTTTGAGTTACTTTTTATGAGTAGTGTGAGGTAGGGGTTCAACTTAATTGTTCTGTTTGTATTTCTCCAGTTTATCAGCACCATTTACTGAAGACTGTCTTTTCACCTTTGTGTGTTCTTGGCTGTTTTGTTGGCTATTAGTTGACTGTTTATGCTGGGGGTTAATCTTAGACTCTCTGTTCTGTTCTATTGATCTATGTGTGTATTTTTGTACTAGTACCATACTGATTTTATTACTCTGGCTGTGTAGTATAATTTGAAATCAGTTAAGTGTGATATCTCAAGCTTTGTTATTTTTTTCTCAAGAGTGTTTTGTGGTTCCACACAAATTTTAGAATTATTTCTTCTATTTCTGTGAAGAATATCTTTGATGGAGATTGCATTGAATCTGTAGATAGTTTTGAATAGTATGGGTATTTTAAAATTAATTCTTCCAGTTCATGGACATGGGTTGTCTTTCCATTTGTTTGCATTTTCCTTGATTTCTTTCAGCAAAGTCATGTAGTTTTCAGATCTTTCACTTCCTTGGTTAAATTTATTCCTAAACATTCCATTGTTTTTGATGCTATTGTAAATGTGATCATTTTTAAGATTTCTTTTCCAGATGTTTCATCATTAGTGTAAAGGAATGCAGGTAGTTTCTGTACTCTGTTTTTGTATCCTGAAACTTTATGAAAATTGTTGATTAGTTCCAGCAGTTTTTGGTTGACTCTCTGGAATTTTCTATATATAAGATATCATAAACAAATAGCAACAATTTTACTTCTTTTCTGATTTAGATGACTTTTATTTCTTTGTCTTGCCTAATTGCTTTAGCTAGGACTTTTAGGGCTATGTTGAATAGGAATGGTGACATTGGATATCCTTATCCTGTTTCTGATCTTAGAGGAAAAGCTTTCAATTTTTCATCATTGAGCATAATGTTAGCTGCGATGAATTTGTCATATATGGCCTTTATTATGTTGAATGAAGTATGTTCCTTCTATACCCAATCTATTAAGGGTTTTTCTCAAGAAAGGATGTTGTTTTTCTGTCAACTACATTTCCTGCCCCTATTGAGATGATTGTTTTTATTTTATTTCTGTGATGTATTACATTTATTGATTTTTGTATATTGAACTTTCATTTGCCTCCCAGGGATAAGTCCCACTTGGTAATAATGTATATGCCTTTTCATGTGTTCTTGAATTTGGTTTGCTAACATTTTGCTGAGAATTTTTGCATCTATGTTCATCAGGGATATTGGTCTATAGTTTTCTTGTTGTATCCTTATGTAGTTTTGGTATCAAAACTATGGTGGCCTCATAGAATGAGTTTGGAAATGTTCCCTCCTCCTCGATATTTTGTAATAGTTTGAGCAGGATGGGTGTTAATCTCTCTTTAAATGCTTGGTAGAATTCACCAGTGAAGCCATTTGGCCCTGAAGCTTTTTGTGCTGGAGGTTTTTAATCATTTCTTCAATCTCTTTGCTTGTTACTATTCTGTTCAAATTTTCTATTTCTTCTTGATTCATTCTTGATAGGTTGTGTGTTTCTAGAAATACATCTATTTTTTCTAGGTTATATAATTTGTTGCCGTATAATTATTTGTGGTAGTCTGGTGTAATTCACTGTGTTTCTGTAGTATCAGTTGTAATGTCTCCTGTTTCATTTCTAACTTTATTTATTTGACTCTTTTTTTTTTTCTTCTCTAGCTAAATGTCTTGTCAGTTTTGTTTTGTTTTGAAGAATCAGCTCCTAGTTTCATTGATCCTTTCTATTGTTTTTCTGGTCTCTCATTTATTTCTATTCTGATTTTTATTATTTTCCTTTTTTTCTGCTAACTTTGGGCTTAATTTGTTTTTCTCTATTTCCTTGAGGGGAAAAGTTACATTGTTTCTTTGAGATCTTTCTAATTTCTTAATTTATGCATTTAATGCTATAAATTTTCCTTTCAGAACTGCCTTTGCTGAGTTCTACAAGATTTGATGTGTTGTTTTTTAATTTTCACTTGTTCTGAGATAATTTATTTTTATATTTATGCTATGTGTGTCATAAATACTATAATACATTTTACAGTATTACTATTTTCAGTACAATTACTATTCCTTCTCTTGTAGAGTGCTAAAATTCCATCTGTTATCATTTTACTTCTGCCTAAAGAGTTTTCTTTAACATCTCTTATTGTACAAAGCTGCAGGTGACAAATTCTTTCTCTTTTTATTTACCATACAAAGGACTATTTTTAGTTTGTCTTTTGCCTTTATTTGCAAGAATTCTTTTTTGCATATGAAAATTGTATTTGCATATGCAAATTGTATTTTTCAGTACTTTAGAGATATTGTTGCATTTTCATCTGGACTGAATATTTTGTGATGAGAAATCTATGATCATTTTTCTCTTTTTTGTAGCATATTATTCAGGGTTCACTAGAGAAACAGAACCTATAAGATAGGTTGATAAATGGATGATAGATAGAAAAGGATATTTATTATAGGATTTGGCTCACATTATCATGGAGGCCACGAAGTCCCACAATTTGTTGTCTGCAAACTGGAGGGCCAACGAAGCAGGTGGTGTAATTTCTGTGTAAATCTGAAGGCCTGAGAACCAAGCGAACCAATAATTTAAGTCCCAATTTGAGTCCAAGGATCTAAGAATCATGAACACTTATATCTGAGGATAGGAAAGGATGGATATCCCAATTGAAGCAAATGACAAATTCTTCTCACCACCTTGTCATTCCATTCAGACCCTCAATCAATTGTATATCTATCCATGTTGATGAGGCTGATCTTTACTTAGTCTATCACTCCAAATTTCATCTGAAAACACCCTTACAAACACACTCAGATATGTTTTACCAGCTATTTGGGCATCCCTTAGCTCAGTCAGGTTGATAGATAAATTAACTATCACATGAAAGTAAGGTGTCTATTTTCTCTAGCATTGTTTTCTTTTTTCTCTTTATTGCTGGTTTACCATAATTTGATTATGATATGTCTTAGTGTAATTTTCTTTGTGTTTATCCTGCATCAGTTTCATTTAGTGTTTTAATTTTGTGAAATTATAAAATTCATCCACTATGAAAATACTTTCAGCATTATTCTTCAAACAGATTTTTTTTGTCCTGTATCCCTTCACATGTATACATTTTGCAGCTCCAATTACACATATATTAGATAAATTAGACATATATGAGGCCTGTTGACATTATCCCATAGGTCACTGAGAGTCTTTTTATTCTGTTTTCAGGGTTTTTTATTCTCTTTGTTATTCAGCTGGACAATTTCTATTGCTATGGTCCAAGATCACCAATATTTTCTTTTTCAAAATGTAAGTTCTATTAGTGCCATCAGAAAAATTTTCACTTTACATGTTTTATTTTCATCTCTAGAAGTTCCTCTTATTTTCCATATCCCATGTCCCTTACATTAATACTTTCTTCAAATTTTTAAGCACATTTATATTGGCTCTTTCAAGATCCTTTACAGCTAATTCTATCATCTTTTCCATCATTTATGGGAATGTTTTTATTTTCTGATTTTTCTCCTGGCATGCTTATTGACATATCTTATTTTTCATTGAGTTTGGGACATAGTGAATGTTACATTGTTCAATGTCTGGATTTTGTCTGGCATATTTGCTTGTAAATAAAGTTACTTGCAGATTAACTAAAACTCTTTAAAGTTTATTTTTAAAATTTTTTAGAGCAAGCTTAGAATGGCCTATTAATAGTTTATTTAATAATTTAATTAATAATCTGAAACACATGTACCACAATGAAATAAAACTATTTACTTAATAAATTTCCATTCTGTATTATATATACTTTTTCACCAGGGTTCATTTTTAAAATTTTTTTATCTCTGTGCTTAATACAGGATAAGATACAGTGTAGATAATAAATGTTTTGAGTAGATGGATAGTACTTCAATATAAATGAAATAAAGCAAGAGTACTGTTAGACATGTGAGGAAATAAAACATACAAAGATTAGTGAGGGTGTCTATGAATTCTAGAAAACGGAGACTCAAAGATTAAAAATCTCTCAGCAAAAAAATTTCTAGATTATATTTCTCTCAAATACAATCTAGGGGAAAGTTTTCCTAATTCTAATTTATATCTTAGATATGTAATCTGATAACTTTAGGTGCTAATGGCAATCGGTTACCTACTGAGAATAATGTTACTCTACCTACTATGTAATATTCTGATAGAAATTTGGCTACCTATATAATTTTGGAATTCATATTTTATGTGTAAAGCAATACATTAGTGTTCTAAATTTGCCCATCCTGATAAAGTGGGTCAACTAATAATCAAATTTCTGAATATACAGAGTTGAAAATTCCACGCTGTACTTGTGAGGTACTTGAGGTAACCTCACAAAACTATTCTAGTCTTTATAAAATGGGACACAATATAATCCGGTAGTAAAATTCCAAGTTCTAGAGCCAGGGCATATTTTCTAATGTGAAAAATAAAGTAACATAGAGATCATGGCTTTTGCACAAAGCAGGAGACTTTTCCAGTTAGCATTTGAGCCATGTGTAAGCTACCCTGTTTTACTTACAAAAAAGCAACTAGAATACCTATAAAATGTGTCCTATTGTTGCTGCACAATTCAGAGACAGGGTCCCAATATCTAGACTGAATGTGAGAGAGCATTCAAAGCTGAGAGCTTAAGTTGGGACTGCTCTTGTGCAGAATGTTCGGTGTGGGGGACATAATTAAAGGACCTGTAGTTGAAAACAGAGACAACTAAAGCCAGATAAATAATTAGGATTGCTATTTATTTATGATGTATTTATTTATTTTAAAGAGAGAGAGGGTGGGAGGAAGGGCAGAGGGAAAGGGAGATAATTTTCAGCAGACTCTTCACTGAACACAGAGACAAACATGGGGCTTCATCCCAGGAACTTGAGATCATGGCCTGAGCTGAAATCAAGAATTGGATGCTCAATGGATTGAACCACCCAGGCACCACTGAATCTCTATTTAAAGCCTGACACTTGAGCACATACAAACAGAGAGACAGAAATAGCTTTGAAATAGGTTTTGAAAATTATGAAAGAAAGAAATGTCTATTTTGGCTCAGAATGCTATGGGTCACAACAGAGGTCTGTGAAAAGACAGTGGAGAGCTAGAAGGTGACAAGACATTTTCCTTAACTATCACTGGCTAATGTTTCAAAATTTCCCAGTGGGGAAGTTTGAAAATCAGTGCCAAAACCATATTAGCACAGTAGTTTATTACACACACACACATGCATCTGCACACACATACAAAACACACTTAAATATTTGTACTAAAGTTAAGTATTATATACCTTATCATTAAAAACAACCTTTCTTTAAATATAGTTCTGAGTCAAAAGACAACTTTAGGTATTGTTAACTGAATTATCTAAATAAGAAAAGAACTCAAATGAAAATTTCAAGCAAAAAATAAGATGCTTTTAATTGATAGACCCAGGAAGCCTCACATCTGGTGTTTAAATAGTTCTCTCTAGGCATTCAGTGTCACTTGGGCATCTAATGGAGATATCAAATTTTCTTTTCCATCAAGACTGCTTCACCCAAATTCTAACCTCCTTCAGTGTACAGAGACTATATCTTTCCAGTTGCTGAGGTCAAAACTATGGATTTGTATGAATTTTTTAATAAGCTATCTGTAAATTATTAGGAAATCCTGTTGATTCTACTAAAATAAAACTAGTATTGGATGACTTACCTCCACTGCTACCACCCTGTCAAAGCCACCATCATCTTCCACCTCAATTATTGCAATAGATTTTTAGTTGCTTTCCTTCATTCCCCCTTGTTTTAGTAATAGTTTCACAAACACTTAGAACAATGGCACATAATAGGTGCTCAGTAAATATGTATGGATGAATGAAAGAATAAGTGAAATATCCATATTTGCTGCACCTAATGTAACACGGGCACTCATGTTGTTACTAAGATCCTCTCAATCATCACTCAGCGGTGACATTGACAGTTAACTCTAAATTTTTTATATTTAGGGGACCCCTGGGTGGCTTAGCAGTTTGGCGGCTCCCTTCAGCCCAGGGCATGATCCTGGAGTCCTGGTGTTGAGTCCCACATTGGTCTCCCTGAGTAGAGCCTGCTTCTCCCTCTGCCTGGGTCTCTGCCTCTCTCTCTCTCTCTCTCTCTCCCTCTGTGTCTCTCATGAATAAATAAATAAAATCTGTAAATAAATAAATAAATAAATAAATAAATTTTTAATATTTAGTTAAAATTTATAATAAAATATTTCATACACAGAAGTATATAAAATAATGTCTATATAGTTTTAGAAAACAATAAAATATTTAGAAAACAAAACATCACTAATAGCTCTGAAGCCTCCTGTTTAGCTTTCCATAACTATATCCTCCTTTTCCTTAAGAAGTAGCTACTACCCTGAATTTTTGTTTATCATTTCCTTTCTTTTCTTGTCGAATCACAGACATATGCAACTCTGAAAAGATAGAATTTAATTTTGTAATTTTTACTTTGTATAAATAGAATTATCTTCTATTATTTCTATTATTATATATAATATATATAATATATATTATTATTATATATAGAATTAACTTCTATTACTTCTCTGCAATTTATTGTTTTTCACTAGCTCTAGTTTAAATGTCCTCTGGTATGCAAATTACTATATGCAGACTTTCCAAAGGATACATTGTCCCTTGTTAAAACTGACCTGCTTATAATAGAGTTTTAGGTATTACTTTTCCACCTCTACTTTTGTAATAGCCTCTTTTCTACATCTGTCCTTACTATATCTTATAGTGTCAAAATCTTCAGGGATTCAGAACAGGAACAGTTGGAAATAGTGGACTTGAGAAAGTGACAAACTATGCTGAGTCTGAAACTCTGAATGGTCCGAGTTGCACAGCTTTTTATATCTCTATATCTACACACATAATGCGTATGTACACACACACAGAGAATCAGAAGACCTCAGGACCAGAGATAGGTTTTTAATTACTCATGGAAAATTCTGCATCCTCAATTCCTTCTGCTGCAATGCCCTATAAGGAATTAAGGTTGATTGTAGGTATCACCTGAGCACACAAGGGAGTTTGTACAACAGGAGAGAGACCTCAATGTTATAAACCTAGAAGCTGAAATAGGGCAACTGGCACAGTTGATCCTTTTGCCCTTTAGAGACAGAGACCTTTGCTCTAGAATGTAAATATATCCTCTCTAGGAAGAAGAGGGGATGTTCTTTAGGTTTACCATTCCTGGAATGTAAGCAAATGTGTCCAAGGGAGAGGTCACTAAAGCTCACTAAAGGTCTCTCACTCTCATGGTTTGTTTACCATTCAGCCATTTTTAATCCAGGTTGATGATAGGGTAGTTTTGTTCAGAAAGCCCTTTATAGGCAAAAAATATGAAATATTTATAGAGCATTGTTGTTTGGCAATATGGTGACTGAATATAAATTAATGTAAATCTTTTCCTATTTTTACTTTTAACAAGTTTGGAGGAATATCCAAATTGTCATTCAACTGTTCATTAACAATTATTTTTCACAATATATCATGAGGTGATTTGGGCATATGACCCAGAAGTCTGAAAGGAGTTCAAAGAGTTGAATGATATTACTATTACAAAACTTTTTTTTACTCCTGTCCACTTGTTTAAAGACCACATGTTGTCTTATTTGTATAAAAATGAAAATACAAATAGAATTGATGTGGACCCATGTCTTATTTTAGTAAAAAATAATATTAATATGGAGAGACATGAATTTATTGTAAACAATGTCTGAGATCTATTTCTAGCAAAATACTGTTATTAATAATTATCAACAAAATGTGTTATACATTTATGTTGTTAAATCAGTTGTGTATTGTTAATAATTGTCTGATAACCCTATTGAGGGAAAAATTTTTAACTTAACCTCACTTACTACCTCTTAAAGAACTTTTTTCTAAGTAATTCTCTTATCTTCACCTATACACATAAACAAATAATACACATTTATGTCTCAATTTATTTTCTTTCTTCCTACTCTTCCCAGACCTTGGTGACCTTAACATTGAGCCTTTTGTTTTGTTTATCCTCGGGGCCTAGCACAGTACCCCAATGGAGTATGCATGCAATAAATGTCTTGTTAAAAGCATATGTACAGAAATAAGGGAAATTACAGTGGGCTGAAGAAGTCTGGAAGTTAAGGAGGAGTCCCAAGAGAAGTGGAACTTATGTTGGACTTGTATTGGAGCTTATAGTTGGATTAATTGGATGCTCATAAAGAGAATGCACATTCCAGAGAGGGGCAAGGACAATTTTTAAAAATGATACTCAACTACTGAGCTACCCAGGTGCCCTGGGGCAAGACAATTTAAGCTTCTTTCTTGAAAAGTAGTCATAAATGTATAAGGGAGTAAATCATGCATTTATATGTCACCTCCATTTCCATCATACTGATGTTCTGGTGGGAATATTTGAAGGGAAAGGAACTGCAATGGTGTCAGTTAAGTCAAAAGCTGCCCCATTTTTACCCATCCCAAAAACAGGCATTCAGCTGAAGCTCGTTCTTTCATTCCTCTTGTCTTAAAAAAAAAAAAAAAGTATTATGGTATTATGGGTCACCTAAATTAATCTTTATTAGAAGCACACATTGAAATGGATTGTCCTTTAAAAATAAATTGAACTTCATTGAAACCATGGGCTAAGTAGTAGGCATTAAATCATGAACCAAAAAGCTCAAAAGGCCAGAAAACCACTAGCTGAACCAGCAAATTATTAAAATGGCATCATGCTCATGGCTCCAATTAGTAGTTTACCTACATCTGTGATCAATTAAACTAGATCCTCAAATTAAATCCCAATCGTATTTGTTTATTTCTCTTTAAGGGGTGGTCTGTAAAGTCCAGCTTGCAACACAGATATTTTTTCCCCCTAGGCACTTCAGCAATCCTTTAAATTAAACAAAATTTGGTTATTTGGTAATAATGATTAAAACGCCCCTCTATTTTACTTATTTTTATCATTCTTTTTTATCTTTATCATTCTTTAAGCTCTATTCTAGGTATTTAGGTAATAACATATACAAAATGACTTATTTTTTTTAATATGGCTTTTGAGATCAGGACCTTTTTATTTTAGTTCCTAAGAGAATGGTCCCCAGAGAAGGAACTGCAGGAATGTTATCATTGTACCAAAGAAATAGATTTGCCTTCAATAGTGCCAAGATACAATGGTATAGAAACTCATGGAAAAGCAAATATTCTGTAAAAATATTAAAGATTTTATTCTTTCAATCAGCTGTACTTTCTCTTCTTCTGAGCCTTCCTGCTAAGCTAACAAGAACTTATGGAGAAAGAAGGATAATATCAGCTATTATTAACATTGTTAGGATATGCTAATACTTAATAAAAGATTCAGATAATCACATAAAATGGTATATATTTTCAAATATAAAAGTAAATATAAAAACCTGTGCAACCTGGATATTTATTATTTATACTTAATATCAAATTAGTAAATATTTTATTCATGCATTCACTTAATAAGCAGGAAGCACCCATTATTTCTCTGGCACTTAGGATACTTTCTTGGCCCTTTTAGGTAGAAGTACAAATATAAGACAAATTTCCACCAAAAAGGGAGCTACCATTATAGGGTACATATAGAAAAAGCATGACATAACTTAATTATAAGAATTAGATTTGCAACATGAGAGATGTACTAACATCTATCATTAGTGCTATAAGGAATTGCTGTGTGGAGAATTTTCATCTGGTTGGGGTAATCAGAGAAGACCTATAACCATACTGCTGAGCTTTAGCACCATCTGACTGTCAACAACAATTTATGTGAATGTCTCAAAAACATCTTAAACTAAAAAAAATAAAATAAAATAAAATAATTTCTAACATTAAATCCACGACTTCCCATTTTATTTTATTTTTTTAAAAGATTTTATTTACTCCTTTGAGTGAGAGACCACAAGCAGTGGGGGAGAGAAAAGCAGGCTCCCTGCTGAGCAGGGAGCTTGATGTGGGGCTCCATCCCAGGACCCTGGGATCATGAACTGAGCCTAAGGCAGATGCTTAACCAACTGAACCACCCAGGCACCCCTCATAGCCCTCATTTTAAACTAGTTCCTTCTTCAATAGTTTTTGGTGGCATAACCTTGTGCTCATTTCCTTGAGTTGAAAATCTGGAAATTATCATTGACATTCCATCTTCTTATGCCTGCATTCAACCATTTATCTTCTAACATTTCTTGACTCTTCTCACTAATCCTACTACCAATGCCTTGTTGGATACAGCAATCTTCTCATTGAACTTCTTGCTTCATATCTTTGATTCTTGAGCCATATGATAAACAGCCATCAGACTAATCTAGTTAAAATGCAGGAAAAAATAAATAAAATGCAGGAATAGTTATGTATTTCCCTTTTTGAAATTGTCAGGTGACTTAACATCTGCAGGATAAAGTCCCATTCCTTCACATTTTGTGGTGTTTCTTTATAATCTTGTTTTTGTCTAACTATCCAGCCTCAACTCTTAATGACCATTACACAAAAATTTATGCTTAGCAACATCAAATTGTTTGTAGTATGATTTTACTTAAAATTCCTTTATTCTTTTCAGGGGTCACCAATTCCAATAAATCTCTCTGTGGCCACTGCCAATCAGGTAAATGATGTTATTTCTCTGTTACATCAGAGTACTCGGTCGCACTCTGTTCCTACATTGTTTTATTATAACTTACAGTAGTTGACTGTCATATCTGCCTCACCCACCAGATTAAAAGATGTTTAAGTCAGGGATGCTCTGTTCAGCTTTGTGCTCCCAGTATCTAGTACAGTATCTGACACAGAGTTAGCATTTAATGAAGTGAGCCTTGAAGAATGGGAAGGGTTTTAATAAAAGCAGCCTTTCGCCTTTCTGTATTGTATTAGCAAGATAGGATGATGTGCCCTGGAATGGATAAGAGGATAAACATTTTTCCCTTGTTCCTATAAAACAAGGGAAACATTCTCTAAAAATAGTTTAAACCACTAGAAGAACTCAATGAGGCTCATAGTCTAACCTAGATTAGAGAACCAGGTTGATAGAATTCTCTTTCACTGTTATGATTGTATAATACTCAAATATCATGTTTATCATGGTATTAATTATTAACTAATTGTTAATGCTTAGTGGCTAATAAGGTATTTTGTAGGATGTCCCTCTGTTAGAATCTGTCTGATGCTTTTTTTTTCCTCATGAGTGGATAGTAGTTATGAGCATTGGGAAAGAAAACCAAAAAGGTAAAATGCTAGTCTCACCACATCGTATTCAGGGTGTGTGCTATCAACATGATTTATCACTGTTGATGTCAATCATCATCACTTGGCTGAAGTAGTGTGAGTCAAATTTCTCCACTGTAAAGTTCCTATATTTTCTCCCCTTTTTCATATTATAGACACTAAAAAGAAGTCACTATATACAACCCGTTCTTAAGTCCCTCTTGAGAATGGAGTATCTACATAAATTTTGAAGAGCTTTTCTTTGAGTAAATTTTTCTTATCCCTCACATACTTATTGATTCAATCATTTATTTATGTAAAGTTATGAATGTTTATTGCATATGTTGTGTAATTATCCAATACTTCTTTATGTTGCTTAAATTGTTCCAGCTTTGGCCACTGGGATCTTTGTTTGGCTCTCGTGCCTCTTCATCATACCCCCAACAATGTAAGGTTTTGTTTTTCTTTTTTAAAGCTCATTCTTACTTTGTGGCACCATGAGATATTCTAGGCTTATCTTGTATATTTCCTGTCCCAGTCCTAGAATAAGCTATTTAACCAAGAAGCCCTGGTTCTTTTTATTGGAAGATATTAGAAACCAAGATTTGGATTCTATGCACGCTTTCTGTCCCTGAGGCATTTATTTTAGGCCCCCTAAGCACCTAAAAGCAAAGAAATATGTGTGTATATATGAGCCCATCTATATACATATACCTATAAATATTTCTATATGTAATCATCTGAATGTATATTATACTAAACATTAGTTCCTATTGATGTCTCCAATTCTAACTCATTACACATGTATCATTCAAAGCTCTCCACTTTGCTTATATGTAAATTCCTACTCCAACAGTGAGAAACCTGGCTACCATCTGGTACCCATTTAATTGTTTGATTTCCAGTTCACATGTATTATAGTATCAGACTTGTTAGCCCATACCCCCTTGTAAAACAACTTAATAACTAGGAAATAGTGCTTATGTTCAACTCATTTTGTCATAAGTTTTATAGATTCCATGCATTCCCAAAGTTACTTGGGTACAAATACCCCAACCCTCTCAATGATTTCTTTTTTCCTCATATATTTGGAATACAATTAGATTCTCTTTTCACAGTGATCACTCCGTCCTGGGATTCCATGACCTCCTAATTTATTTATTTTTCATATGTATACATTAAGGCTCACCTTTTTACTGAAGTTCTGTTGGATCTGACAATGCATTATGTCATGTATTCACCATGACAATATCATGCAGAATAGTTTCATCACCACCAATAAACACATTAAAAATTATCTTGTTTTTGATCACACAGATTCATTTATAGCCTTTTTAAATGCTTAACTTAGAGGATCCAAATCGTCACAGGATTAGAAAAAAATCAAATAGAAAAAAATTCCTAGATACATCCAGAATACAATTGTTTTAACTACTGATCTGAATTCACAAAATAAAAAATTTTCACTTCCAAAATTTTGTTCCCAATTCTTCATATAAAACTTCCTTGTTTTTCCTGGTAAATTGAAAACTCCAGGGACTTATTTTTTTTCCACCCTCAAATCCAACATGCCCAGAGGTCAGCAAACCAAAATGGAAACAAAGGTACATCCTGTACAATTTCAAGTTGTTTCTTAACATTGTAAAAACACACCCAGATTGCCACAATACAAATGTTCTATAGTGCTTAACATTTTTTTTTCTAATTTTGGAAAACAATAGACAATATATTTACTGCAACTTTTTTTTCATAGCAATAGATCTCAACAAGCAGAAAAAAATGGAGATGTCACAGTGAAATCCAGTCACTGGTCTATGCTCTACATATATTAATAGGCATAGTAACTGATTTAATATCTCCAACAACCATAAGATGTGGGTACTATTTCTATCCTCATCTTAAAGATAGGAAAATTAAGGCACAGCAAAGTTAAGTACCTTGCTCAAAGTCACTGGTATTTATTTACTCAAGTAAGCAGTGGGCATGAGTACTAGAAACTCCAGTGATGCTCTTCTTCTTTCACCAGAGAAATAGTACCCTGGAAATATTTTCTGGGCTAAGAAATGTCTCAACTTTTCTCTCAAGTAGGACTGTGATTATATGAGAGAGTATTTGGGGCAAACATAATGGCTCTTTTGGAATATTGACAATGACCTTCTTTGTGTGCCAGATGTGGTTATGGTCTGGAGAAGATTGCACAACATCTGTCAGACAAAGATTTTTATTTGAGAGAGTGGAACCGGAGCATGGATATCTACTAATAACCAGATATCCGGCTTCCCAAAGAATTATACTTCATTGCACAGGAAGGACAAGCAGCTGGGTTTTGCATTGTGCAATGTGCTTATACTGCACTCCAAAACAACCACAAAGCATTAGATTGTGACAGCTCTTGAAATTTAACTGTCTCTACTAATAAACATCAATTTTTAACAACCAATACAGATTCATTTTAAAAAGTGCTAGTATTAAACAAGTGTGAGCATTGGTGTATGCACTGTGGATCCATGCATGCTTAGTAGTGTATATATAATCCAACCATCAAGCAAAAGGTATTCCTCATATTCATTCTACAAAGTGAAATAAAGATTAAGTGAGTATGAGAACAAGTATTAAAAACAGTAAGAAAGTTGTAACAGATGTGGTAAGATAGAAACAGATCTAAAAATAGAAATTCTTTCAATGGAATACCAGGTAATGATGTTTAGAGAAACACAGAAATGAGAAGATACTTACAATAATAATTCTGAAACATATCTTTCTTGAACTTGGCCATTCAGATTGGCAACTTGGATTTTATCAGACATGAATTACCTCAACATCATCCCCCTTTTCTCTAATTTTATTTTTTAGCTTTAATCATTTTATTCTGCCCTCCCATCTCAAGGGAAGAAATGTGTACTTTATCACCTGAGAAAGTTCCCTCATATCCTCTCTTTGTCAATTCCCAA
Organism: Canis lupus familiaris; assembly: GCF_011100685.1. Classification (NCBI taxonomy): domain Eukaryota; kingdom Metazoa; phylum Chordata; class Mammalia; order Carnivora; family Canidae; genus Canis; species Canis lupus. Next base: position 12,521,274 of record NC_049253.1, on the reverse strand, counting down.
ACAGTGTATATGGAGCCCTTTGACCTCTGAGTCTGCCCTTATGGGCTAGCCACAGTCACCTTATGCTAGGTAAATTCCTATTTAGGAGTCCAGCTTTAATATTAATCTCTTCTGTAAATAAGTATTTTCCCTTTCCTAGCTTTGAGAAAGAATCCTTCCTCTTTCATGTCCACATAGCATTTTGTTAAAACTATTAGCATTTCACTTAGGAAAGCACTAGAAACAGAAATTCTCAGACCCTATCCAAGACCCACTGAATCAGAATCTATGTGGATAAGACCTAACAATATGTAAGTGATTCTCAAGTTTGGAAACCTCTAAGTCAAAGTTCTGTGGCTTTGCAAAAGTAGTTTGATTTGTCTAAGCCTCAATTTAATTATCTGTGAAATGAGAATACCATCACTTTCTTGTAGTTACTATGCTACAAGATGCTACTATGCTAGTCAAATAGCAGATGAGACTATTATATCATTTATTATTAATGTGCGACTGGGGCTTTATATAGTTTCTAAAAAAAAAAAAGTTGTATAAGAGCCTATGGTAATGGGTGAATAATTTTGTAATCTTTTCTAAATATACAAAATATAAAATCATAAAAGGAAAAGAGTGATGAATTCAACTTCTGTATAGCAGAAACTCCATAAGTAAATCCAATAAGCAAAACTGTTATCATTATGCTAGTCACATTTTGTAAGAATAACTGTATGTCCTTTAGTCTGCATGTCTCCTAGAATGAAGCCTATATCTCTTAAAAGATCAGTGCTTAGCATAGTACCTAGTGAGAATCTACAGATACTTATTCAATGAATAGATAAAAAGAGAAATAACCCATGATGCTGATTCTCAATTTGATTCCATTCATCACAATGTCTTAAAAATTATTTTAGTGTCTTTTGGAAATTCATGGAAAATCACCATTGCTTTGGCATTTGCTACCATTTCCATTTATATGCTTAAGTGCCAAAACTTGCACCCTCATCTTAACTTTTTTCTATTCAACCCATTCATGACACCTTGGAATTTCTGAAAGGGATCCGTAGGAATTTTCTCTAAGTTGACTGCCTTTAAGATAGTTGACATGAAACAGTGCTCAAATGGAGGTGATAAGTTGGGATCTGAGATGCTAGATAACACTGCTATGTCTCTTCTTGTCTTAATATTCTAATGTGAGATAGCCCACAGAATATTGGGCTTAACTTAACTCAATGTTAAGAATGTTCCACCAGCTTCTATGGGACTTAATGAGAAGATATCGATTTCTTTTCTTTTCTTTTTCTTTTTTAAAATATTTTATTTATTTATTCATGAGAAAGATAGAGAGAGAGGCAGAGACAGAGGCAGAGGGAGAAGCAGGCCTCATGCAGGGATGAAGGACTCGATCCTCGATCCCCCGAATTCAGGATCACGACCTGAGCTGAAGGCAGGCACCAAACCTCTGAGCCACGCAGGGATCCCTATTTTTTTTGTTTTTAAGCTAAACTTGTACTGCTAGAGTTTTCAGCTAAAATGATAATAAAAAATGAGAAGCTTTATGTAAAGAACATGTATTATCTGTTTTTTCTAACAAGGAAAGTTATGAATGGCCTTCAGTTTGGGGTGGGAGTTTGAAGATGGGGTCCTTTCTTGAGCTTTAGAGTCTTTTTTACAAAAAGCCTTTCCTTGTATTATTAGTTTTTGTTTTTGTTTTTGTTTTCTATGGGAGACTGATCACCATTATAAAGACATAGTCTGTTTCTAAATTCCTGAGGAAACTCCATACTGTTTTCCAGAGTGGCTATACAAGCTTGCATTCCCACCAAAAGTATAAGAGGGCTCCCCTCTCTCCACATTCTTGCCTACATTTGTTACTTCCTATCTTGTTAATTTTAGCCATTCTGATGGGTGGGAGATGGTAACTCATTGTGGTTTTTATTTGTATTTCCCTGATGCCAAGTGATGTGGAGCACTTTTTTCTTGTGTCTGTTGGCCATTTGTATGTCTTCTTTAGAGAAATGTCTGTTCATGTATTGTGCCCATATCATGATTGGATTATTCATTTTTTGGGTGTTGAGTTTGAGATGTTCTTTATAAATCTTGGATACTAACCCTTTATCTGATATGTCATTTGCAAATATCTTCTCCCATTCTGTAGGTTGTCTTTTAGTTTTATTGATTGTTTCCTTTGCTGTGCAAAAGCATTTTATCTTGATGAAATCCCAATAGCTCATTTTTGCCTTTGTTTCCCTTGCCTTTGGGGATGTGTCTAGTAAAAAGTTGCTGTGGCTAAGGTCACAGAGGTTGCTGCCTGTACTCTCCCCTAGGATTTTAATGGATTCTTGTCTCACATTTAGGTCTTTCATCCATTTTGAGTGCACCTCAATGTTTATAGCAGCAATGTCCACAATAGCCAAACTGTGGAAAGAGCCAAATGTCCACTGGCAGATGAATGGATAAAGAAAATGTGACATATATATATATACATACACACACACATATATACAATATATATAGTTATATATTTACAATATATATTATGGTACATATATATACACACCATATATGGTATAATATATACTATATTACATACCATATATATACTATAGCATATGCTATAATATATATATACCATATATTGTGTAATATATATTACGTTATATATACACATATATACATAATATATTACATTATATATGTGTATATATACATAATATATTACATTATATATGTGTATACATATTATATATACATATTATACATATGTATACATATTATATACATATACATATTATAATATATTGCAGTATATATATGGTATATATATAATGTAATATATTTACATACAATGGAATATTACTCAGCCATCAGAAAAGATGAATACTTACCATTTACATTGACATAGATGGAACTGGAAGATATTATTCTAAGTGAAATAAGTCAATCAGAGAAAGACAATTATCATATGGTTTCACTTATATATGGAATACAAGAAATAGTGCAGAGGACCATAGGGGAAGGGAGGGAAAACTGAATGAGAAGTCATCAGAGAGGGAAAAAAATCTGTGAGAGACTCTTAACTATAGGAAACAAACTTATGGTTGCTGGAGGGGTGGTGGGGGGATGGGGTAATTGGGTGATGGGCATTAAAGAAGGCATGTGATGTGATGAGCATTGAGTGTTATACACAACTGATGAATTATTGAACACTACATCTGAAAATAATGATGTATTATTATATGTTGGCTAATTGAATTTAAATTTTAAATAAGAGAAAAAAAACAGTCTGTAATATGGGAGTATACAGAAGGGAAGATTAATCCTAACGAGGGAGATTTGGATAAACTTTTTAGAGGAGATGTTTTTTTGATGGACCCCTGAAGTATAGATAGTTCTTCAACCAACAGAGATAAAAGGAAAACTAAGATTGAGCAAAGAGTATGAAGAAAATCCTGGAGATAGGAGAGAATCGATTTTGCTAAGGAATGGTGAGAAGTATAGTGGGAGATGAAACCGATGTGCTAAGTGATCAGATTGGGCTGCACCAGATTAAAGACCTTCCTTATAGATTTACAAACATGAACTCTATATGCAAGGAGGAGCCACTGGTGGACTGATCATATGGGTCTTGAAAGTCAAAGAAAGCAGCTTTTGCTCCTAATATTTTTTCAACTTCAATTCAGGCTACATTTCTGTTTTTGTGTCTCTGAGATAGCTTGTTGTACCACTGAATGAACTATTTTTATATAAGGTAGTTTGAATGGGTTTCTCTTCCTTGCCAGAACAAATAAGCAAACAATACAAATGTTTTGATTGGGATATTTAGGATGGTTAATTTTATATGCCAACTTGGCTAGGCTAAGGGATACTCTTATTTCTGGGAGTGTCAGTTGAGAGTATTTTGGAAAAAGAATTGCAATTGAATCAGTAAACTAGGTAAAGAAGACCTGCCCTCACCAATATGGGGAGTCAATGTTGGTGGGTATCTTCCAATCCAATGTGGGCTTAAAGAGAATAAAAAAAATGAGAAAGGGCAAATTCTCTCTCTTCTTAGGGTGAGAAATCTGGCTTCTCTTGTCGTGGAGCACCCTTGGAGCTCCTAGTTCTCAGGCCTTCAGATAAGAGCACGTGCATGCGTGTGTGTGTGTGTGTGTGTGTGTGTGTGTATCAATTCCTCTAATAAACCTCTCTGTATGTGTATATCAACATAGATATACAGATATAGATCTGTATATGCCCTATTGGTTCTGTTTCTCTGGGGAACTGTGACACACATATTAGGCAAATGCACATTTTTTCTATAACAACTCATATTTTTCTCATTCTTTATTGTTAAAATATATATTTATAAGCACAGTGACTGGAGTCATAATGCCAATATTCAAATCTCATTCATTACTTAACTTCTCTGTGTATCCATTGGACGGGATAATAAAAATACTTCCTACAGTTGTTTTGAAAATTAAACTGTTGTATGTTGAAATATTGGGAAAATGCTTGATTCATAGAAACTTTTGATAAATGTTAGCTATGAAAATTTAAGGCTACCAAAAACTCACATATGCAGAAAAATGATCCTGAAAAAAATTTATAAAATAAGGGATTTTCTCTTTTCCTTTGAACGTGTGATAAACAATATAACGATCATATTTTGCACTAATGCACATTTTGGAAACAGACATTACCACTACAGTAAGGGAAGGTGTTTCAGGGATAAGAAGCAAGAAAGTAGATAGATGTGAACATGAAAGTAAGAGGGTTTTGGAGAGATATTTTTTCCCAAAGGAGAAATGCAATATGTAATATTTTTAAATGTGTAGATATTAGTTTATATTTTTATTATGTACCCATACTATCTTGACATTAGAATAAACTGTTTTGGGGTTTCTTATCCATTTGTGAAAGAATCATTAACAATATCACCTATGAAAAATCTTCAAGGTTATCCAAAGTACGTCGTTCTATGAAGATTCCAAGAATGGCTCTATGTTATGCAACATTTGGGAAAGGAGGAAAAGACCCTCAGGATCAACAACTGACCTGAAAGTACCTCTTGAACATTTGCATTTTAAAACTGTTTGAAGATTTCCTTCTTTCTGGCATAGTTTAATCCAAAACCCCCAGCTCTTATGGCCCCTGAATTATCAACGTTTCCGTATCATTTTAAAAGAAAAAAAAAAAAACCACAATTGGTTCAAGTGCATTGCAAAATAAAAAAATAATTCAGTTGATGCTTTTGGTGCTTTGACTTAGTTTTTGTTTGGATTCTTCATTTTAGTTTTTTAACCCTTTCATATATTTGCCAAATTACTTTGGAAACTCATCATCATCCCCTATCAATGAACCACATTTTCTGATGCCTTTTATTGCAATGATTTCTGACAGCCATAGGTCATGGAGTTCTGAGATATCCTGGATCAATTATTAATGTCTGAATTTGATTTTAATGTTTGAATTTGATATTAATGTCTGAATTTGATTTTATCTTTTCATGGGATAGTGACTAATTTTTCTGTCTTCAGTACAGATGTTTTCCTTGGTTGCTAACATGGCTGTTGCTTTGTTATTCCCTCTTTTTTATTATTTTGGATTTGGTTAAAAACTAGGTTGCTCACAGTGGGTAAGACAAAACTGTGAGGTGATATGCAGAAAAGGAAGCAAAAATAAAATTCATCTAATATATTCCCATTCATGATGGATAGAAAACCATGTACTGTAACACTAATATTTATGGAGTAGCCAAGTAAACTAAATTTTTAGTGAAACCTATGAAGGGATCCCTATACTCATGGATGAGTTGGATCAGAATGTTACTGAAACCCAAGTTCAGCTTCCCATTGTTCCAAAAGCCAATCTCAAGAGATAAGCTTTAGTTGGAAAGGAATATGAGCTTTATGCAGGAGGCCTGCCACCTGGGAAAAAGGCAGACTCTTGTCCAAAGGCCAACTCCAAGTTTTCTGCCTGGCCCAGGGATTTTTAAAAGGGTTTAGGTCAGTTAATCAGTAAAGGGAGTACAGTGGTCTGTAACATTTCTTGATTATGTGCAGACTGGATGGTGCCAGCTACAGATGTTATTATCATGGTGCTCAGAGGTTGAGCAAAGAGGTCTGGTTCCTTAGTGCCCAGGGGTTGTGCAAGGGGGTCTGGTTTCTTTTTTGTGATGTGCAGAAGTGCTCTGTTCTTTCTAGGAAAGAATGCATGATGTATAGATGTACAAAGAAAGGTTAATCAATCATGGAGGCTAAGGGAGGCTAAAGACTACTAGGTTGACTTAGGGGCAGAGGTGGCTTCAAGAAGAAAATTTAAAAAATAAATCTTTCTGCTTATTATGGAGTAAGTCATTTAATTTTCATGAATAATTTTAGATTTTTTACAAATGGGTACAGGAACATTGAGTTTGAATGGAATCACTGATGAAGGAGAATATACTTGAGTTACTGTACACTTTTTAAAGTAGTTTATGGCCTGTTAAAATATTTGGAGATAGAATTCCAAAGAGCAAGAGCAGAATCTGTTCTCTTCAAATGTGTCTCCTATGGGCTCTTTGATATTACCAATCTTGCCTTAGCTTCATACCATTATCAGTATGCATGGGGTCTGTCACATTGTACATTCTCAGTAAGTGCAAAATAAAAGAATTAATGACGTAGTGAATATAACTTGAAGATAGGTAGTCAAAAAGGCTCTTTTTGAACCTTTACATCTAGCTGATTCTGCCTATAAACGGCAGATCTGGATTTAAGATAATGAATTAATCCAACAGTTTTGATGAGGAAGAGAAGCAGAAAAATTTTCATCTTTAGCCCAAAAGACTGACCTATAGTCTGCATAATTTAAGGACCAAATATGTATTGATTGCTACATCCTTAAAGGGTCTTATGACTGCCTGTACATCTCACCAACAGTTAGCATCAAACTAAAAGATAAGCACCAGAGAAAGCTTGCGAAAGTAGTTTCACAAGTAGAAATTTGAAGAAAACATTTATGAACTAATGCTCCCTGCACATATCCTCCCCCTTAAGTGCTAAGCATATAACCACTGGCTTCATTCAGCAGAAGTACAGCTCTTTCTGTCCATGGTCCTGTCCCTGTACTACTTAAATAAACTTACGAAGTTGTACCATACAGTGTCTCAAGAATTCTTTCTTGGCTATGACACTTGAGGATCCTCAACAGTTTGAAAAAACATTTCTCTATGATGTGTTTTTGCCTTTTATTTGCTACCATGAATACAGCACATGACTGTGTATTTACTAAGCAAAAAAATTAAAAGATAGAAAATAAAGCCAATGAGATATACATAGGTAAGATGCATTCTACATGGGGAAAAAAAAATTTTTTTTTGGAATGTTCAGGTGTAAAATTTTATACTTTGCTTCCTTTGAGAATTCATGGGTATGTCAATCAAGTATTCCAGTGTGACATTGTGATTTTATAGTAAGAAATACATATTTCATCCTCATTTCTGGCACAGAGCTGCTAAATCCTTTGCATTTCCTGTGACTAGAGAGATAAAGGTGATTTTTGTTATGTTAACATGGTGACTTTGTAACCTTCCACTTATGGAAGGGGGCTGATTGACTGGAGAACCAACAACGTGGTTAGATGTCTGTCCCATCCCCTTGACCTTCAGGGATGGTAGAGGGCCTGGAGATTGAGTTCAACCAACAGTGGCCAATGATTTCATCAATCATGTCTATTACATGAAGTGTCCATTAAAACCCAAAAAGTGGGGGTTCACAGAGACTCCAGGTTGAGGAAACAGAATATGCCACCATGCTGGGCCCCAAACTCCACAAGAACAGAAGCTTCATTATTTGGGATCTTCCCCTGTGGGGCTGTCAATTTGTATCCTTTAATAGCCTGTGTAATAAACCAGCAATCTACATAGGTTTCCTGCATTTTGCAAGTGACTGTAACAAATTAACAAAAGCCCAAAAGGGTGTTGTGGAAACCTCTGATTTATAGCCAGTCAGTCAGAAGCACAGGTGATGATTTAGACTTGTGATTGCCATCTGAAGCAGAGGGCAGTCTTCTGGGACTGAGCCCTTTACCTGTGGAACCTGTTGCTATTCTATCTGGTATATATAGTGTCAGAATTGAGTTAAATTGTAGGATACCCAGCAGGTATCAAAAGTATTGTTTGGATGTGGGAACTGTCACCTCCACCACCTCCACCAACATTGAAACTGGTACTAGAATACTTTCACTGAGAAAATATACATTATTGTATGTGAGAACTAGGTGACCTAAACGAAATAATACAAGCTCATAATTCTTCTTTTTTAAAAAAGATTTATTTATGTATTTTAGTGAGAGTGAGAGAGAGCATTTGTGCTTGCCTGAGCAGGCGGAGAGGCAAAGGGAGAAGGGAAGAGGAGAGAGAATCTCCAGCAGACACTCCCACTGAGCATGGAGCCCCAGGAGAGGCTCCATCTCATGACCTTCAGATCATGACCTGAACTGAAATCAAGAGTCAGATGCTTAACCAACTGAGCCACCCAGGTGTCCCATAATTCATCTTTTTAATAAAATTATTTGACCATTTCCATATTAATTATAAGGTCAGTAAATTCCAGAATTCCAATCTATTTGGAATGTAATTTATGAGTTCTCACAAATAGAAAAAAATACATACACACAGATACTTGTATAACAAATATAATATTTGATTACATAACTACATTGTAGCTTATTTCAATTTATATTTACTTTCTGAGTGGATTGAACCCAATGATCTATGTCTTAATTTTCTGTAACACAATATGAATAATCCCTCTTAATAAAAATGACCCCAATGCACCACAATATTGAAAAAGGAGCTTGGGATTACAGAGAAACTTTCAATTTGCACAACTGCAATATAAAACTTACCATATTGCCTTCTAATTCATTGAATATAAAAGAATAAGGATCATACATATTGCAGCATCTGGTTAAGTATTAAACTTCCTCCTATTTTTCAGATGTCTTAAATAATCATTTGTTAGACATACAGATCCAGTCTCTTAAAATGTATCCTAGATCAGGGGCACCTAGCTGGCTCAGTTGGTGGAGCATGCAAGTTTTGATCTCAGGGTTATGAGTTCAAGCCCCACAGAGCTTACTTTAAAAAAATGTATTTCAAATTAGTTTTATTGGGGTATAATTTACATACAATAAAATATACCCATTTTTAGTGTACAGTTTGAATGGTTTGACAGACACACACACACACACACACATTTTTATGTGTATGTGTGTATCTGTGTATCCATTACTGCAATCAAGAAATAGAAAACTTCCATGATCCTCAAAACTTCCCTTGGGCCCCTACCCTAGTTAATGTCTCAGCCCACTCCTGGCCTAGACAACCATTGATATACTTCTTTTCTATCACTATGAATTAGATTTGCCTTTCCTAAACTTTTATATAAATTGGATAATAAGATATATATCCTTTTGAGTTTGGCTACTTCCACGTAGCACAATGATTTTGAGAGTCACTCATGTTGTATAGATCAGTAAATGCTTCCTTCTTACTACTGAGTAGTATTGCACTGTATGGATTGTACTATATTAATCCATTCATCTCTTGGTATATACTTACAGTATTTCTAGATTGTTATAAACTAAGCTTCTCTGAGAATTCATATATGTATCTTTGTGTGGCTATATGTTTACATTGCTCTTGGGTAAATGTTTAAAGAGTAATTGGTGGGGCACCTGGGTGGCTCAGTCAGTTAAGTGTCCAATCTTGGTTTTGGCTCAGGTCATGATCTCAGGGTTGTGAGATTGAGCCCAGGGTTGGGCTCCACACTCAGTGGGCAGTCTGCTTGACATTCTCTCCCTCTTCCTCTCTCTCTCTCTGCCCTCTATTTCTCTAAAATAAATAAATAAATCTTAAAAAAATAAAGTTGTAAGTGGTAGACTGGTACATGTATGCTTTACTTTTTGAAGTAAAATAGATGCAAACTATTCTCCAAAGAATTTGTGATGTTTTACAATGCCAACTGCCAAAAGCAATTTATGAAAGCTCTAGTTGTTCCAGATTCTCGACACTTGCTATTATCGATATTCCAAATTTTAGTCTCATTGTGATTTTTAATTGATATTTCCCTAATAAGTAATGATAATGGTATCTTTTCACATACCTGCTTATTATGTATATATCTTCATTTGTGAAGTTTTTGTTCATTTAAAATTTGTTGCTTAATTTCTTATAATTTTATAAGATGTTTATATATTCTGGATAGTCCTTTGTCATATATATGCATAACAAATATTTTCTCCTACTCTGCAGCTTTCTCTTTTTTTTTTTTCTCAATGGTTTCCTTGGAAGAGCAGAATTTTTAAAATATGGTCACACTAATCATTTTTTACTTTTTGATTGGTGCTTTATATTGATGTATTTCTGGCAACTTTTTCTTCCCTGGAGATTTTTCCCTATATTTTCTTCTAAAATCTTTGTGGTTTTAGATTTTATTTTCAGATTAATGATATGTTTTAAGTTACTTTTGTCTATGGTATAAGATAAAGTCTATAATCTATTTTTGCACATTGATATCCAGTTGTTCTAGCACTATTTCTTGTAAAATATATCCTTTGTTCCATTGAATTACCTTGCTACTTAAAAAAATCAATTGACCTTGTAAGGATATGTCTCTTCTGGACTCCCTAATCGGTTTCAATGATATCTCTATTAATACCATATTGTCCTTATTACTGTTGTTTCATAGTAAGTTTTGAAAGTTGATAGTAGAAGTCCTGTGACTTTTTTTTTCAGAATTAGATTTCCACATATATTTTAGAATCAATTTCTCTAAAATGCCTGATAAGGTTAGTTTGGGATTACCTTAAATTTATAGATCAGGTGAGATGATTTTCCATCTTAACAATAATAAATCTTTAAATCCATAATATATTATTATAGATCTTTAAATTCTGTTATCAATATGAGGTAGTTTTTAGTTTACAGATCTTGCACTTATTTTATTAAATTCATCATAATTATTTATTTTCAGGAAAGAATTGAATTTTGAAAACTTTATTTTCTAATTTTCTGTTGATGATGAAGAGAAATACATTGATTTTTACATATTGACCATGTATCCTGCAATGTTTCTAAATTCATTTATTAGTTCTAATAGTGTTTTGTAGGTTCCTTTGTAGGATTTTCTACATAATCATGTTTGAGAATAAAAACTGCTTTATTTTTTCCTTTCTAATTGACATCCACTTAAAGATGCAGTTCCACTATCTTGTAGCTTGAAAAGTTGCTGACAAAAATTCTTTGATCATTCTTCTCTTTGTATATAATCTCTCTCTCTTTTCTAGTTTCAAGATTTTTTCTTTCTTATTTAAGACTTTAAAATGTATTTATTTGAGAGAATGAAAGAGAACCAGTAGATGAATCAGAGGATATGCAGAGGGAGAGAATCCCTAAGCAGACTTCCTGATGAATTGGGAGCCTGAAGTAGAGCTTGATCTCAGGACCCATAAGGTAATAACTGGAGTTGAAACCATGAGTCAGACACTTAACTAACTGAACCACCCGGGTGCTCTAAGATCTTTTTCTTTCTGTCTGTTTCTAGTAATTTGATTATTAACCTTTTGGGTGTTCTTTACATGTATCTTTTTTGGGGTTTATTGACTGTCTTGAATCTCTGGATTTATATTTTTCATCAAATTAAAAAAAATTTTGGCCATGTATATTTCTTTGTTCAAAAAGTCACCGTGTCTCTGTCAGTCTATCTTTTTTTTTTCCCTCTCTTTTTGTGCTTCTGTTTTGACTGTTTATTTTGCTGTAGCTTCAAGTTCACTGACATCTTCTTCTACTGTGTCTGATCTGCTTTTAAACTCACTCAATGAAACTGTTATTTCAGACTGAATTTTTTTCATCTTTAGAATTTTAATTTTTTAAATAACTTTTGTTTTTCTCATCACTATTTTATTTTCCTTTAGATCCTTGAACATGTAGAGCATATTTATAATAGCTTGTGTTTAGAGTTCTTGTTTGCTAATTTGTCATTTCTGAATCTATTTTTATTGACTAAATTTTCTCCTGGTTTATAGGTCATATCTGCCTACTTTTTGGCATATTTAGGATTTTTTTTATTGGACGCTGGACATTATTAATGTTACATTATTGTCCAGATCTTGTCTTTCTTTAAAGAGTATTGGGCTTCGCTCTGGGAAGCGCTTAAGCTACATTCAAATTAACTTTATTGTTTCAATATTTGTATTTAATTGTGTTAAAATAGGCCTTTAGACTTCAGTGTAGGGATAGCTTAGCTGCACTGTTAATGTTTGATCCATTTTGAGTCTCTCCTGATTGGGTGATCAAAAAAGACTCTCTACTCTGGTGGATTGTAGCTCAAATACATTCCCACCTTACATGGGCTCTGGGAGTCATACAACTCCTCATTGGTTCTTTGTGAAGCTTTGTGGAGTTTCACTCCAAGTATGCAAAAGTTAGTACTCAGCAAAGCCACAATGGGGCCACATACAGATTGTGAGTGTTCTAGATTCCTCAATTACTCATTTATAATAATTTTGTTTACTTCTTTAAGTTACCAATTTGTCATTTAAACAATTTTTGTCAGTTTAGTCTTCAGAAGGAGACAGTGTTTATTTTTCCCCCTTATTTTCTAAGCAAAGAAAATGGTGACTTTGCAAATGCTTTCCAGTATAGTTTGTCTAAGTACCTTGACAGCAAAGATTCTTAAGGCATGATAAATCTCCATTGTCTGTGAAAAGTTATGAACGTTTATTAGAGTTGCCATAGAAACTATTTTAATACTTGAGAAGAGAAAATTTTGTATAAGTGCCTTTAGTTTATTTTTATTTTCAGCATTTCTGAAAACAGAAAATTTTAAGTTGAGATTATCAGGAAGTTCTTATTGGTACCCCACTCTGTGTAAGGGAAATGTCATTTTAGAATGTGTTCATTTTCTTTTTTGTCTTAACTTCCAGGAAAGCATCTGGCACTCATTGATGAGTGACTTAGACTATGAATAAAGTCCCTATTTTCCCTGCCAGGAGTGCATAGTAAGCTTGGTTGGTCTCAGAAGATCAGGAAAAAGGGCAATATGTGCTAATACATCTTATATATAAGGAGGTGAATTTTGGAGAAAAACAATCTTATTGCTGACTGAAATGCCCTGAATGACTATGATCAACACTAGGAATTTAAGATAACTTTGACTTTCACTGGAGAGGCTTACTCTAACAGGACATTCAATATTTGGTGGTAGTGGAGATGAAGATAATACTATCCTTGATGCATTTTCTGAAAATATTTGTTAAAAACTGTATCAGATTTTAGTTAGTTTAATCCAACTCCTTGGATTTTCTCAAACTCCATTATATGTGTCTTAGATCCCTGTAGCTAGAACTACAATAATCTGAATTTATATTCACCATAATTTTGCATGTGAGTAGAATGTTTTTTGTTTGGTCTATAGTATTTGAGCTGATTATTTCTAGCCATTTATGAATTATTTTCTTGACAAGACCTTTGCTGTAGATTTTTTCAGGGAAACAAATGAAATGATTTACTATGCTTTTCACAAGGAACATAGCTAAGAAGGTAGGTCCTATCATCATTTTAAGTAAAAATTAACCTTTTTTTTCCCAATTGTGCTACCTTATCTTGCCCACTCTCAGTGTTATCTGTGACTACTGGATGCACATGAGCTCTTTAATAGAGCTCACTACCTGAAAGAGCTGAGCATCATCTGTAAATATGGAAGTTATTAGTAACTTATCTTTCTTCTCTTATTTATTATTTTCTTAAAATTTTACCTAAGATTATTAGAAGAAATATAATTATCTATGCAAAGAAATGCATATTTTATTCTATAGTTTTCTTTTTAGCTATTTCACTAGGGCAAATTACTTTGTTTACTACTTCTACAGAGATAGAAAATTTTCCTATGATTTTTGGCAGAATCTCATACAAATCTAGATAAATCATTTCTGTGGCTTTTTATTGTCCTACTACCTTTTTACTTCCTTAGAAAATTCCGGAATATTCGTCACAAACTTACAGATTAGTTGGAATTGGTTTCTGCAGAATGCAAACTGCTTTTTCCCTATAAGATAGGCTTGCTTAAATGTTCAAAAGGCCCATGCCTTTGTTTTTATCCTATTGTGTTTTTTGGCATGAAAATAAATTATCTCGAAGTTTTCAAGGTCATATCCTGAGTAACTTTTGTAAATGGCATTTTGTAAATATCACAAAAGCTATCTATTAGTAGACATTAGTTCTATAATTTTATGCATGAGCAGTTTTAAAATTAGACAAACCGGGGATCCGTGCGTGGCACCTTCTCTCCCTCTGCCTGTGTCTCTGCCTCTCTCTCTCTCTTTGTGTCTCTCATAAATAAATAAATAAATAAATAAGTAAATAGCTTTAAAAAATAAATAAAATTAGACAAACCTATACTCTTGGTATTTGTCTATATCAGGTTTTATTTCTTAAGTTTACTATCATTTATATATTTACTAATATTAAATTAGAATCTTTGGGATACCTGGGTGGCTCAGTGGTTGAGCATCTTCCTTTGATTCAGGTTGTGATCCTGGAGTCCTGGGATAGAATCCTGCATCAGGCTCCCTCTGCCTATTTCTTTGCCTCTCTCTCTGTCTCTCATGAATAAGTAAATAAAATATTTTTTAAATAATAAATAATAAATAAATTTAGAATCTTCTACCTTTGGCCCTTTAATTATGGATCAGGAATTTTGTGGAAGGGGTACTTGTATAAGATGAAAAGTTGGGCCTACATACCTTTAACTTTTTAAACTATAACATACGGGGAGAACTCTTTACATCAAAACTTAATACATAAACACATGCATATACACACAACTGAAGCATGGTTTTGTTAAATTATACTTGCCCTTACTATATGTGACAAACTCAGATGTTCTCCCTTCTATTTGATTGTTTTATAAAAAAAATGCTAGTCTTATGTAAATTGATTCATGACCCACAAAATTGTTACTGCCAACAGCTTAAAAAATATTTGCCTCGACAACTTTTAAAGTTTTTTATAATTCCAAAATGGTATGAGTCTGTGGTAAAGGACCTTTTGCTTTTTCATGGGCCTTTTTGTGTGTATGTGGTAAAATCCACATAACATAAAATTTACCATTTTAACCATTAAAGCACACAATTCATAATGTGGTGAAACTTTCACCACTGACAAGGTATCTGTGCTCAACTTATTAAAAATAATTTTTCTAAAAATAGCTTCTAATTTTCTTTCATGATTTATTCTTCAAACCTTTCTCCAAACTTTTTCACTTAAATTTAACTGCCCTTATCAGGGTTTGAAATGATTCCAAATAAACTTGTAATTACATCTTGGAAAGAGAACAGAGTAACATATAGGCCTCTGGATAAATTTGTGGCTAAAGCAATAAGGAAAGCTAAAAATGTTAAACTGTACACAGTTTGTCCACAGAGATTTCTGTGGACAGCGCCACACTGCTCTCTTAATGCAGCTGAAGAAGCATGAAGAAATGTGTCTGGGGAAATAAATGATTCCTTAATTATAAATCATTCCTCATAAATGAAAAGAATTAAGATATCTTCTAGTATTTATGATCAATCTCTTCATAGAGAAAAACTGAATCCACTTTTTTTTTTTTAATAATAGCTAGTTTTCATAACAATGTCTGATATTTGAAAATCTTCCTAGGAACTGAAAACACCTCTTAGGAGCTTGTTGTCAAAACAAAGCCACATTCTGGTTTATTGTTGGTAAATGCTGCTGGATTAGGCCATGTGACCAGGGGATAGAGGTGCACTCTTTTACATAATCCTCAGTGGTACACCAAATTATGTCTTTAATTTGTGTAAATATTGTGTTGAATATTAGACATGGTATGTAAAGTACCTGATAGTTTTGATTTTTTTTGACAAATATGGGCAAAGGGTTTATTATTTTTCTTTCATCTGTAGGCTGCTTACACTGTTGTGTACTATAAGTTCAATATTTGGTTTCCATAGCTTTCTTTTTATTGAAATGTCACAGATCATTTTAACCTGAAAACTGATGTTGTGCTGTGTCTCAAGGAAAAAAAGGCATAGGCAAATGGGCAATGACTTTTATTCTGATAATTCTAAGAAAACCTATAGAAATTACAACTTTTTTTTGCCTTTGCTTTGCATTATTGGTAATGCCTGCAGCCGAGTCCAAACAACTATTATTAAGCCATTCCATTTTCATAATGTAACATGATTGTATGTACTTGAAAACAAAAGTAAAGGACTCTTTCCACTATGTGGGCATTGAAACTGCCCTTCTGTTTCTTCTGCTTATGAAGTAGTCCTTAGTTTGTCTCCTCTAGATAGGCTCAAATTTCATGGCTTATGAGACTGACATAATGTCATAAATTTAACTTGCCTTCTGAAAATTACTTCTGCAGAGGATAGACTTGTTTTTGCTGCCTGCAGAAATCATTAGATGAATAATTCCTGTTTTGAAGGTTATGTTTGTTACAAGCTCTTCTGGGAGGTCTAGACCATTTTTCATAAGCCAAAAACAGGACCTTGAGAGCACTTGCTAGCTGATGATGTTCCCTGCTTTAGTCTTCTTCTTCCATCCAGTAATTCTTAGCTAAGCATATCCCACTGTGATTTTCATGAAACCCCCTTTCAATTGACTATGCCAGAGCCTTCAGCCCATCTGGAAGCTTTTGCCAGACTGACTTCATTAAATTTTTTTCTCTGATTATTAAAGCAATGAATATTTATTATGACTATTTTTAAAACATAGAAAAGTAGGGGAAAAAAACTAGAGAAAAATCACTCATAATCCTTCTACCCAAAAGGAATAGTACTAAACTTTTGACCTAGTTCCTTCTCAGTTTCACTTTCTGCTGTATTAGTCCACTGATCCACCACTTTTGGAAATTTGGGATGTGATAAATAAGAATCTTCAGAAATGTTGAGGGAATATCTTCCTTTATCAGACATCAAAGAACTTAAGCCATAAAATATTTTTGTGTCAAGCACATGTTATATAATATTGAAATGATACTCCCACTTATTAATTCAAGAAATAGGAGAGAAATAGTGCACAGAGTTGGAGTCAGAATGTGCTCAAAAAGAAGTACCATAGACAGGGAGAAATGTTTGAAGATTACTCTGTTTCAGCATTCCTATTATACATTGCAGTGGAAGTCAAGAAAGAAGCAGGAGGCAAAGTCTCCTGGCTACTCTTATCTATTACTATTCCCAATGTTCTATCTCCCTTATATATGGTATAGATCTGCAATTAACAGTACCAATCAGGGGATCCCTGGGTGGCTCAGTGGTTTAGCGCCTGCCTTTGGCCCAGGGCACTATCCTGGAGTCCTGGGATCGAGTTCCACGTCAGGCTCCCGGCATGGAGCCTGCTTCTCCCTTCTTCTGTGTCTCTGCCTCTCTCTCTCTCTCTCTCTCTCTCTGTCTATCATGAATAAATAAATAAATCTTTAAAAAAAAAACAGTACCAATCATTTCCCTGGAGTTTTGGAATTGTATACCCAACTATACCAAAACAAACATATTATCTCTCCATTTCTACCTCATCCAAAGGTAAAAATCAAAACAAAACAAAAAAAATCCTCAAGCATCTATTCACTCTTTTCTCCTTATGTTAGTGAATCATATCTTCCATCTACGCTGTCACCAATGCCAGGAATCCAGAAGTTACCCTAGAATCTCTTCTCCTTCATATCCCTAAGTACAAGTTACTTCAACCTTGATAGAGTATTCACTTCTAATTGTTTCTTCACTTTATTTCCCTTACCATCACTACACCCTTGCCTAAATATTCACTGGATATAAGTTTTGTATCCAGTAGTCAGTGCAGTACCTGCCACATTACACAGAAAATATTTGTAGACATAATTGTTCTTTTCAACATCATGATTTAGAATGTAAACACTGAGAATTATCCATTGCATTCATTTAATTGGCCCAATAAGTCACGATACTTGAATCTGAATTCTTTATCCATCTATCTCTTGAAGGACACTTGGGCTGCTTCCATAGAATGGCTCTTTGTAAATAATGCTGCTATAAACATAGGGGTGCTTGTATCCCTTTGAATTAGTGTTTTTTGAAGGTAAATACTCAGTAGTGCAATTCTTGTATCATAGGGTAGTTCTATTTTTAGCTGTTTTGGGGAAATCCCTTACTGTTTTCCACAGTGCCTCACCAGCTTTCATTTCCACCAATAGTGAAAGAGGATTCCTTTTTCTTCACATCCAAGCCAACACTTGTCATTTCTTGTGTTTTTTATTTTAACTATTCTGATAGGCATGAAGTAATATCTCATTGTGGCTTTCATTTGCATTTCCCTGGTGATGAATGATGTTGAGCATCTTTTCATGTGTCTGTTGGCTGTCTGGGTGTTTTCTTTGGAGAAATGCCTCTTCATGTCTTCTGGCCTTTTTAATTGGATTGATTGTTTTTAGAGTATTGAATTGTATCAGTTCATTACATATTTTTGATACTAACCTTTTATCAAATATGTCATTTGCAAATATCTTCTCCCATTCAGTAGTTGCCTTTTAGTTTTGTGGCCTTTTAGTTTTTATTTTGACATAGTCCCAGAAGTTTATTTTTGCTTTTATTTCTCTTGCTCCAGGAGATATATCTAGAAATAAGTTGCTATGGCTGATGTCAGAGATTACTGCCCATACTCTAGTCAAGTATTTTTATAGTTTCAAGTCTCACATTTAGGTCTTTAATCCATTTTGAGTTTATTTATTCCAGAAAAAAATCTGGAAAGAGCACAAATACATGAAATTAATAACATACCATGGATGAGTTAACTACGAAATCACAGAAGGAATAAAAAAATTACATGAAAACAAATGAAAATGAAAACACAATGGCCCCAAATCTTTGGGATACAGCAAAAGAAATTCAAAGAGGGAAATTTATAGTAATTCAGGCCTACCTCAAGAACCAGGAAAATCTCAAATAAGCAACCTAAAATTACACCTGAAGAAGCTAGAGAAAGAACAAACAAAACCCAAACCCAGCAAAAGGAAGGAAATAATAAAGATTAGAGCAGAAATAAATGCTATAGAACTAAAACAAGTTCAAAAAACAAACAAAAAAGCAGATCAATGAAACCAGGAGCTATTTCTTTACAAAGATCAACAAAATTAATAAACCTCTAGCAAGATTAATTTAAGAAAAGAGAAAGGACCCAAATAAACAAAATTACTAGTTAAAGGAGAAATAATAACCAATACCACAGAAATACAAACAATTCTAACAGAATATTATGAAAACTTATATGCCAACAAATTGGAAAATATAAAAGAAATGGATAAATTCATAGACACATCTAATTTACCAAAGCTAAAGCAGAAAGAAATAGAAAATTTGAACAGATTGATTACCAGTAATGAAATTGAATCAGTAACCAAAAAACTCCCAATAAACAAAAGACCAGGATGAGGTGGCTTCATAAGTAAAGTCTACCAAATATTTAAGGAAGAGTCAATACCCATTCTTCTCAAACTATTACAAAAAATACAAGAGGAAGGAAAACTTCCAAATTTGTTCTATGAGGCCAGTATCACCTAGATATAAGACTGGATAATGACACCACAAAAAGAACTATAGGCCAATATCTCTCATGAATATAGATGTAAAAATCCTCAACAAAATACTAGCAATTAGAATCCAACAATATATCTTAAAAAATCATACATCATAATCAAATGGGCTTTATTCCTGGGATGCAAGTGTGGTTCAATATTCACAAAACAATCAGCATGATATGTCATATCAACAAGAGAAAATATAAAAAAAAAACATATGAGCCTTTCAATAGATGCAGAAAAAGCACTTGACAAATTACATATCCATTCATGATAAAAAAAAAAAAAACCTTCTGCAAATGAGCTCTAGAAGGAACATGTCTCAATGTAATAAAGGCCTTATATGAAAAACCCACAGCCAATATGATACTCAAAGGTTTTAAACTGAGAGCTTTTCCCCTAAGGCCAGGAACAATATAAGGATGTCCATGCTCACCACTTTTATTCAACATAGTGCAAGAAGGCCTAGCTATAGCAATCAGACCACACAAAGAAATAAAAGGCATCCAAATTGGTAAGGAAGAAGGAAAACTGTCATATATGCAGATGACATGATACTATATATAGAAAACCCTAAAGACTCCACCAAAAAACTAGAACTGATAAATGAATTCGATAAAGTCACATGATATAAAATAAATGTACAGAAATATGCTGCATTCCTATACTCAATAATGAAGCAGCAGAACGTGAAATTAAGAAAACAATCCTGTTTACATTTGCACCAAAAACAATAAAATATTTAGAAATAAACCTTACCAAAGAGGTGAAAGACCTGTACTCTGAAAATAAATAAATAAAACATTGAAAATTAATAAAACTGGATGAAAGAAATTCAAGACAATGCAAAGAAATGAAAAGACATTCCATGTTCATGGGTTAGAAGAACAAATATTGTTAAAATGTCTAGACTATATCCAAAGAATCTACACATTTAATGCAATCTCTATCAGAATACCAATAGCATTTTTCACAAAACTAGAATAAACAATCCTAAAATTTGTATGGAACCAAAAAAGACCTTGAATAGCCAAAGAAACCTTGACAAAGAAAAACAAAACTGGATATCACAATTCCAGATTTCAAGTCATATTACAAAGTGGCAGTAATTAAAACAGTATGGTACTGGCATAAAAATAGACCCATAGATCAATGGAATAGAATAGAAACCCAGAAATAAACCCATAGTAATATGGTCAGTTAATCCTCGACAAAGGAGGAATAAATATACAGTGGGGGGGGGAACGTCTCTTCAACAAATAGTGTTGGGAAAACTAGACAACCACATGCAAATGAATGAAATTGGACCACTTTCTTACACCATACACAAATTCAATCTGTTACTTGTGCACAAATAATACCTATTTTAAGACTAAGCAACTAAATTAAACAAATGCATAATTGAAGCAAATACTACTAAGATGCCAAAAAACAAACAAACAAACCCAACAAAACAAGCAAATGCAATCCATAGTTAATTATCTAGTTATTCAGTAAAGAATAATAATTTTAAAAATCTGAGACACATTTGGAGACTTTTCCAAAAAATATATATAACATCAAGTGAAAACACTATAATACACTGAAATAACTGCCTAATTTCCTTGGCTTTTATGAATCATCAAAATAAATTCAACTGAGAGATTAGGAGCCGAGGAAGATGGTAGAATAGGAACATCCTCAGGTCACCTTGTTCCACAGATGCACCTAAATAATAGCTACATCAGTGTAACTAACCCAGAAAATAAGCCAAAGACTGCCAGAAAAGACTCTCCATAGTTAATCATAGAAAGAAGGTCACGTCAAAAATAAGAAGGATGGAGTCCTGGTCAGGAACCAAACTAACCTGGGAAACTTATATAAATGGGAGAACATCACCAGCATGGAGAAGGGAGAGGAATAGATCTCAAAGCAGCCACCTCATGGGGACCTGAACTGGTCAGATGAGTCCCCATTATATTAGTTTTGAAAATCAGCAGAGCTTAACTTCAAGAGTTTTTACAATCAGTGGGGCTTATCTTTTGGTTCACAATCAGTGGGAAATTTAAAAATCAATGGGAGACTCAGCTTTGTAAGAACCTAAGGGCAATAGGAAACAGTCCCACCCTTAAAGAGATAGCATAACAAACAACCCCACAAAGATACAGCATAAAAGCTGGAGCTTGGAGAGATCCTGGGGAATATAGGAGGGAGACTTATTTACTAATCTCAGAATGTGTGATGGAGGAGCAGGGATCTCTAGGAGAGTTCTCCAAAAACAAAGAGTTCTCCAAAACTGTGGTTGCATTTCTTCTCCCTGCCCCCCAGCGTGGATAACTGGATACCTGTGGGAACTGGCACAAACACTTGCCTACTAGCTTGCTAACACTGAAGGTCCCACCCCCAAATTCTCCTATGGACTTGCCCCATCCAACCTGCCCCATTCAGCAGAAGTCTCCCTCCAAAGTGTCTCTGACCATGTCTCATTCTGCAAAAAGCCCTGACAGTGGCAAAGCACCATGCCAAAGTGATTCTTGCTCTAGGAAGAGGACATGATAACCACATATATTGGTCTGCTGTAACCCCAATAGTATGCTGGGGCAGACATCTGGTCTGACTTCCAGCCCCACCCACCAACAGAAACCTCACAGAAGGCAGCATAAAGAGAAAACCCTGTAGTTCAGGGTCACTGCAACCTCAACAGATAGACTTGGGGCAGATATCCAATTTGACTGTAGGTCCTGCTCACCAACAGAAGCCTCTCAGGGGACAACTCAGAGAGAGTGCCCTGCAGTTTGATCACAGTTTGTTCTATGTGACCATAGTTCTGGCAAATGGGATGAGGGCAGGCACCTGGTCTGGGCCAACTACAAGCTCTAGGTGGCCTTAGACTGGCTCCTTAACAGCACAGAGACCAAATCCTGCCCATAATAGGCAAACAGGTCCATTGCAGCTAAATTGGCTAAAGGCAAACATGGCTTAGCCACAACAACAGTAGGGCACACACGATACATATTTAAGACATCCCTGAAGTGTCAGATTCAAATGAACAAGGTACTACAATAGGACCCCTTCTTCATAAGGTAACTACTTTCAAGATCAGGAAAAATAGTTGACTTTCCTAATGTACAGAAACAATCACAGATAGTTAGGCAAAATGAAGAGACAAATGAATATGCTTCAACTGAAAGAATAGCACAGAATCACAGCAAGAAGCTTAGGGAAATAGAGATAAGCAAACTGTCTAATAAATAATTCACAGTAATAGTTATAAAGATACTGGACTTGAGAATAGTGGAGGGTCTCAGTGAGACCTTCAACAGAGAGATAGAAAAAAAAAAAAAAAGAACCTAACTCTGGGAAATGAACAAGGGATAGTGGAAGGGGAAGTGGGCAGGGGGTTGGGGTGACTGGGTGATGGGCACTGAGGCGGGTACTTGGTGGGATGAGCACTGGGTGTTATGCTATATGTTGGCAAATTGAACTCCAATAAAATAAAATAAAAACAAAACAAAGGACCAATTAGAGATGAATAACTCAATAACTGAAATAAAAAATACACTAGAGGGAATAAATAGTAGACTAGAGGAAGCAGAATGAATCAGCAAGCTGGAAGATAGAATAATGGAAAGAAACAAAACTGAACAGCAAAAAGAAAAAAGAATAATAAAAAGTGAGACTAAACTAAGGGAATTCAGTGTTGTCATCAAGCATAATAACATTATAGGGATCCCCGAAGGAAAAAAGAGAGAAAAGGAAGCAGAAAATGTATTTGGGAAAATAATATCTGAAAACTTCTATTTGGTGAAGAAAACAGACCTCTAGCTCCAGGAGATACATAGAGTCCCCAACAATATCAACCCATGTGGGTCCACACCATGGCACATAATAAGTAAAATGGCAAAAAGTAATGACAAAGAGAGAATTTTAAAAGCAGCAAGGGAAAAGAAGACAATTATATACGAGGAAAATCTCATAAGACTACCAGCTGATATTTCAACAGAAACTTTGCAGACTAGAAAATATTGGCATGATATATTCAAAGTGCTGAAAGGGAGAAAACTTCCAAAGAAGATATTCTATCCAGCAAGGTTATCATTCAGAATAGAAAAAGAGAGAGAGTTTCCTAGACAAATAAAAGTTAAAAAAATTC
Source organism: Canis lupus familiaris (assembly GCF_011100685.1). Lineage (NCBI taxonomy): Eukaryota > Metazoa > Chordata > Mammalia > Carnivora > Canidae > Canis > Canis lupus. Next base: position 12,497,571 of record NC_049253.1, on the reverse strand, counting down.
ACCACTAAACCAGCCTTATAAGAAATGTTAAAGGGAGTCCTTTGAGTGGAAAGAATAGGCCATAATTAGGTGTAAAAAATTTAGGAAAGGAAAAAATTTCACAAGTACATGCAAATATAATAAAAATAGTATATTAAACCAGGACTGAGGTTAAAGCACAAAAGCAACAAAATAAATTATATATATATATAAAACTATTCAATGAAGTCATAAAGTGAAAGAATATAATGTATGACATCATATATGTAAAACTTGGAGAGTAGAGTGAAAATTTCATGCTTTTAGAATGGGTTCAAACTTAAATGACCATCATCCCTATATAGACTGTTAAATGCATAGAATGTTACATATAAATGTAATGGTAACCACAAATCAAAAACCTGTAATAAATATGCAAGAAATAAAGAGAAGGGATCCAAGCATATCAATCACTAAAGAAAGCCACCAAACCATAAGGGAAGAGAGAAAGAGAAGAAAGTAACAAAGAACCACAAAACAACCATAAAACAAATAACAAAATGGCAATAGGTATATGCCTGTCAATAATTACTTTGAATGTAGATAGACTAAATGCTCCAATCAATCAAAAGACATGGGATAACTGAATGGATAAAAAAAGCAAGACCTCATCCATTTGCTGTCTACAAGAGACTCATTTCAGACCTAAAGACTCATGCAGATTTAAAGCAAAGGGATAGAAAAACATCTGTCATGTAGATAGAAAGGAAAGAAAGCTGGGGTAGCAATACTTATATCAGACAAAATAGACTTTAAAAGAAAGACTATATAATAAGAGAAAAAAAGATGTTACCTAATGATAAAGAGAACAATGTAACAAGGAGATTCATCAATTGTAAATATGTATGCACCCAATATGGGAGTACTAAAATACATAAAGCAACTATTAACAGACACAAAGGAAGAAATCTATGATAATACATTAGTAGGGGACTTTAACACTCTACTTACATCAATGGGTCATCCAAAGAGAAAATCAACAAGGAAACAGTGATTTTGAATGGCACGTTGGACCTGATGGATCTAACAGATATATTCAGAATATTCCATCCCCAAACAGAATACACATTATTTTCAAGTGCACATGGAACATTTTCCAGAATAGATCACATGTTAGGCCACAAAACAAATCTCAACAAATTTAACATGACTGAAGTCATAGCACACAACTTTTCCAACCACAATGGTATGAAACTAAAGTCAACCAAAAGAAAAAATCTGGAAAGGCCACAAATACATGAAGTTAAGTAACATGCTACTAACAATGAATGGATCAACCAAAAATTCAAAGATAACATTAAAAAATACATGGAAGACAAATGAAAATGAAAACCTATTTTGTCCAAAATCTTTTGATGCAGCAAAATATGTCCTAACAGGGAAGATTGTAGCAATACAGGCTGGCATCAAGAACCAGGAAAAAATCTCAAATGAACAATCTAACTTTACTCCTAAAGGAGCTAGATAAAGAAGAACAAGCAAAGCTCAAAGCCAGTAGAAGAAAGTAACTCATAAAGATTAGAGAAGAAATAAATTCCTAGAAAATATAACCTAAAACTGAGTCAGGAAGAAATAGAAAATTTGAACAGACCAATTACTAGCAATGAAATTGAGTCAATAATCAAAAAAACTTCCAATAGACAAAAGTCCAGGACCAGATGGCTTCACAGGTGAACATTACCAAACATTTAAAGAAGAGTTAATATCTTTTTTTCTCAAATTACTCCAAAAAATACAAGAGAAAGGAAAACTTCCAAATTCATTCTATGAGGCTAGGATTACCCTGATACCAAAACAAGATAAAGACAATGCCAAAAAGGAGAACTACAGGTCAATATCTCTGATGCATATAGATGCAAACATTCTCAAGAAAATATTGGCGAATCCAATCCAATAATACGTCAAAAAAAATCATTCATCCCAATCAAGTGGGATTTATCTCAGGGATGCAAGGTTGGTTCAATATTTGCAAATAAATCAATGTGAGACAGAGAGAAATGATGAAAACCATATGACCACTTCAATAGATGTGCTTGCTTATGGCCTAATTACTGTGTCTAATAAGATGGGATGTTTTGACTGGTCCGGGGAAGGTAGGAACGTGTGACTGACATCTGTACCAGATAAGAGGGGGCCAGTTCCTGAAAGGAAAACTCTAGACAGGAAAAAATAAAGCTAAACAAAACACAACCCTAATATGTTTTACTACAGCCCTCAATCTTATAGCACAAACTGACAGTGTAGCCTGATTCTTCCAGCATTTTTGCCAGTATAGTTGAAATGTCAAGCATACTGAGAAACAAAACTGTCTTGGGGAAACTCACAAGAATGGTGATAAGGCACACGAAAGGATAGGAAAAAAAATAATGTATATTTTCTATTATATATTTAGCTCATTGCCTTCAATTAGTTTAAAAATTTCAAGCACATTAAAATAATAATAACAATAGCAAAATAATACTGTCCTTATTGATGCCAGTGTCATGGTTCACAATGTCAATTTCAGCATCAGAAAGTTTAAAAACAGTATTCTCAGCTGTTGGTTGAACCTTTATTTAATTTAATTTAAGGTTTTGGATGCTATTTTATTTGTGCCTATAGTACTTTTAGTAAGATGCTGTCTCTGGTTCCTTTGTCTCACTGATCATGAATTACATAGTATTTCTTTTCCTTTATGTATAAGATACAAAACAATGTTGGAAGATATATTCCTCTATTTTAAATAGGCTAGTACAGTGATAGAATTATGGGCTGCATGGACGCCACTCTTCCCTATTCCTTCTTCTCTTTTGTACACATTATGACCTAAGGGTAACAAATTATGGTCTAAAAAGTACAACTCCATGTGGAGAACTATCTACACTGCCCTCTGTTTTTATCTCAGCCACAGTTATATTTGTGTGTGCAACTTCACTGCGGGACTTGAGGAAGCTGTTAATGAAGAAGAGTCTTTGACATAACCTGGCTGCTTTCCATTCGAGGTGACAGGTCCTGAAGTACAACAGGCACTCTTAAGAATAGGCAACCCCTCCCTCCCCCCCAAAAAAAGGAATAGGCAAAAAGCCCCCTGGTAGCTATCTCTGCCCATTTTCTATACTTGGCTTCAATGCATTAATTAGTATCCTTTTGCTGAAGTGAAACTCAGTCATAGTCATGCCCTGTTTGCTTATGATTCTTTCCTTTTGTGTTAATACGTGAAGTTTTTTTTTTTCTTCTTTTAAAGAGATAGGAATAGTACTGCAGTTGTCAAACATTTAACATATGTAATTGGAATCCATTAAATTGGATTCTTACTATAGCTAAGGAAAGACAACATGTTTTATACACTGCCTCACTATCTCCCCATGTTAGTGATGCCATCAAAGATGGTGGCTGCTACTCTTCTGTGTTGGGTTATAGCCACAAATCTACATAAGGAGAGAACCCTCCTTTGCTTCTGTAGTCTGTTTCTTTTCTTTTCTTTTTTTTTTTTTTAAGATTTTTATTTGTTTATTCATGAGAATACACAGAGAGGCGAGAGAGAGAGAGGCAGAGACACAGGCAGAGGGAGAAGCAGGCTCCATGCAGGGAGCCCAACGTGGGACTCGATCCTGGGTCTCCAGGATCACGCCCTGGGCTTAAGGCAGCGCTAAACCACTGAGCCAGCTGAGCTGCCCAATCTGTTTCTTTATCCATAGGCTTGGCTGAGCGGAACTAGACTAAAGATAGGGAGGAAAAGAACAGAGAAGTATTGGTCCCTGAGTACATACAATCCTTCTCCTACGGCAAGTTTAAGGTATCTTCTGCTATCATTTACTTTCCATGGGAGTGAGAAGAAAGTACTAGACAGACACCTGAGAATCTAGTCCTGGTTTTGTCCTTCATTAGATCTTAGGAAAGACCTTTAACTGCTCTGGGTTTCAGTTTCTTTTAGATGAAATGAGTCAGTGTGCTTAGATTATTTCTGAAGTTCTTCCCCATTTTAAATTACTATACATTTAGGAGACTGTACTTCCCTCCATTATATTACTGATTTTAAGCTTTCTGCATATTTTTCTGCTTTACAGTCAATGCAGTTTAGGGTATACAGAAAAATTGGTGTCAGGAATTTCATTTTTATACTTCCTATAGCCTTTCTATCCTCTCTACTGGAAGTATAATATTTTATTAAGATTTTATTTATTTGAGAGAGAGACAAAGAGAGCACAAGCAGGGGTGATTTCTGTGTACAAAGGTTAGGAACACAGGAGTAATTGTTCTAAGGAAGCTAAAGTGCATCTTTCATTAGATAGGTTTCATGTAGACCAAGCAACCATGTGTAGGGGGAATAATTTTTCTGCTTTGGGAATGACTGAACCTGATGATCTACTGAGAATATTTGCATCTAGTTGTATTATCTCAAAGGTTATTTTTTCAATATATCCTTTCATTCTGTCTACAGTACTATACATTCAATTAAACACTTCCATGTTATAACTTTGAAGCCTACTCATATACCTATCATTTACTGATTGAAATCAGCAAAAGAGGCCAACTATTAGCTTTTATTCAAATTCCCAACAAGGGGGATCCCTCGGTGGCTCAGTGGTTTAGCGCCTGCCTTTGGCCCAGGGCGCGATCCTGGAGTCGTGGAATCGAGTCCCACGTCGGGCTCCCTGCATGGAGCCTGCTTCTCCCTCTGCCTGTGTCTCCACCTCTCTCTCTATGTGTCTATCATGAATAAATAAATACATCTTTAAAAAAAAAAAACAACAAATTCCCAACAAGATCAAAGACACAGTAGAGAAACATCTATTTTTGGTGGAAGACATTTTATTCATCTCAAATTTGAAAATACATTTTAAGAGCTTTTAAACCCACTGTATATTTGTGGAATAGGTATAGGAATATTGCTAGATTAAGATGTAGGTTAGGTGGGATACGTAAGTGGTTGCTAAGCTGTAAACGAGGCTGAGGCATCATTAATTTGCTACAATATTAGGGAGTACATAAAAAGTTATATAAAACTATTTCTATAGCATTTCTAGTAAAAATGTGGTTGAAAGTAATACTTTCATAAGTCATTGGGGGATATTTTCTCTAATCTGACATCTAAAGCAGAGTGACAGATCACTGAAGGACTATTATTTTCATAGTAATAGGGTGTACAGTTGGGACTAGAATTTAACTCTTTGAGATGTTAGAAGAGAAGCTGGGTTCAGCCACAAGGGGGCTACCTTTCTGTTCTTTTCCCATACAAAACTCTGAATCTTCTCTAAATAAATGTTAAATATTTAGGGTATACCAGTCTAGAGATAGGTGGCTTAATAGGTTAAGCGTCTGCCTTCAGCTCAGATCATGATCTCAGGGTTCTGGGATCGAGCCCCACATCAGGGTCCCTCTCTGCTCAGTGAGGAGTCTGCTTGTCTCTCTCCTGTTCTTCCTCTTGCTCATGCTCAGTCTCTCTGTGTCAAATAAATAAGTATTGATAGAGAGACAGAGAGAGAGAGAGAGAGAGAGAATTAGCCTGACTCAGGAACCCACAAGAATATTTATTTGGAATTCCTTCAAGCCATTGTTGATGCTTGCTTTATTTTACTATTCCATAAATTTCTGTTCTTCCACTTTGTACTTAGAAAGGCCAAAGCCTGGCAACGTGTTTGCATATTTTGACATTTACTTTGTCTTTGCTATCTGCTTCCCAATCCTTCAAGTTAGCAAAGATGTTCTCATTTTTATAGTGATGATTACCTTGTGTTCCCTTTGGTTCAGTTCAGAATATCACAAACCCCTTCTGGCCAAGGATTGAAAACCATATCTGCTGCTTCTTTGCATTCCTAGTATTCAACCACTCTCTGGTATGTGTTTGATGATATTTAGTGACCAAGTGGATATTCATATGAATAAAGGGCATGAGTGCTACAGATTAATGCAATTATTGCTGTTAGTCATGTAACAAAACAAACCATAATAAAGCTTTTATTAAACATAGAATGTCTTATTAAACTTTTTTTTTTCTTACCCACTTTTCTCAGTTTCATATATGACTTTTCATTTTTAAGATCCATGATTAGTTTACCTTAGACTTCACTCTTGGTGCTCTTAAACTCTTTAGGTGGTATTTCCTTTTCTGCGTTTGGTTACAGGCAATGCAAGGGAAGGGAGAAGGTGGGACTTGGGGTAAGAAGACATGAGTTCATGAACTGGCTTCTCCTTTGTACAGGCTCATTTAGCTTCTTTGTGTCTATGACAATCTTTGTCATGCCTATGATGGAACTGTGGGTAGTAGGTTTAAATTATGTGTGTGTGTTTACAAACACCTGTACACTAAAATTAATCAGCTTATCATAATTACATAAGGGCTGCTACCCTTTGTTTCATCATTTAAAAAATAGCCCTTTTTTCGTGTTGTCATCACTTTAATTCAAGACTATTTCCCAGTTGTATTATCAACTGCTCCATTGATTTTCCATTCCATTTTGGTCTTTATGTATTCTTCTGTGACATCATCTCTGGAAAAATGACATTCACTGATATATTTAAAAGTCAAATTTTTTAACACATGGACATTATAATCTTCTCTGTCATATAATCTTTGTTGATATGGACACATCTAAAAAGTATCTTATTTGATCGTTTACGTGATTTAGGAGGAAGAAGTAATAGAGTCTTATCAACTTCTAGAAATATCTATTACTAACCATTAATTGCAACTAGTTCTAAATTTCATACATACAGGATAGGAATAGTGTGGATAGCATTTAGCCTTCTGAGCTTTCTGGGCAGACTTGGTGACTTTGCCAGCTCCAGTGGCCTTCTTGTCCACTGCTTTGATGACACCCACAGCAACTGTCTGTCTCATGTTATGAACAGCAAAAAGGCCCAGAGGAGGACAGTCAGAGAAGCTCTCAACACACATAGGTTTGCCAGGAACCATATCAACAATGGCAGCATCCCCAGATTTCAAGAACTTGGGACCATCTTCCAGCTTTTTTCCAGAAGGACGATCTATTTTCTCCTTCAGCTCAGCAAACTTGCAAGTAATGTGAGCTGTGTGACAATCCAGCACAGGTGTATATCCAGCACTGATTTGGCCTGGATGGTTCAGGATAATCACCTGAGCCGTGAAGCCAGCTGCTTCCATTGGTGGGTCATTTTTGCTGTCACCAGCCACGTTGCCACGATGAACATCTTTGACAGATACGTTCTTGACATTGAAGCCCACCTCACTCAAAGCTTCATGGTACATTTCAACAGACTTTACTTCAGTTGTAACATTGACTGGAGCAGAGGTGACCACCATGCCAGGCTTAAGAACATCAGTCACCACTGCCCAACTGGGACAGTACCAATACCACCAATTTTGTAGACATCCTGGAGAGGCAGACACAAGGGCTTATCAGTTGGACGAGTTGGCAGCAGAATGCAATCCAGAGCTCCAAGCAGTGTGGTTCCACTGGCTTTCACATCTTTATGGGGGACTTTCCATCCCTTGAACCAAGGCACGTTAGCACTTGGCTCCAGCATGTTGTCACCATTCCAACCAGAAATTGGCACAAATGCTACTGTGTTGGGGTTGTAGCCAATTTTCTTAATGTAGGTGCTGACTTCCTTAACGATTTCCTCATATCTTTTCTGGCTGCAGGGTGGCTCAGTGGAATCCATTTTGTTAACACCAACAATTAGTTGTTTTACACCCAGTGTGTAAGCTAGAAGGGCATGCTCACGGGTCTGCTCATTCTTGGAGATACCTGCTTCAAATTCACCAACACCAGCAGCAACAATCAGGACAGCACAGTCAGCCTGAGATGTGTCTGTAATCATGTTTTTGATAAAGTCTCTGTGTCCTGGGGCATCAATGATTGTCACATAATACTTGCTGGTCTTGAATTTCCACAGGGAGATATCAATGGTGATACCACGTTCACGTTCAGCTTTCAGTTTATCCAAGACCCAGGCTGACTTGAAGGAGCCTTTTCCCATCTCAGCAACCTCCTTCTCAATTTTTTTGATAGTTCTTTTGTCAATCCCACAACATTTGTAGATCAGATGGCCAGTAGTGGTAGACTTGCCCCAATCTATGTGTCCAATGATAACGATGTTGGTGTGAGTCTTTTCCTTTCTCATTTTGGTTTAGGTTAGCAGTGGTTTTCATGACACCTGTGTTCTGGCGGCAAATCTGTTGTGAAAAAAAAAAAAAAAGGAGACCCCATGTTTTTCAAAGAAAACAGTGAAGCCACATTGCTTTTCCTGTGAATTCTTCATTCCATTTGTTCCTCAACTGAACTCCTTGATCTCCATTTTAATATCAATAAATCATTATTTAACAGAATGAATCCTATCAACTCAAGCTCATTATATTTCAGGCCACTATAATACAGTGTGTGTATGTGCTGCATGTGGATTTTTAAATGATTTTCTCTAGTAGCTCTTAGGAAATGGAGATAGTTTCATTTACTACAACGAATATAGACTTCAAATTCCTTTCCTTGTCTGTAGTCTGCATATGGAATTGACAAAGGAGGTGAGAAAGCAAGTAGGAATTGAAAGTCAAACAGTTGTTCTATAGGCAGTTGACAAAGGTGACCAGAAGTTGACTGTGTCCTCGTAGTCAATCAACAATGCCTACATGTGTTTTCCATATTGTCTATGACTTGGTTTGGACCTTTACATGTAAGGTTCCCACATCAGGAAAAGAAGTTTCTGATAGCTCCTTTGCTCTTAGCTTTTGCTGTCATAGAACTGCCAATTTGAGGCAGCTGGGGATTACATGGAGAGATAGTTTAGTTGCATGTGGATTCTTTTCTTTTTATTTTTTTCTTCTTTCCTTTCCTTCAATTTCACAGTATTGTTTCTTTTGGCTAATCTGGTGGATTCCTGGAAAGTTTATGGGACTAGCGGGAGTGTGCTGCCCTGAAGCAAATCTAGTTCAGCTTCCTTGTTAAGGCACATTGGTCCTGGCCTCTTGTGGAGTGGGTCTGTTTTGGTCCCTTGAGGAAGGGAGTATCCTGTCTTTCCTAATAATGAAGCACAAAGATGACTCCAAAAGAGTATTGGCAGCCACCAAAGGGGATGCTGTCCAGTTCTCCTCCAATACACACACCTCCTCCTGGGCAGATTTGTGAAATCTTTCATCAGTCTTCCATATGGTTAATCACATGTTTTGCTTTATTCTGTTTTATTTTATGACAATATTGTGAGCAGTTAACCAAAGTTAAAAGGTTAATGTAAATTATATTAATCCTGCAGAATTGGTATAGCTAGTTCTATAACTGGTTAGCTAGGAGGAGAGGATATATGTGTATATATATATATATGTGTGTGTGTATATATAATATATATATAATATATGTATAATATATATAATAAATATTATAATATATATATATAACACCAACACCATATAATTGTCTTTCAAATCATTGTGTCCTATCTTATCAAGAAGCCTCATAAAACAAGAGATTCTATGATCATCAAATATATAGTTTTCCCAGGTATCTGGACCTCTAGAGAATGAAACTAGATTATCTAGGAGGAGAAGCTAAATATATAAAAATTAATATGTAGTCTACTGATTGTTTTTTGTATAAATCACAGTAATATATTTTTCCATACTAGGTATAGTGAACACATTTATTTCAAAGTTCTCTTCGCTGTCTATTGTGAAAGTACTGAAGAAAGTTATTTTCAGGTAATTGCTCTCAAGGACCTCATATTATTATTGACAAAGGAAGGAACATTTTGCGTTTCAGTACCATTGATTGTTTATTCATTCCTTCATTCAACAAATATCTATTTTATGCTTATGATCTGTGCTAGGCATTAGGCACACAAAGACTAATAAAATTGCTCTCCTTGTTTGTTTTCTCAGGTGGCAAGGAGGGTGGTATAAATTTGTGGCTTTGCAGAGTATGATGAGAATATATAGAAAGGAGCAGTTATTTCAGTGGGGTTGGAGGGTATAAGTGGGGATGAAGATAGACATAGAAAGATTTACAGAGAGAGGGTTTTGCTGAGGGAAGAGTAGATATTATGTAGTCACAGGACCTGAGGGTGATGTCCAGGTCCAGCTATGGGGCTAGGACTAGTTCTTGACTCTTCGAGCCAAGGGCCCTCAGTAAGAAAATGAAGACAACAATTAGGCAAATCATGGAGTGTTTCAAGGACTAAATGTGATACTCTCTATGAAAAGCATTTGCCCAAATGCTATACCAATGCATAAGTGACCCTTCTTGTCATCGTTTGGAAATTATGTAACTCAAGTTTACCAGTGCTTTGGGAACAAGACTGAGGACCTGTGATGCCATCCCAAAAAGCAGGAATAGTAGGAAGTCTTGGGAGAATGGCACATAGTAGAGCATATATATAGACTCTGGGGTCAGCCGAAGCAGGTTCCAATCCCAGGTGACTTTGACAAGTTTCCTAAACTCACTATGCCTCAGTTTCCTCTTTAGTAAAATGGAAGTAATAGTACTTAGCATATTGGGTTGTCATGGGATTAAATGAGTTACTTGTGTATAGCACTTAGAATAGTTTCTGGGACATCATGAGCATGATTTAATGTTTGATTGGATAAGTACTTGTATTAGTTACCCAGGGTTCCTATAACAAAACATAAAATGGAGTGTCTTAAAACAACAGAAATTTATGCTGTCATAGTTCTGGAGGCTAGAAGTCTCAAAGTGTCAGTAGAGTTTGTTCCTTCTGAGTGATCTGGAGGAGGATATGTTCCATGCCTTTCTTCTTAACTTTTGGTGTTCCTGGCAATCATGGTGTTTCCTGGACTATGGATGCATCACTCCAGTCTCTGCTTCTATAATCACATGATATCTCCTGGTGGAAGTTCTGTGTCTATTCTTTTCTTTTTATAAGAAAGAAAGGCCCATCCTCTCCAATATGACCTGGTTTTAACTCATTACATCTGCAGGAACCTTGGGCAAATTACTTTAACAATCTGAATTTGTTTTCTTAAGTATAAAAATAGAAATAATAATGTTTATTAGGACAATGTGTGCTTTACAATAAGCACCTCATAAATATTTGTGAGTTAGTATATGAATCAAATAATAAATAGGGTTGTTGAGAGGATTAAGTGAGATAATGAATGCACGGGCTTAGAACTGGGAAATAGTCAATAAATGAGAGCTCTGATTTTTATTCTTTTTTCATCAATCCAAATTCCTTTTTATAACTGCCTACATCTGTCAGTGGTTCTACTCTAATATTCTAGATTTAAGGTGCTGTATTGATTGTTAGATTGATCTAACTAATCAACATGTTTTATCAGTTTTTCATTTGAAATCCCTACAGTGGCCAATCTTTCTACTGTAGTTATGTTGACTTTGGAATCAATCCCCTCACACCCTCCTTGTGGCATCATGTCTAGATGACAGTAGCTTCTGTGGAGTTCCCCTTTTCTAGTCTTTCTATAATCCATCCTTCAATCCTTAATCATATTTTCCACTAACTGAGTTGTAGCAGTCCTACCTCTAAATTTTGACAATTTAGTTTTATTGATAAGACCTGTTTGGGAGTACTCACCACTTTTCTCTCTTCTTTTTAAACTGAAAGACAAAAGACTATGTGGATACTTAATTATCTATTTCATAGTCTGGTTCATTTCAAGCCTTTACTGCTTGCCTTGATGTGGTTATGGTGGCAATGTTCAAAAGACTGACATATCCCTGGGGTTTTGGCAGTGCTTGTTTAACTCAGAATTTATTTAGGCCTTTAAATTCTTTTGGGGCTTATTTTCAGTGATACTTGCTCTTTGAATGCTTTAAGTTTTAAAACTGTACATTGTTTTGGTATGATGAAAGTTACTCAGAGTCCCTTTGGATAGGAATTTATCCAAATGAATTTTGATCTATGTGCCCAAAACTCAGGCAGCAGTATGATGACCCCATCTATGAGGAAAAGGATGACATCTTTGAAGAACATGTAGTTTCTTGGGGTTTAGTCAACTAAACCAGGGATCCCCAGGTGGCTCAGCAGTTCGGCACCTGCCTTTGGCCCAGGGCACGATCTTGGAGTCTCGGGATCGAGTCCCATGTCGGGCTCCCTGCATGGAGTCTGCTTCTCCCTCTGCCTGTGTCTCTGCCTCTCTCTCTTTCATGAATAAATGCATAAAATCTTAAAAATAAATAATAAATAAATTGGTTAAAAAAAAAAGTCAACTAAACCATGCGTCAAAGGCACCTCATACTTTGGGCTAGATAAAAAGGATCATGTTCCATAAGGAAACTCTTTCTGCTTTAGATGGTATAACTTGAAAAACCAGAAGGTTATATTCATGTGCATGGCCATATGAATAACTTGAAGGTGGTCATGGTCTATATGCTCAAATGTTGCTCACTGAAACACTCTCTAAAATGAGCTCTTAGTCCTACTGAAGCCTTTTCTATTTAGCCAATGTGATTTTTATCAACCTAGGGTCAGATCTACTTATCTAGTGGATAGAAAAACTGTACCTCAGTTCCCAATTTCAGTAAAAGTGGTGAATATCTAGAACATGGTAAAAGCTAAATGACATCATTCTCACTGGGATAACAATAATGTTTAAAGATTCAAGCTATGACCCCATTAAATTACCAAATCAAGTAGAAACAAATTGTGATTAGATCTGGTCAGTTAGTCCTCTGCATATGGGCTCTTCCTAAATAAATCAGTGTATTTCCTTATTTTAAACAACAGAACTCAACACTTCTGTTTCCAGTCTACTTCAGATTGAAAAATTTTGGCTCAACCACCAACTGCTAGCACAACCTTGGGAAAGCCACTGACCATGACTGGACTTTAATTTCATCACTGTGAAAGGAGAAATTTGCAGTTCAGTTTAGATAAAAATTTAGTTAAGTTTAGATGAAGATTTTTAAAATTCAAATATTTTTGGAATTAACTGCTGTAACCATCCATGGCCTGGCTAACAGTCTTCTTGAAAGATCCTATTATAAAGCATAAATCATATTATGCTACTATTTTGCTTTAAATCTTTCAATGGATTCCTATCACAATCAGAGTGAAAAGAAAGTCCAGTTAAGGTACAGACACTCTATAACTTGCCTCCCAGAGAACTCTCTAATTTCCTTTTCCACGCCCACACCTCTTCTCACTGAAGTCCAGCCACACTGACCTTCTTGTTATTATTAAACATACCATGTACTTCACCCTTCTTGGTGAAGGTTGTTTTGGCCCTTCTTGTTCCCTTTCCTGGTGTTCTATCTTCCCAGCTCTCCACCTACTTCACCCTCTTACCTCTTTCAGATATTGATTCAAATGACACTCTTTCAATGAAGTGTTACCTGTCTCCTGATTTAAAACTGCAGCCTTCTACGTTCCCTACTCCTAGTCCCTGCTTTACTATTCTCTTTAGCATTTATTTAGCATGTAACTATATAACATAGAACATACTATGTATTTTGTTGATTATCTCCACTTGCAAGAATCTAAGGGATTTTTGTCTGTTTTATTTACCACCCACTTAACATTTGTTGAAAACAATGAAGAAGAGAATGAATGAAAGACAGACATATATTCTGTTGGAAGTCACACCAGAGTCTATTGGAGCTCTTGATTCTGATTTAGGCTTTAAATTCACTGTCCTAAAAACATTATCTGAAGCAATATCCTCAAGAATTTAAAATAATTTGTTAGTTTAAACAAATTTAATTAGTTAAGGTCCATAGAATATTACAGCCAGCTTTAGGATAAAATGATGAGGTTGTTTATTTTTGACTTCATGTGCCTTACAGATATGATCTGTCAGTCACTGTATGTAACTTATCTAATACAAGTCAATAAAGCAAACAGTCATTTTGGTGATATTATACTCTACTGAAAATATAGACCACTTATGAGAAGCTCATGGGGTCAATAAAAAGACTAGAGGTGTATTTAAATTAGAGCTGTCAGTCTCATTTTTCCCTTTAAAATGCAAATCTGCTATAAAAGATGATGAGTCTAATTTATTGTCCACTGGACATGCTCCTTTCAAAAAGCTCTTTTGAGTAGTCTTCAGGATCCCATCTGACAAAAGCACAGCTGTGCTGTGTCAACAGGGATGATTTGTGGCCTTAAAGAGGCTTCAGAGGAACTGCCGGTTTTAGACATTGGTTGATTAGCTTGATGAAGTGAGTTTCAAAATGTTTATTCCTTCTGTTCATTTTCATTTTTTAAGGCTTATGTATTCTTGGTATTCTCTTTCTTTCCCTGTGATGTTCAGTTCAAAAATGTTTGAGATCCCAGGGCATGTATTGGTGCAGCCTGACTCATTATGTTCTCAGACTTGCATGGAGTTTGACAAATCATTTGGGTTTTTAAGGCAAACTTGGAGATGTCTAGGATTGGTTAGACCCTATTAACAGGTGGTAAGCACATTGCTGAGAAGTGTCTTTTGCTGCACTCAATTAATTCCCATCAAACGCTGACTGATCCCTGATTACAGATTCAGTCATCAACCTGCTTGCTTTAGAGCCAACAGATTAATCTATGCAAACCACAATATTGTCCCTGCTTGATCCCATCACTAACCTCTTCCCAGTGCGTGGCAAGGGTAGGGGAATGATCTGGTTTCTTCAACCTGCAAAATTAAGGGTCACAGTTTGGTTCCTTTCCACATCTGTTCCTCTTATTTTCCATGGACCATTTCTCAGTTGCCACCCAAAGAGATGAAGGCAAAACCCCAGCTCCAAGTGTTTGGACACCAACACAAAGCTGACTGGGTCTGTGGTCAGGCCTATGTGGTTTAGGAAACTATACTGCTTGTTTGAGCTTTTCCAAGAGTGTAAAATAAAAGAATAAAATAGACAAGGATTTCTATTTATTTTCCAGAGCCATGGTCATTTTATTTTCTGATTCACTCATCTAGAAAGTGCTTTAAAAGGAATTTGCCACCTCATATGGTCTGGTGTCATGTAGAGCCATTTGAGATGAGGGGCTATGCTTGAAGTTTATAGATTTAGAGTTATTTATTTCTCTTCAAGTTCTATCTAATTTATATGCAACCAGATGCCATTAGGAGCCAGTTATGAATGCCTTCTTATCAAGTTAGACACCCTTTGACATAAAGGAACAAGATATTATTTATGTTGGATTTTCATTCCTTATACTCTTTCTAAACACTTATCCATTTTTCAAGATTCAAACCAAGTGTTGCTTAATCTCAAGCCTTTCCTTACCAACATGTTTTCTTTCTCCAGATAGAAACAACTTCTTTTGACCTTGAACCCCAAAATAGACTAAAACTTTTAACACTTAGTCTAATTTGCTTAACACTTGGCTTCCCTAATGAGACTGTGAACTCCTTGAATTCATCTACATTTTTATCATTCGTCTTTGAAATAACCATTGCCTGGCACAGCATAGACTCTCGACAAATGTTGGTTGAATAAAAAAAATTTTAATGAATAGACTCAATGTGCATGGTGCTCCCTGGACATGCCATGCTACTTCAGAACTTGTCTGTCTTTGGGCTAAGTGTTTTACCCATAATGACCTTCCCTCGCCTCCCGGCAAAATTTTTCTTGTTCTTTACATTGATACTTAAAAGTGAGTTCTGCTGTAGAATATTCTCTATCTTTCCCAAACACTGTTAATCAATCCTTTCTCTTTGTCCATAGCCCATTAGCACTTACCTCAGTATAGTGTCTGTATTATTTGTGTATTGATTGTTTTTTTCCTTTCAATTATTATCTCCTGATGGGTCAGGTTCCTGTTTAATTTTGATTTTATCCTACGTGCTCAGTGCAGGCCTGACTCAGATTCAGAGATAGCATCCAGTAAAAATGTCCATCAGAGTCTTGCTCCAATCCTGATTTTAATCAGCTGTGGAAGTTTGAACACAACCTTTGATCTTGTTTGGCCATAATATTTGATCTGAAAACCAAGAGGCTGAAATAGGATTCAATGTGTCATCCTATTTTTCACAGCCGTGCATTTTGCTCCTCTCTTCATTTGGCTCTTTCTTATTTACAGTTTTATTTCTCTTCTGTTTGCCTTGTTTTCTCATTCAAAATTATTTTTTCCCTATGTCACCTGAATATGTTCAAATACTGTAGTATACTATATATACACACACTACATTATATATATAGATAGATAGATAGATAGATAGATAGATAGATAGATAGATATTGATATTATGCAAGAATCCTACAAATTCCAAGGGCTCTACCATGCAAACAAGTTTGAAGATCATTTAATAGAAATGGAAATTAAGATGGAGAAAGTTTAAATGGCATGTCCACGGTCACACAATCAGTGACAGAGCTGATTTGAATGTGGTTGCCTAAACCCCTATGCATTCTTTTTACCACCAAGACATTTATTTTAAACACACTAAAAAAAGCCTTTGTCTTTGTCAGTCTTTTGGGTCTTGGAATAATTTTCCTTGAGATGGTATTATTTTGTTAGTAAAAGACTGTACACAGAGATGCATGTAAAAAGCTGTGAAATTTAACTAACTTAAAGTAAGAAATTAATGATGAATTATGGAATTTATGAAAACCTTTTATTGGAAAATATTCTGAGACTTCACAAAAAGAATAAAAAAGTATTCAAACCTCAAAAATACATGGCTACCTGCTTTGATTTGACATATAATTTAACATCTCTTTCCTCCTCAATTCGTCCATCTTTTCTTCAAGATCTCAAAGTTCACTGTCTTACACTAAAATCCTTTTTTTGAGATTTGTTTTTAAACCTGTAGCCCATATTTTCTGATTTCTGTCTTAAATGTACACTTAAAAAAAAAAAAAGATTGATTGATTTAAGACATAGAGAGGTAGAGAGAAAAGCAGGCTCTCTGCAGTGAGCCTGAAGTGGGACTCGATCCCAGAACCCTAGGATCACAATTTGAGCTAAAGGCAGATGCTCAACCACTGAGCCACCCAGACATCCCTTACATGTAAATTTAATAAAGTACATTTCTTAGTACAGACATTCCAAAACAGCACAGGAAATGCAATTATATCAGCAAGTTATTTCAGATTATTCCTATAGATGTGAAGCATATCTGTGGACTTCATTACTGTGAATCTCTGTGCAGCTTTCTTTGGTGTAGGTTTAATACTTCAGCAAATCTGAGACCTGAAGTTCTCAAGCTAATTGCATTTGACCAGCTCCTGAGCCTTAGTTCCTCCATACTAGCATGTCTAGTATAAATCATTGTTAGTTATTTAGAGAGACTCCATAATGAATTTTGCAGAACAAAAAATTGAGAATGAAGAAAGCTGGTTTTAAAAATGATTTTTTTCAAAATAATGATCTTTTAACTTCCTATACAAAGACACATTTAAGTAAATGAGCTGTATTACAAGAGGAAATCAATTGTCCATTAATCCATGGAAGTGACCATATAGGTATTTATCCTATAGAGAAGACAGCTAGAATGTCTAGCTTCTTTGAGAAATAGAAAGCATTTTATGCAGCTGTGTGTACCACTGTGTTGGCCTATCAAACTGCAATTTCCTTTACCTTCATGCAGACTTTCTTCTTGGCTCTAATAATAGCCAGTCCAATAACCCACTTAATACTTGATTACATATATAACTTGCCATGTATTTTAGAAATATTTTAGGTGTTGATATGATAACCTGGAATGTAAGAAGAAAAGAGATGTGTGGGTTAATGGTGGAACAAAACTATGTGGTGCTAGTTTTAAAGCTGGATGATGAGTAAATGAAGACTATCATCCCATCCTATATATTTGTATATGCTTGAAATTTTCCATAATAAAATATAATAATGTATATGCTTTTAGATTTGTGTGTTTAGATGTGTTTGTTTATGACCATCTTTACCTTTTAACTATAAACTTTTGAGCCATAGGAATGGTCAGTTTTATTTTCAACTAAGTAATTAATTGGTGGAGGCACAGAAATATTGTATATTCATTGCTGGATGAGAAAAAAAGCATAAAACCTTGACTCCAAAGTCCTTACAATCTAGCTGGGCAAAACATCATACACAAACAATAAATCTTGGAAGTGCAATACGAATACAAAATTTAAATAATGTTTTGTGAGAATAATAAGAGATTTAGACACCATGAAAAATCTTCAATAAATTATACAGCTTATAGTTTCTGTATTTAGGCTGAGAGGAACATCACTATAATTTAGAGAAATTTTACTTAGGTAGGTGGATTTAAGTTAATTCTTAAAATGTAGGCCTTTGCTAGATAAAGAGGAAAGGCATTGCACTGCTGGGGATTTACCCCAAAGATACAGATGCAGTGAAATGCCAGGACGCCTGCACCCCGATGTTTCTAGCAGCAATGTCCACAATAGCCAAACTGTGGAAGGAGCCTCGGTGTCCATCGAAAGATAAATGGATAAAGAAGATGTGGTTTATGTATACAATGGAATATTCCTCAGCCATTAGAAACGACAAATACCCACCATATGCTTCAGCGTGGATGGACCTGGAGGGTATTATGCTGAGTGAAGTAAGTCAATCGGAAAAGGACAAACATTATATTGTCTCATTCATTTGGGGAATATAAAAATTAGTGAAAGGGAATAAAGGGAAAGGAGAGAAAATGAGTGAAAATATCAGTGAGGGCGACAGAACGTGAGAGACACCTAACTCTGGGAAATGAACAAGGGGTAGTGGAAGGGCAGGTGGGGGGGGGGGGTTGGGGTGACTGGGTGATGGGGGACACTTGGTGGGATGAGCACTGGGTGTTATGCTATATGTTGGCAAATTGAACTCCAATAAAAAAATAAAATAATAAAATAAAATATTTTAAAAAACCTTTTAAGTTAAAGAAAAGGAAAGAACAAAAGAAAAAAAAGGAGATAATTTGGTTACCTGAAAACCTAATTTTTTAAGTGAGTAAATGAGTCACTGGAAATAATAGAACTTTAGAGATTTATTTGACTTTGGAGGACTAAGTTTAGGTTAAAGAATTTAAACTTTATTCTTGGGCAGCAGAGAGCCACAAAAGCTATTTCACGAGAAAGTGATTATTACCAAAAAACTTATATAGTAAAATGACTATAGTAACAGGATTGATTGATTTAGAAACTTGTGAGAGAGAACAAGAAAAATCAACAAGATTATTACAATATTGCAATATCTGCAGAGGAGGCAGCAAGGGTCTTCTTTAGAAGGTAGCAGAGATGGGCAGCCTGGGTGGCTCAGTGGTTTAGCGCCACCTTCAGTCGAGGGTGTGATCCCGGAGACTGGGGATCGATTCCTGCATTGGGCTCCCTGCAGGGAGCCTGCTTTTCCCTCTACCTGTGTATCTGCCTCCCCCTGCCCACCCCACCCCCCCGTGTCTCTCATGAATAAATAAATAAAATCTTTAAAAAAAAAATAGAAGGTAGCAGAGCAATGTAAATCGAAGCTCCATTGTGGAAGGCACATTTGTCAGGCCTTTAAGATCAACTAGAGATTAGGTTCTAGGAATGGCTTTTTCTGAAATCTCTATTTGTAATGTATCTTAATAAAATGGATATGCTGTTTTAAAGTTTCAATTGGCAAACATTTAGCAACTTCCAAAATGAATGGAGGACAGTGGGAGTGACAATCAGGGATGCCAAGTGTCAAACCTAGTTAAGTAGATGTTGCTTTCAGTTCCTTTGTTAATTATAATGTTATTAATAACATTTGTGGATGTGGAAAAGTTTCATGTTGCACTTAGTACTGGCACCTCTACTTGTTTGAAGCATTTAAATTCCAGAGAGGTTATTTTATCTGGTTCTATGGAGACTGTATTTGGTATGAGAATAGGAATTTGAGCAACCGCACACCAAATTTATGTGCTTATCCTGAGATATTCATTCCAGAGAAAGGCCTGCTGGGCTAATATATACTTTTTTAGATTTTTCCACAGGTTTTAATGAGCCAACACCAATTCTGGCACTGTAATCTGCATAGTATACAAGATGTGTTATGGGAAACAATTTTTCTAGTTCTGCCAGATTAGTGGGTAAAATGTACTAGATATTTGTGGGGTCTAAAGTTTTCCAAATTTGGGGGATGTCAATTTGCAATCTAGATGCGTACACTGCATAATAATAGCCTGCAGTGGGACAGGGTCAGGGTTTGGATTTTGACCTCTAGGCAAATGAATTCAAGGACAATTTATCCTATATTCTCAACTTAGTCTGATTCTATAAGAATCATGTTTAACTTCACCCAGCACTATACCAGTCATAAACTTAAAGGAAAGTCGTTTTTCCCATATGATTTTAAGACTTCAGAAATGTTCAATAAATATGTATTGACTGATAAGTATGTAACTTCTCATAAATAAAGAGTATCAGGGTTTTTGCTTTTTTTTTTTTTTGCGAAAGAAAAAATGATCATGATAAAATCTGTTTACCAATCTGTAAGATTCTAGGAAAAGGAACTGTAACTTTTAATTTAAATATATAATCATATTCATAATCTTGTATATATTTTCATATATTTGTTTGGCACTTCTATTTTTTGCAAATTCTAGAGTATGACCTGTGGATTCTGTCAAAGTTATGTGATTTACCTGATTAGTTTTCAGATTGTTTAATTCGCCATTTTTCTAATGTAGAAGACTATTTGATAGTTTTTTTTGTTTACCATTAATTTTCCATAGAAAGGAAGTAGGCTATGTAATGATTATAGAAGTAAACATGGGTGGATCAGGTGGGATTTGATTTGAAAAATTCAAGGGGAAAGTAATGAATAAATGTAGAGTCCTTTGCAGCTACTATTGTAGTAAGAGCCTTGAATGATAAATCAGGTTCTCTGATAATTTACTTCAACCAACTAAGAAAAATTTCTTATTAGCCAAATATTTCTGTATGTTTACTCAGCTTCTGATAAAGTTACTTTATCAGACTATATCAGATGTCAGACCTTGATTTGGGGTTAAAAAGATAGTAATTTTCTCCCTAAAATCAAACAATACTGGGATACCCAGGTGGTTCAGTCAAGTAAGTGATATACTCTTGGTTTTGGCTCAGGCATGATCTCAGGGTTGTGAGATCGAGCCCTACATTAGGCTCCACACTCAGTGGGGAGTCTGCTTGAGATTCTCTCTCTTCTTCTCCTTCTGCCCCTCCCACTCACATGTGCACACTGTCTCTTTCTCTCTAAAATAAACAAGTAAATCTTTTTTAAAAAATCAGAAATACTTTCATCACTTTTAGGTTTTTTTTTTCTCTGTTTTCTGGTTTAACAAATAGACTCAATAAAGGTAAAATGCATGTTGTTAACATGATTAGAAGGAGGTTTATTGAGGTCATTTGCCAAGTCATCTATAAAGGAAAATGTTATCTGTTTGTCCTAGTTTTGTTCATCCATCCACCCACCCATCCATCCATCCATCTACCCACAAATGTTTATTGAGTTTCTACTACATAAATGCCCAGAAATTTCATGGAGATATATGTGAGCAAAACATAGAACTTATTTTCAAGGATAGTTGGGGGAAATAAATACATGCAAATTAACTATAATACAAGACTGAGTAAGGTACAAGTGAAATGACATGACAGCAATGTGACTATTGAAGGTTTTTGAAGAGAGAGATGTCCTGATCTTATTTATGATTTGGGAAAGTAGCTTTCGTTGTGGTGTGAAAGATGTATTGGAGTATTAGGAAGATTGAGAAAATAAAACTGTGAGATGCTTTTTTGTGTATTGCATATCTTCAGTTTGGGAGGCAGACATGCTATCAGTGTGTCTGATAGAGAACTGAAATTTGGATGTAGAAGTCAAACTAGAAAAGGACTTGAAAGCAAAAGTAAAAGGAGAGGGAAGAATTGTATAAGGATAGGAGAAAGGGCAGATGGATGTATGACAATTACTTTATCTTTTTTTTTTTTTGACAATTACTTTATCTTCAGGCTCTTTTCTTGGTATTTCCCATAACTTATTTAATCATATAGCAATATAGATTCATTTGGTGGTGTTATACAAAGTCGAAAGAGTGAGTTGTTTCATTAGGAGGAGAGAAATAGGTGAGAAGAGGACCAAAGACAAACACATTACAAAGATAACTAGATAAGAGGAACCTGCAAAGAAACATGAGAAAAGCATTCTGTGTAGGAGACTCAAGCAAGAGCAGAGCCACTGGCAAAGAAGAGTGGTCAAAAGCATTAATTTTGTCACTCAGTTAATGAGTAGAGTCTGAGAAAAATTACTTATTTGGACTAGCAAGAAGTTGGAGATTTTGAGGGAAATGGGACAAATGTGGGACAGAATAGAAGTTGCAGATGGCTAAGGAATAAATATAGAGTAAGGGAAGTCGAGTAGAAAACTAATTCTGGGAAAGAAGGACTGCCCATAGCTTAATGTTGCAGATGTAAAAGAATGAGTCAAGAAGATATGGGAAATTGAAGTGGGAATAAAATGATAGAATTAAAGGCCAACTGAAGGATTATCAGTGCAGAGACACTACTAACAGTGAAAAGTTCAGGGTATTTTCACTGTATGAGTTCTGTCTTCTGAGACAAGAGGCAGAAGTAACCACTGAGAATGAGAATTACAGTACATCTTGTATTTCTAAAATAAAATTGGCTATGTGTTGTATTATTTGATGAAAGACTGCTGGATTCAATTTGCTAAAATTCTATTTAGAATTTGGCACTTATATCCCTCAGAGATTGGCTCACGTCAGTTTTTTTTAATATCTTGTTATGTTTTGGCATTTTCATAATAATAGCTATTTTTCAGATATTTTATACATAAGAGTTGTCTGTTCCATGAGAATTTAAGAGAACTCATTTGTAAAACTATTGATATGGGTATACTTTATGAATGAAGTTCTTTGAAAAAACTTTAGCTTCTATCCTGATAATTCTACTCAGGCCTTTTATTTATGTATGGTATTGTAAAAAGATCATATTATTATCATATTCTCATTTATGCAAGAGTTATGGAATAGTCCTGACATTTCTTAGTGGTTAGTTTCTTTTAAATTTAATTTCTTATTAATTTTAAAATTTAATGTACATAATGGGACTTGTACAACTTCCACTTTTAGGAATTATTAACTTTATATGGCTTGATAAAAATATGTGCATAAATAAATATTATATAGTATACATTTTTTTAGTATTTAAAAGACAGTTCTGAGGCTCTAAAAATTATAAGAGAATATGGCCTGTTATCAAATTTCTGAGAGAAGAAAACTTTTCTGAGCTAAAATAACACATCTTAATTACTAGACAAAAGAACTTAGGAAGTTTCAGGAAAAAAAAATAAGAAACAAAACCTTCAACTAATTTTTTGTTAGCATATTAAGGATTAAAAAAAATTCTTGCTAGTATTTAATCAGGTGAATCAGAATCAAACATGAAACCTATAGAGAAAAAGTTCAGCTAAACACAGTTTTCTCTAACACTTAACACTTAGAATGAAAAAAATCTACAGAGATTTGAAGGAAAATGTGAAGGCAACAGAATTAATTTTTCAAATGTAAGGGGTCAGAAAATACAGTACACACAAATACCACCTCCATCTTAAGAAATATCTTATTACATATTCTTTTTATGTAAATAATTATGTAAAGAATTCTTTTATGTGGGACATAAAAAGAATATGTAATAAAACATTTATTCTATTCTACTTCTATTCTAAAGTAGATTAGAGGTTTAAGTAACAGTAAGACTTCAATTTGCAGTACCATGACTGAGAGTCAGCAGTGACAGTAATTCAACAGGAAGCTCTATAAGTGAACACTACAAATATGGCTAAAAATAAATTCAACTATTGTCTTCAAATAAAAAATAAGCTTGTAAGACAAATTTAATAATAATCTATATTTATAAATTATATTAGAAATAAGAAAAATGCGTGAATATGATTAGAATGACAATTATTCAAATTATACAAGATTGACATATCTTTAGCTAAATTGAATAAGGAAAAAAAGAAAGAAAACTCAACTAACATTAGAAATGAAAAAGGGGACATTACTGATTTTGTAGAAAAAGTATTATAAGGGAGTACTATAATAATTCTAAAACAAAAATTTATATAATTAGGTTAAATGAACAAAGTTCTAGAAACACACAATCCATCAGACTGAATCATAAATAAGTAGAAAATCTGAATAGAATTATACCTAATAAGAAATTGAATCGGTAATCAAAAACTCCCACCCCACCGTCCAAAAAAAAAAAAAAAAAAATCTCAGGACCAGATGGCCTCGCTAATTAATTTTACCAAACTTTTTTTTAAAGATTTTATTTATTTATTCATGAGAGACACACAGAGAGAGAGGCAGAAACATAGGAGAGGGAGGAGAAGCAGGCTCCATGCAGGGAGCCTGATGTGAGATTCCATCCCAGGACTCTGGGATCATGCCCTGAGTAGATGCTCAACCACTGAGCTACCCAGGTGTCCCTAATTTTATCAAACATTGAAAGAAAAATGAACACTTAACCTTCTTAAATTCTTCTAAAAAAGTAAGGAGGAGGGAATACATCCTAACTTATTCTGTGAGGCCAGCATTACTCTAACAACAAAAGCAAAAACACTAATAAAAAAAGGAAAGTATAGACCAATATCCCTGATAAATATTGATCCCAAATCCTCAACAAAATATTAACAAACAGAATTTGAAAGCATATTATAAAGATTACACATTGTGATCAAGGGGGATTTATTCCCTGAATGCCAGGACAGTACAACATATGAAAATCAATTACTGAAAAATGCCATATTAACAAAATGAAGGAGAAACAATGATCATCTCATGCAGTAAAAGTGTTTGAGAAAATTCAATTCTATTTCTCGATTTTTAAAAAATGCAACACACTATGAATAGAAGGAAATAATCTTAACATAATACAGGGCTGTAGGAACACTCATAGCTAACATAGCATTTAATGGTGGAAGATTGAAGCTTTTTCTCTTAAATCAGGAATAAGACAAGGATGTCTGCTTTGGTTACTTCTATCCAACACAGTACTTGGTGTCATAGGCAGAACAATTAGGTAAAATAAACAAATACATTAAATAAATAGTATCCAAATTGGAAAGAAAGAACCAAGATTTCCTCTTTGCAGACATGATCTTTTATGTAGAAAATCCTTTAAAAACCATCACTATTAAATAAATAAATAAATAAATAAATAAATAAATAAATAAATAAATAAAATAATAAATAAAAAAATAAAAACCATCACTATAACTAATAAATCAAGGTTTCAGGATATAAATTCAACTTACAAAAATCAGTAATGTTTCTAATGCTAACAATGAATAATCTGAGAAGGAAATTAAAACAATT
Organism: Canis lupus familiaris; assembly: GCF_011100685.1. NCBI lineage: Eukaryota > Metazoa > Chordata > Mammalia > Carnivora > Canidae > Canis > Canis lupus. Next base: position 12,472,370 of record NC_049253.1, on the reverse strand, counting down.
CCATTTACAGTAACATCAAAGAGAATAAAATATTAGGAATAAATTTAACCAAGGAGGTGAAAGACATACACTGAAAGTATAAAATGTTGAAAGCAATTAAAGAAGGCACAAATAAAGGGAAAGATATCACAAGCTCATGGATTGGAAGACTTAATATTATTAAGATGTCAATACTACCCAAAACAATGTACAGATTTAATGCAACATTTATCAAAATTCTGATAGAATTTTTTGCATAAATTTAGAAAATCCATCCTAAATTTTTATGGCATTCAAGGGAACCCCCAATAGGCAAACATCATGAAAAAGAACAAGTGGAAGTCTTATATTTCTTAAATTCAAAACTTAGAAAAGCTACTGTATTTAAAACAGAATGGCACTGGCAAAACGCAGACATACAGAACAGTAAAATAAAATAGAAAGCTCAGAAATAAACTCTTGTACGTATAATCAATAGATTTTCAGCAAGAATGCCAACATCATAAAAATGGGGAAAGGATAGTCTTTTCAACAAATGGTGTTGTGAAAATAGGGTATCCACATGCAAAAGAATGAAGTTGGATTCTTAAACTATGTATAAAAATTAACTCAAAGTGATCAAAGACCTAAACATAAGAGGCAAACTAGAAAGCTCTCAGAAGAAACCATAGAGGAAAAGCTTCATGGCAATGAATCTGGCAATGATTTCTTGAATATGATACTGAAACACAGGTAACAAAAGATAAAAATAGATAATTTGGACTTCATCAAAATTAAAAATCTTTGATCATCAAAGAATACAATCAGCAGAGTGAAAAGGCAACCTACAGAATGGCAGAAAATGTTTACTAGTCATATATCAGGTAAAGGACTAATATTCAGAATATATAAAACTATAACTCAACAACAATTAAAACAACTGGATTAAAAATGAGAAAAGGGAGTGCTTGGGTGGTTCAGTGGGTTAAGCATCTGACACTTGCATTCAGCTCAGGTCATGATCTCAGGGTCCTGAGACTGAGCCTCCCATTGGGGCTCCAGGGGGGGTCTGCTTCTCTTTATCTTCCTCTTCCTCTGCCCCTCCCCACAATAGCACTCACACACTTGCTATCTCTGTCTCTCTCTCTAAAATAAATGCATAAATCTTTAAAAAAAAAACTCAAGAAAAGGAAAAAAAAGGATATGAATGGACACTTCACAAAGAAGATATTCAAATGGCCAATAAAAACAGCATAACTATTTTTAAAATTTATAATTTAAAATTAATTTAATCAACATATACTGTATTAAGAGTTTTAGGGGTAGAATTTAGTGATTCATCAGTTGCATACAAACAAACCCAGTGCTCATTACTTCAAATGCCCTCTTTAATGCCCATCATCCAATTACTCCATCCCCCCACCCACCTCCCCTCCAGAAACCCTCAGTTTGTTTCTGATAGTGAAGAGTGTCTCATGATTTGTCTCCCTCTCTGTTTACATCTTATTTATTTATTTATTTGTTTGTTTATTTATTTATTTATTTATATTTTATTTTTCCTTCCCTTCCACTATGTTCATCTGTTTTGTTTCTTAAATTCCACATATGATAGCCAAAATATGGAAAGAACCTAGATGTCCATTGACAGATGAATGGATAAAGACTATTTGGTATAGTACAATGGAATATTACTCAGCTATCAAAAAGAATGAAAATTTGCCATTTGCAATTACATTGGATTGAACTAGAGGGTATTATGCTAAGTAAAATAAGTCAGTCAGAGAAAGACAACATCACTAATTCTTTAGGAACATGAAGGTCAAATTCACAATGAACTACTACTTCATACCCAATAGAATGGCTACTTTAAAAAATAGGAAATAAGTGTTAGATGAAGATGCGGAGAAATTAGAACACTTGCACATTGCTGCTAAGACTGTAAAAAGGTACAGCCACTATGTAAGACCATATGACAGTTCCTCAAAAACTTAAATGTAGAATTACCATATGACCCTGAAATTCTACTTCTGGGTATGTATTCAAAAGAAATGAAAACAGATACTCAAACAGATATTTAAACACCCATGTTCAAAGCAGTGTTATTTACAACATCCAATAGGTATAAGTAGCTCAAATGTCTGTCAGTGGATAAACAAAGTGTGGTATATACATACAATAGACTTATTCAGCCTTAAAAAAGGAAGGAGAGTCTCACACATGTTGCAGCATGTATGAATTTTGAGGACATTTATGCTAAGTAAAATAAACCAGTCACAAAAGGCAAATACTGTATGATTCCATTTATATGGGGTTCCTAGAATAGTCAGATTCATAAAAGATGAAAAGTAGAATGATGGTTGCCAGGAGCTAGAAGGGATATGGGGAGGCAGTATTTAACAGGCACAGAATTTCAGTGGGGGATGATGAGAAAATGCTGGAGGTGAATGGTGGGGATGATTGTACAACAATGTAAATGTACTTAATACCACAGAATTGTACACTTAAAAGTGGTTAAAGTGATAAATTTGGTTATATGTATTTCACCACAATAAAAAAATAGTAAAAAATTTTTTCAGAGGAAAAACAATAATACATTAGTTCAAAAAAGCTGCTGATGCTAAAAGTAAAAAATAAAAATAATAGTTTCCATATTTTATAAAATAGAAAATGAAAATAGCAAAAAGGAATTAAAGACAGAAACCGTAACAAGATGGCAGAAATGTGATGGAGAAAGGATATGGTGTATCTGGATAATATAATTAATAAACATTTTAAAATTACTCTGTACCCTACAGCATATACACATGAAAGACATGCATTTTTTTTCAAATGATTTTTTTTTTGTATATTTCAGGGCATTCTCTGAAATATTCTTGAATTTCTTATAGGAAAACATTTCACAGAAGTGTTTGTTTTCTCTTTGGATTTCAACATGATTCTTGGTAGTTACATGATTTTTTTTTTCTCTTAAATGGAGTAGGATGTGCAAGTCTAAGTCTTTCAGCCCACTCATACCCTTTGATCTGGACAAGGAGGATTAATGTGAATATCCCACAGCTATTTTTTTTAGTAAGCTTTTTATGTAATACAATCTTCAGGACTGATTCTGGATTTTCCTCTATTTTGAATATTCTAAAATTAGAAGGAAATCAAAGCTATTCTCTAAGTGAGGTAATATATAAAGAATTGTATATTCCTCAAATGCACTGGTCCTATATTTTTCTGCCTTCACTCTTGATACAGGTATCAAGGTAATACCTTGTGATCAAGCATCCCAGCATGCACCAGGCCCCTGCTAGGTACCCATACATTTCTTGTTTTAAATTTTCTTTAAATATCTTTACAGAGTTAAGACATGATGATGTGACTAGTTTCATCTCTGCTTGGCTCAAAGCATAATTCAAATGTATTATTTGATAGCAATTATTTTTTCAATTCTATAACTTTTTTTTAAAGGACCACACAAATTGCTCTTATTCAGAGAATGGTACATATAGTATGTAGTAGAAGGACGTATTACTCAACTCAACCCTATATGGAGAGATAGCATGTCAGGGGTATTGCACCCTAGGTGGAAAGAGTGAGCATCAGGATTGAATGAAACAAGAGGTCAATGCAAATTTGTATGTGATTCCTTAGGGTATTATTTATTAGAAATAGCCTTTCTTGCCTCAGCTAATCACTGATGCCCTTACAATCATAGCACTTTGTCAAAATGTTTATTATACTTTATAGCAATTTATTTGTTTGGTGTCTTTTCAATTGGTAAGTCTTATTTTTCTTTGTTTTTCTTATGGTAGTAGCTAACATTGAGTGGGAATTCAATAAATGTTTTCCATCTGAGTGAATGATTTTTTTTTTCTTTAAGAGAGGAAATCAAAGAGAAGGAAGAATAATTGTAGAGAAATTTGGCTTTTTTAAATGACTCAAGTTACCTATAACAAAGTCAGCTTCACGAAATTATACCCCGCTTTATTAATACTGCTGTTTTGTGAAGGAAATGAATTAGATTAACAACCTTCCAGCTTTTTTTTGCACATTATAATCTAAGGAGCTTTTAAAAATCCCAATGTCCAGGTATGGCCTATAGATTAGCAGCATCAGCATCATCTGAGAACTTGTTAAGAAATGGTTCTCAGGTTCCTCCCCAGATCTACTTAATCAGAATTGTCATTTTAATAAGATCCTCCTGTGATTCATATGCATATTAAAATTTGGGAAGCACTGATTTAGAGCTTTTGCTAATAAGCACTTAACATATTTGAATAGTTTTTAGCACAGGTATAGAGCATTTGCTGATGATCACCATGTTATTTGAATAGTTTTAGCAATGCAAATTTTTTTGCCGTTCTAATGTTTCATAATAAATATAATTTATCAATGTTACAGCCTCTAAGAAGGGTCAGTTAATGGAATTCTTAGCTTTTTTTTGTCTCTAGTGATATGATTTCTGTATGTAGTTAGGCATCTATTTAACAATAATATAACCCTTTCATTGTTACGTAATGAAGGAATATCTCTCTGTATTCCCAATCCTAAATTTTTTATGCCCTTTTCTGCTGAGAAATTTATCTCTATTGGTTGGTTCAGGTCACTGATCACATATGTAATTCAGCATTTCAAGTATTCAGCACTATGTCTGCCTTATTGACTATGGTATGTTGAACTAATTGTTAGATTTTTCATTTGCTGCTTCTTTCTGAAGCTTAAGTTGATATTAAATGATAAAAAAAATAGCAAAATTAGGGTGATCAGGAAAGCATTTTTGGAAGTTTGAAAGCAGATTGATCAGTAGTAACTAACTTCGCTTTAAGAAAGTTAAAACTTGAGATTGTTATAGAGAAAAGTACAAAGCATGCTAACTTACGCTAGAGAGCCCCAAAGCCTCAGAAATTGGCAATACCAGTTACCTTTAAGGTGTAGAGATAAATGTGATGAATTCTTTGAAAATCAGATTAAGAATGAGTAGGCCTTTTGATTTCCTCTTCTACTCTGTGCAATCAGGAGACTGTTTCTCCCCAAAGACAACTGGAGGCTTATTTATTTATTTTTTATTAAGAGAACTAATTCCAGCTGGGAGGGGGCACTGTTGTGTAAAGGTGGTTTAAGTGAAAGTTTATGTAATAAATTTTGAGATTCCCGAGGCTTCTTCCACATTCCTTTCACAGAATGCTATGTAGCAGGGATATTCTTTCTGGGAAGCAGTTATATGGTGTAGCTTCTGGGATTCAGACCAGCACAACAGAAAAGGTCTAAGGTTAACAATGCCAGGGTTTTTTGTTTTTTGTTTTTTGTTTTGTGGGTTTTGTTGTTGTTGTTTTTAATTAAAATGACCCAGTAGATTATCTTACATTCAACAGTTGATGAGTCACTTTCATGCATACAGTTTTTCAGGTTTCATACATAAATATGAATAAATGACAAAATAACATTAGATATTTAAGGAAACAAAGACCAAAGCAAAAGTAACTTGGAGGAAACACACAGCAAAGATAGAAAGTGTATATACTCCATCTGTTAAATAATAAGATGCTAAAAAGAAAAACAACAAAAACAGAAAACAAAGAAAGTTTTATGGAAATTATAAATATGATAGCAGAATTGAAAAATTCATTAGAAGAAATGGAAGATAAAATTGAGGTACCTCCCAAGAAAGCAGAGCAAAATGGTAGCTAGATTGAAAATAAGAAAGAAAAGTAAATTAGGTGAATACTACAGAAAATCCAACATTAAAATCATAGGAATTTGAAAAAGGAGGACAGAATAAAATGGAAGAAGGGAATATAATCAAAGGCATAATTCAATAAAATTTTCTAGAACAGAAAGACATGATCTTCTTTAATGTTAATATGTGCCAGAGATCTCTGCCAAGCACTCTGTGAAGTGCAAGAAAATAGCCACAAACATATATCATCGTGCAATTTCAGAATTAGTAGCAGATAGCACAGCCTCGGTTTGTTATTTGCCTATCATTTTTTAAAGGAGTTTTTATGTAATCAAACTTATCAATCATTTTTTATGCTTTCTGTCTTTGGTGCTGTGCCTAGAAGTAACTATCTCACACAAATATTATTTTTAAAAATACATCTATGCTTTTTTCCTCCTGGGTTTACTATTTAAGATGTAAGGTAGAATATAGCTTTATTTTTATTTTTTTTAATTTTCACAAAATCAATAGAAGTATCCATATTATTTACTGAGAAATTAATCTATGCTCTGTCTTTGAAGTGGTTTTCATAGTTGGCTGGGCAACTTTTTAATTTATTATTAACTTTTTAACTTTTTATACTTTAACCATTCTTCTTAAACTTTCTTCTTCAGAAATTATTTGGCCATTCCAGTGTTTTTTAAAAGATTTTATTTATTTATTCATGAGAGACACACAGAGAGGCAGAGACACAAGCAGAGGGAGAAGAAGGCTTCCCACAGGGACCCAATGTGGGACTGGATCCTGGAACTCCAGGATCACACTGAGCCAAAGGTAGACGCTCAACCACTGAACCACTCAGGAATCCCTCTTTGGCTATTTTAAGACCACTGAATAGAGAAAATACATCTTACAACATGAAAAGTTATCTACTATAAAATGATAAAAAGTTAGAACTGAAACATAGTTATGTAAAGTAATACTTAGGGACCAATAACATATATTTGATGGTAAAACATCTTAACTCTAAAGATAATGATTCTTATAATGGACTTACGTATTAAGAACAGTGAAATACTTTAGCATTCACCAAAACTACCCAAAAGAAACATTTCTATTTTAAAAGTATTTTTTAAAGATAGATTAAATTATCTTCCAAAGCAGAACCAAAATAATCTTCTCAATAAGTCATAGTTGTATGATATTTTCAGAATGTGATGGTGAATAATTCAAAATGCTTAATACTAAAAGAGAAACCATAACCCAGGGGGTCAGAGTGCATGGTCATTTCTCAAAATTGACAGTTACCACCTCTGAATAATGTTTTTCTGGTTGCCAACAGTCATCTAATACATACATCAAGATATTAAAAATAGTAATAGTTCCTGATCTATTCACTCATGTTATTTACTGTTATCTACCTCAATTCTATAGACCATATTAGAATTTCTGAGTTCGAATTTAGCAGTTAGACAATTATTAGGTAAAATAAAATAAGAGGTGCTATCAAATATTTCAGTGGCTATATATATAATATTGAAAATAGTTTTAACACTTTTTGAAAAGTCTAGAAATTTACATATTTCTATAAGTAAGCCTATGGATAGTTATATCCTATTTTTAGACTCTAATACTATTAAAATTGCCTTGCAAATATAACTTTATTTTTTAATTTTTAAAAAAGATTTTATTTATTTATTATGAGAGAAGGAAAGAGAGAAAGGCAGAGACATGGGGTGGGGGGAGAAGCAGGCTTCCTGTGGGGAGCTTGTTATAGGACTCAGTCCCAGGACCACACCCTGAACCAAAGCAGAAGCTCAACCTCTGAGCCACCCAGGCATCCCACAAATGTGACTGTTTATAAATACCTTTCAGTTTTCTGGTTCAGTAACAGTAAATTTCACATAGGAGGTAGATTAACTAAAAATATATCATACTAAAGTGTTGATTACTGTTGATTAAGTTCTTTATGTGATTTTAGACAAAACATTTAACTTCTTTAAGCCTCAACTTCCTCATCTATAACTGGGGTTTATAATATCTCTCAGTGACTTTTGCTTTGTTATTTATCTTGTAAAACAAAGTTTAATCAAATGGGTTAGAATACAAAAAACAAAATCAAAGGTTCAGTCTCTATTTCTTCACTCTGTTTCAGTTTTTCAGCAACAATTATTATTTGACATTTTAATATATATATATTATACTTATAAATATATATATTTACTTTTTTACTTATTTACTGTCTCTATCCCTCATGAAAGTCAGCTCCATATGGACAGGGTCTGTCCATCTTACCATTAGCTCTTAGTCTAAAACAGTGCTTGGCACCCTATGGGTACTCAATAAATAAACAATGAGTGAAACAAAGAGGTGATGACTTCTACAAAGCATCTATACAGCAAAGGAAACAATAGAATGAAAAGGTAATGTACAGAATAGGAAAAAATATTTGCAATCCATATATCTGTTAAGAAGTTAATCTCCAAAATATGATAGAAGCTGCTATAATACAATAGCAAAAATACTAATAATCAAATTTAAAAATGGACTAAGGATTTGAATAGACATTTCTCCAAAGAAGACATACAAATGGCCAAAAAGTGTCTCAAAAAAATGCTTAATGTCACTAATGCTCAGGGAAATGAAATCAAAACCACAAGAGGTATCACCTCACATCAGATAGGATGATCATTATTAAAAAAAAAAAGAATAATTGGCAAGGTTGTGGAGAGATCAAAACCCTTGTACATTGTGGGAAATGCAAAATGGTGCAACTGCTGTGAGAAACAGTATGGAGATTGCTCAAAAATTTAAAAATAGAACTACCATATGACCAAACAATCCCAATTCAATTCTTTCAAAGAATTGAAATCAAGAGCTCAAAGACATATTAGCACTACCATGTTCATTGCAGCACTATTCACATTAGCCAAAATGTGGAAACAAGCTAAATATCCATCAACGGATTAATGAATAAAAAAATGTGGTGTATATATATATATATTAATGGGATCTTATTCATCTTAAAAAAGAAGGAAATCTTGCAATATGTAACAACATGGATGAAACTTGAGGGCATTATACTAAGAAAAATAAGACAGTCACAGAAGGACAAATACTGCATGATTCTATCTATATATAGTGTCTAAAAGAGTCAAATTTAAGGAAGCAAAGAATAGAATTGTAGATTCCAGGGGATGGAGAGGGGGAGCAAAGGAGAATTGCTAGCAATGGGTATAAAATTTCAGTTACAAAGATGAGCAAATTCCAGAGAATTTCTGTATAGTACCTGCTGTGTATCGAGGTATCAATAATATATTGTACACTTAAAAAAATCTGTTGAGAGTAGATCTCTTGTTAAGTGTTCTCACCACAAAAAAATTAAAAAAAAAAAGATTGGAAGAGCTGAGAGGAAGTAGCAAATAAGATAAAATTTTGATGGGAGACTTTGAGTTTTGAGAAGGGATAGCTTTGCAGAGCAACATGTGTTTGAATCTACAATTTAGCATCACGATAATCATAAGACAATAGTGGTGATGATATAGGTTGAACCTATTAGCTGAATTTCAACCTACGCTCCTAGGTTTTGGTCAATTTTACCGTTGTATAATTGACCTCCAGTTGATTGGGTCAAATAAACATAGAAAAGTTCTATTCTGTTCTGGCTGCTTACTGTGAACAGGCTCCCATGAGCTTCAGAAAGAATGAAAAGGAGAAAAACAATTAATTTTTTTCTGGAAAAGGTAACAGATGTTTCTTATGCTATCAGATGATTGAGGAAGCAAAGTATATCTGGTCATTAAAACCTAAGGTCATTAAACCTGCTTAGGTTGAACTTTCAGTAACATTTTAGTCATGATGATAAACCAAAATGAAGCTAGCAGGTGTTAGAAGGTGCATTTCTGGAATTGAGGATTTTTGCCTGTATGTGGTGGGGGAGGTGGGTGGAAGAGGGCTTTACTCTAGTGAAATATGCTGCCTTATGTTTCAGTATTTTAAACTCTTAAATCCACATAGTTTCTTGATTACTACCTATAAATGTATGGTGGAAAAATTTAACTTGAACTAATAAGGAGATCTCTTAATTAAATCTCGTAATTAAAAATACAACATTTCAACACCAATAATAAGCTTATTACCATGCTCATTATCCACATTCCCTCCTTTCCAGTACAATCATGAATTGAATTTTGACAGGGTAGCTGAGTTTAGAGCTTCAGGTTATTCAAGTTCTTTGTTAGAGTAGAAAGCTTGTTATTTCAGAATTAACTTAACCCTTTTTTGTCCATTGTGTATCTTTATCATTTTTATATAACATTTTATAATTTTATAGTCTTAGAATTCAGGCTTTATCCCCCCTAGACAGTTTTAGGTTTAGAAACAAGAAATGGATTCATCTCATAAAATGTTCTTTTGGAAAACATATTCATTATGTAAATCTGCTCCATCTTTGAAGCTATATAAACAAGGAGAAATCTGAGTATCTATTTAGAAATGAAAAGATTCCAGAGTTTTTAGTTAGTGTTTTTTTCCTAAGTCATTCAAACATTACAATCTTCCAATTTAGGAGAATCTCATTTGGGTTTATTTACTTTTCTTGAGTGGGTCTAAAAATAAATGCAGTTGTGAGTTGAGCTCACCTTTGCTCTTTAATAATTTTCTTCCTGACATATAATTCTTGAGTCTATGATATTTTGTGCAATGCAATTTCCCTTGTATCCTAATATGGAGATTATGCTCCTCAATTTGAAGTTCTCTCTCCCATATGAAGAGTTTATCTCAGTGCACTTTATTAACCACCTCTGTTATTAAATGGAAGGGATGATAATAATGGGACCCACTTCAAGATAAAGGAAGGAGAAAAACTGAACAGTTAGATCTTTTTCTTCTCTTCATTTGCCAGCTATCAGATCCAAACATTGAGGTTGATTTAGGACCAGAGTACAATGAGGAACTTTTAACTAGAACAGAGTGTAAGAGTATGGAATGCTATAATTGTCCAAACTGAAGAGCCTCATGACTCTATGAACTCCATTTTATTCAGTAAGTAACTGTATTCAAAACTGATATTTTTCTTCCAGAACCTACAGCCTAGTTGAGGACATAGATACAAATAATGTGTACAGAACAGATGGTGATGAATGCTATACTAGGGATAAACCAAAGTCTTGAAGGAATAGAGGAAGAAAGGCAAATTATGATGAACTGCATTGTGAAGGTCTTATTGAGAAAGCAGTATTTGAATTGTGTCTTGAAATGTGCCCAGGACTTTTCAGACAGATGTGAGTAGTAGGATACCTTCAAAAGTATTGGGGCAATATTCTAGCGTTCAGAGTCTTGGTTGCTTCAGAGTTAGGTAATGTGTGGCTCCCAAGACTACATTTTATCTAGTTAATGGAGTCACCCCTGATCTGTGGTCTGGACATTCATAGGTCTTGGCTGACTTGCCTGATGATGCTGGACATACTCAGAAACCTAAGTACTAAAGGTCTAGTAGCACTTAGACTCTTTGTGCCAAAACTTAAAGGTGACATGAACTCACAGGAGAAAACCAAAATTTATTTTCCTAGTTGTGTTTTCTTCTGCCTGTCCAGCACCCTCATCTGAGGTTGAGTATGATGTGGGTAGGTAAATTTATTAGGCTTTGCTGGAAAATGGAAGAATTGGGAGGGAACTTGGGAAATTATATAATTTTGGTGCTGTTAAACTTTCTTTTAAATAAAGTTTTGAATGGATCATTGTTTGACTCCCATGGTATGAGCTATATCAGGTATTAATAAAATTTCCTAAGCTTTGCCTTTGACTGTGGTATAATATTTGCCATTTTTTCTTTTTCTGCACTCAGCCACCAGGAGTTTGCTGGAGAAAAGTTACTAAACTCAAAATCATTCCACTGAGTTTATGACAAACTATTGTTCTTAGATTAATTTGGTGAGTGTTTACTCTACCTTCCTTTAGGAATATCTAATTTCTGTAAGGTTTGCCAGTTTCCAAGCAAAGCCTTCAGCTGTCTTACCCTACTAATCTATTTGACATGCTTCCGAATGTCTGAAATTTTATCACACTCCATTCAGGCTGACCTCTGGAACCCTCTACCCCTATATTTAGTAATTGAAACTATACTCAAAAAAACCTACTTAATTGGCTCCCTCAGGGACTCAGAAAATCAGATGATTCCTCTGTTTCTAACCCACTGGGGAACACTGCACGTAGTCACTCACCTACTTGCAGAAAGCTGGAAAATTATTGCCATGTGAGTAGAAAAAAGTAATAATTACATTTACTTGTTATGGCATGGGTGACTAATGTAAATGCTTTCATGGACCATGCAGATGACAAAAATTAAAAAAAAACACACTGAAGCTGGAAGTGAAATTCAATAGGTAGCTGTGGTTGGATGCATCCTGAACTTACATCTTGTCTAATTGCATTCAAAAAATTTTAAATTGTATTGATTGGACCCCCAAAATATATCTATGGAACAAATGTACTTGAAAATATGAAGTACTTAACCTTTCTGAGGACAAAAGTAATATGAAATCCTTGAGTGAATCTTAAATAACATTTAAAACAGTGCTTGGCAAAAAGTAAGCACTCTATTATGTCAACTATTATTATTACATAAGAATCCTTCCTTAGCTCATTGGAAATATAATCTTTACATGAATTACATTTCCACATGAATATTCCATTAGTATCCATCAATTTTTTGGTAACTATTCATTCCTTCAACAGTATTTCTGAGCAGCTACTACATGCCAGACATTGTCCAAGGAATTGAAAATTCAGTGGTAAACAAGGTAAAGTTCTTGTCCTCAATGGAGCTTAGTCTTAGAGTAGCAATAGACACTAACCATAGTTATAAGGCATGACAAGCCCTACAATACAGAAGCCACCAGTTGCTATAGGAACACATTTGGGGGTACTAAGATAGTATAGGAAATAAGGAAGTCTTTGTGGAAACACTCATTTTTGTGGTGGTATTTGATGATACCAGATCTTAAGGGCTGTTGTCAATTACCTGCTTAAAGTTGATTATTCTCCATTTTTATCTTGGAAGGAAGACAAAAATTTGTCCTTTTTGGAATAATTATTCAGGACTTGAGTTTATTGTCCCTGATTATTATGTTTACAAGTATTAGCTTATGTAGATGTGCAAAATACCTGATATGCTGTAATAACATAAAATGGGATATTCTAATTTGATTAGATGCTTTTAGTCATAAAAGCATTTATAGAATTTTATAGCATTAGGAAATGGCAAAGCAAACAGTTCTATGACTGGGGCACAAAATACAGTACAAATGTATAGTTAGTGACCAATATGTACTATGGTATTTTTCTCCTAATCATGGATTTAGAAACCAAAGATGTAGAAGTGGAAGTGGTTCTTCTCACTGTTAAGTCTATTGATAGACTCGTAAAACATTTTGTAACCATTTATGATACTCTTGATCTGATAGTTTAGAATTTTTGGTATCTAAGAGATTAAGTCTACATGTTTTTCTATCAATAAACACTAGTTTTCATGTTTTTAAACTTAATCTAAAAGGTATCATACCTTCCATATCCTTAAGTAACAAGTTCCTTTAGTTCAAATTATATTTTTGGTATTTATCTATATGGGTAGAGGTAGCTCTATTTAATTCATTTTACTGATTGTATATTGTTCCATTGCGTGAATATACCATAATTTATCTTTCCACTTTTGATGGACTTTTAGATCATTTCCAAAATTGTGTCTATACAATCAATATTATCATGAACAGTCTTGTATATGTCTTTTTGTACACATAGCTGTCTGTATACCTAGACGTAGAATTTCTAGGTTTTAGGGAAAATCTAGCTTTAGCTTTACAAAAAGTATTAATAGTTCTTTAATATGGCTGTATATATTTACAACACAAAAACAGTGTAGAAGCCTTAGTATTGTCAGACTTTTCTGGTATGTACCAAACTATCTCAATTTTGTTTTACTTTGCACTTTCCTAATTACAAATGGGATTAGTTATGTAGGCATATAATTATTGGGCGTTCAGAGTTTCTTTTTTCTGAATTTTGTCTTAAAATCACTAAAACCTAAGTTTTTTGGTTGCTAATATTTACAAATTTTCCCATGGCAAAAAAGAATCAGTGCCAACTTATCACTTTTTTTTTGTTTTTGCCTTGCTCTTTGGGGTAATTAACATCAGTCCTCTGTTTCCACATTGAATTTTTTCCTTTCTCTTTTTTAAATTAAAAAATTTAAATTATATTTGTTGTCATATAAACTAAATAAAACTTTAATATTTTGCATCTATAATTTATTTTTAAGGACTTCATGATTAATCAATCACCACCAGATATTTATGCAAATCAGACTATTCTAATTCTGTTAAGTGTTATAGTCATCTCTGACACCTGCCTTCTGGTGTCATGACCTAGGCTTTTCCTCTACAGAGTTTTTTCATTTTTGCTGTTTCAACTATAGTGTCTTTCATCATGACTCTAAGCTCAGGGAAACCGTCAACAAATTTGATTTTTACGATGCTGATACTACCTGTATGAATATACGTCACAACATTTTAACAAAGGAAGGTTGTTGTTTTTTTTAACCCTCTTTAAGGACAATGTTAGAGGAAAAAATGAAGAGATATTTATGAATGATTGCAGCAAAACTCGATTTTTCTTATTTCTTAAAGACTGAATTCTATCTATATTTTGCCCAAAAGTTTCTGACATGTCAAATTCCTTTAGAGTGTCAGTGTTAGGTCCCGGTTTATTAAGTGTACTAATAAAGTTGAGGAACATAATAAGTGTTTCAGATGACAAGTTATAAATATATTTTCTGGTAAGTACTTCGATTTTAACAAATTTAGATTTTAACAAATTTAACTTTGTCTTCCTTAGTCATGTACTCTCAAACTCCAATATAACAGATTTTGACAGTATAAGTTAGCAAATTCTTGCCATTCTTCTAGTTCATTAGTCTTCTCTACACAAGTTTAGTCCTACATATGATACCCTGGGATACTCTGGAGTCTGGTTCTCATTTACTGGTGTAATAATGTTGGGCTAAGGCACGAGAGGAATTAATAACTACCTCTTCTAAGGAGGCTTCCTCGGGCAAGGAAATAACAGGTTTTAATTTTATTTATTTATTTATTTATTTATTTATTTATTTATTTATTTATTTATTTTTAAGCAACTGAGGAAGGGCAACTTCCAAAGAATGGAAATAATTCCCTCAGGCAATGGTAGTCAGTGGAGTTCACAGGAGAGAATGGGTGAGTCATTACTTCCTTTGTGATCATTGTCTTATGGCCATAAATGAAAAGCAAACAAAGAATTAAGTTGTATGTTATTAAACTGCAGAACCAGTTGAATTCTTAATCTTTTATGAGCATCAGTTTATTTTTTAAGGTAGTAATTTGGGGCTCTAAGCTTGATATTTGTTTGTATTGTCATGGAAATCAGCCACCATACTATAAGGTATTTGAATTCCCCATGCCCTCCTAAATGTGTTATGGCACCAGGGACTTGTCCTCACTAAGGCTTTTTTCTAGGTGATATTAAGTTAATACTTTAATGGTTATTTTCTCATAGGCCTCCAAATTTTCTATCCTAGGATACAATATATAAGTGTGTCTATACCTATAGCCAAAGCTATACTCCTCTCTATCTGTATATGTGTGTGTGTATGTGTGTGTGTGTGTATATATATATATATATATATATATATATATAAAACATTATTTCTCTTCTACCCCATCTCAACAGCACAGTTCCAAATACCCTATAATTCTCTAAGTGTCTATTACTAGTTCTTTTTCTTGTATCATTATTTATATTAATTGAAGTCTTTCTTTGCAAACAGACAAAACTGATTTTGACAAACTTAAGCAATAAGCAAATTTGTTGAAACTATAAGATGGTTTATAGAATGAAACACTGAAAGTTTATGGAATTGTTGGAAAGGTGGGAGAGCAAGGTCAAAAAATGGATAGAAAACAAGGAATTCTAGAGATGCAAGAAGCATAAACTCCAGGAAGACCTTTGTAGCAGTACAGACTGGGGGCTGCCACTAGCTTGTACAGACTACAGATTTTTCTTCTATCTTTGCATATTGATTTCAGTATTTAAATCCTAGAAGATAGTATCCAGTTGTACAAGAGTTGATCATTTACTGGGCGTGAGGAAGGAAATTGTGGTTCTATTTGAAAGAGGAAATGGATGCTGCATGACCAAAATTGACAAGCATGTCCTACATGTAGACATATTATAAGAGCCAATGTTACCTTTGAAAATAGGTGTAATATTTTGTTTTTGTATTTTGATCTATTATGAAATATATAATAGATGAACTTTAAATAATTTAAGATTGTCATAATTTATTTGTTTTACTTTTGTTGTATTATTTTATGCTCTCCACTGTTTTTTTTTCCTTGTATTTCCTTCACTGAAAAGTTTTTAAGTTTAAAAGTTTAAAATTTTAAAAGTTTACGGGAGTCTGGGTGGCTCAGTCGGTTAAACATCTGACACTTGATTCTGGCTCAGGTCATGATCTTAGAGTTGTAAGATCCAGCCCCACATCGGGCTCTGCACTGGGTATGGAGCCCGCTTAAGATTCTCTCTCTTCCTCTCCTTCTGCCTCTTCTCCCTTCCTCTCTTAAAATAAATTTAAAAATCAAAGTTTATTTAAAATATAAACTCAAAAGAGGGATACATTCACAATATGTAAATATTCTTTTTTTTAACAAACATCATATTTTAAATAATTAAGGCATGTAAACACTTCTTTTAGAAATCATCTACTGAATAATTTTTTTTGTTGTTTTTCTATAGGAAAGACTGTATTTTTTTATCTTTTTTTCTCTCCATATTGACTACAGTCTTAGGAAATAATGTGAAATGATTTGTTCCTTAGATTCATCTTGGGAAATACTGAAAATGTTAAGAATTTCTCTGTTTACCTGGTGGTGATATACATTTGAGATGTAGAAATGTCAACATACTGTGGAGGTGTCTGTAGGATTAATGTATAATAAAATTTCACTGTTATCAAATGACATAAAATGGGAAATTTTGTGTGTGTTTGCCTGGATGTGTTGTATGTGATAGTTTTATATAAAATCCCATATGAAACAATCTTCTCCACAGAAATTGGTGGATTACATTTCCCCAAAACACCAACACCTCTGTCTGAATATATTATCTCAGGAGAGATATGCAGTCACGGATGGCAGACAGGCCCAGGAGCAAACTGGCACCATTTAGGTAAGAACAAGTGCTAGGAAACTGGACATCTAAGCTAGAAGGGGTCTTGAACCAGATAGTTTATCTAGAGTTGCAGCATGAGCAGAAGGCTGACATTGAAAGCTAGCCGAGAGGACTCAGTAAATTATTGCTGGCAGAGAGGAAAGCAATACAGGAAATTAAAGGTCAGTCAAACAGTAGGGTCAGTACAAAGTAGCAGACAGAAATCCTGCAGCAAGGAATATCTATTTAGGGGAAGCAAAACACTTTTGCATTTCTCCTTGAGGAACTGATTCAAATAAATGCTCCTGAGAGGTTACATTTGTAGAAGAGGGATTGATTGCTAAAATGGATCCTGACAGGAATTCCTTTGTTTCTACAAAGATGAAAGACAAAGACTGAGAGACAAAGAATGGGGACTAGCCACATTTTGGAGGAGTCTTTCAATGACAAAAGCTTGTGGAAAGAAACAACATGGGGATGGGAGGTGCTCCTTTCATGCAACATAATGTTGCAGAAGAAACTATTTTACATTCTTTCCATTCTTTTCATTTAGCTGTTAGACTTTAAAGAATTCTTAAAGACTGTGTTTTATACTTTGATCTAACAATTAGTCAAGTTAATAAAAAATAAGCAAACGAATAGGAAAAAATTATTAAACAAACGTTTTAGTTGCATTTGACGTTTATATATCTCGTACTGACTTTTAGCTATGGAAACTAACTTTTTCTCATTATGGGAGGAAAAATATTTTTTTAACTTTTTATTTTGGAATATTTAAAATCCACACAAAAGTAGAGAAAGGGGTACAATGGACAACCATTTTATCCTCTCATAGCTTTAATGATCAAACATTTCCTGCCATTTTTTTGTTTTGTCTACTGCTCCATCATGTGTGGTTTTTGTTTTCAATTATTTTAAAGCAAATCCTAGATTCACATTATTCATGTAGAAATGCTTCATTAGGGACGTCTGAGTGGCTCAGGTGCTTGGCTGGTTGCGCATCGGCCTTCAGCTGAGGTCATGATCCCAGAATCCTGGGATGGAGCCCCAGTTTGGGGTTTCCCGAAAGCTCAGTGGGGAGCCTGCTTCTCCCTCTTCCTCTCTCCCTACTTGTGCTGGAGCTCTCTCTTTGTCGAATAAATAAATAAAATCCTTAAAAAACCCCTGCTTCATTGTATTTATCTAATAGATTATGACTTTTTCCAAATACAATTATATCACTATCACGCCTGACAAAATTTTTAGTAATTCCTTAAGAAGAGCATTTCTTTGTCTATTGGAAATAGAGCTAGTACTACCTCTTTCTTAGATCTACGTAACACATAAAATGGCTCATCTTCCTAGTTTATAAAGATACAAGAGACACTTCGAGTCTCATTTGTAAATAGACCACCTAATACAAAATAGTATTATTTTGTATTGTATTTCCTAAAAGTATAAGTATTTCTTAAAGTACTGACAAGCTCATGTTATAGATGCACTAAAGAGTCACACAGTACATCCATTTTATTTCTTAATACTCTGCTCCTGGCTTTGACATTCCAGTGAAAAGAGGATTGGGATGGTATCAGGGACTATCATGGTTGAAAAGTAATATTTCATTTAAGCATTGGAGGAACTAAACATCTGTCCAAATTTATATGTTATCTTTGGCTAGGGACCTGTAATTACTGTCACAGCCTAGACGGAAACCAGGTGTGAGGGATGTGTGTTAACTCTCTGTTAACCAGGAACTCTGTTATAGGTGCTAATGTGAGAGTTATTAGACATAGATACCTCAGGAAGTTTGAAAAGAGTCTGGAGAAATAATTTTATGCACGTGTTTGCTTCCAGAAAAGCCCACAAAGCACATCTGAGATACCAGAGAGAAATCATCAGGGGAGCTGCTTACCTAAAGTTTTTGTAGATTCATACAAATTGCAATGGTCTTGTTTACATGGCAAAAGAATAATATAGACATTATTTTTCATTTTGTAAGAAGATAAACATTATATGATTAGTTTCTATCACTGATTATTTTTTGAAGGCTCATTTGCTGCAGTCTTCAGTTTTAATATGGATTCGTTCTCTACTTTCTAGGCATTCATTGTTCACAGGGCATGGTAAAATAGGGAAGTATTTTATGGTTATGCATTAATACTGCAACATATACATTTAAAAATCAGAGAGAAGAAATAGAGACTAATTTGGATAGAGACTGAATGAAAGAGTAGAGGACCAAATGGAAAGCAGGCATCAAATCTAATAAATATTAGGTACAAAGTGAATATCAAAAATTAAATAATAATGTAATAATGTATTTTTACATAATTGCTAGTGGGCTCTGCACTTTTTAAGAGATTGTAGTTATGTTTACACAAGACAGATGCCATTTAGAGAAAATGCTTAGCCATAGGTAAATGTGGGCATTGAGTCAGCTGGACCTAGGTATACACGCTGTTTCTTCCACTTAATTATTTTATGTGACCTTTGACATGTGTTTTAAAATAGTGATAGACTTGGTTATATAATAAAGATAAAAATCTTAATATCAATAAATATCAATAAAGATTAACAGTGATAAAACAGAAAGCATTTAGCACTCTATAAAGGTTTGTTTCATTTCCTTCACTAACCAGTATGAAAGAAGAGTCATGGAATAATTTTGAGATGGAGTTGGTAGGAAAGCATTGTCACTAGGGTGGAAATAATGAATTTTATAGGAAAACTATATATTGCGCCTTCTAAATGAGCTCAGATGATTGTAAGATCCTACTGAGAGCATATACTTGGTCTTATTCATTTTCTTATTTGATCAGAACGTGGATCAGATTTTGAGCAAGATAGGTGTCCACATAAACTAGTTGCTTAATGAATGTCAAAAACTGTTTTTAAGATTGAAATTTATATATCTCAATACTGACTTTTTAGCTATGAAACTAACTTTACTCATCATGGAAGACATCTAGCTCCATGTCTTATATAAGCCTAGATGAATCTAGTTGTCCTGGCAAGCAGACATGAGTGAAAGGGGTGGAGCAGATGCTTGCCTGGGACGTACCTTGGTGTACCTGGAATGACATGATTTTTGACCTTGAAGTGCCACAGAAGGCAACTCAGTACAACACTGGCACTTACTGTCGCATGGCTTCTAACCAACTTGACTCTTATCAGCAGGTATTGCTGTCATTGTTCAAGGACTAGATGAAGGAATCAGCTCCACCATCTTATTCATTATTATTGTTGCCCTTGGAATAAGTGTAATCACCATAGTACTGTTTTTTGAACTATTGACCCTGCAAAACAGAGATGGAAACTGCCTTATAGGCAGGAAGAGAAGAACAAAGAGGAGGAAAGCCAGCTTACTGCTCAACAAGCAGAAAAATGCAACACAAATAATTGTTAAATGGAAAGAACTATTTTCATCAGACTCAATTTCAGTGCAGGTCATGATCTCAGGGTCCTGGGATCAAGCCCTGCATCAGGGTCCTCACTCAGCAGGGAGTCTGCTTTTCTCTCTCCCTTGGCTTCTTCACACACACACCCTGCCCTCCCCGGCCCCCTGCCCCGTGCACTCTCTTTCTCTTTCTCTCTCAAATAAATAAATAAATAAATAAATAAATAAATAAATAAAATCTTAAAAAAATAAAGGAAGAGCCATATGGCTGAAGTTGACTTCTACTACTGAAGTTTCCTAAGGGACGAAGGTGTTGGCAGAAAAGAAAGAAAGAGACATTACCTTCATGTTCTGAAGTCCCATAAAACAAGTGTTTCAGGCACCCATTTCCCTTGTATCCAATCCATCCACAATTTCAGTCCTCTGAGTTCACTCTAGTCACTAGGAATTTCAGTCTCAGTGTTTCACTAGTGAGGGTTTCTTGCTCTTTGCTGTGTACTTAATCAGTTCACTTTTAGATTCAAAAAGGAAGATCATGCCCATGCCTTTCATCATCTCCATTTCCACTGCCCTTTCTCCCAAACATCAGACTGAAGACGTAGAAATATCTCAGAAATGCAACTTATTTCTCATTGTTTGATGACTAAGTGGGAATCTTAATCCAGAGGTAAGACTTTGAAGGGAGTGAATAGCAAATAAAGGGATAGGAATCAGAATGCTGTTCTTCTCTACATATTCCCCTTCTTCTCTAACCTAGGGTTCTGGAATGCCACAGCTGAGCTTAATGCCATTATTAATGGTGAGTGACTGGTTAGGTTTCAACTCAACAACCATCTATTATGTGCCTTGGAGGAGGAGTATTAAAAATCATAAGGAACTCCACATTGGGTCAGACTAGCAGTTGACCTAGCCCAGTGTTCAGTCCCTGAGGTGGAAGTTATAGTTCTTCCATTAAAACTGTCTCATAAATGAAGGGTTCTAAACATATTTAAATTCATTTTCATAATTCATTACAGAGTAATCATCTGTGAATTTATATTTGACATACTAATTTTTTTTTTTACCTCTGTTCTTAGGGTAGATTTCCAATGTTTATCCTCCCTTTCTACAAAGAAGTATGTATTTTTATATTCTGTAAACCATTTCCTTTAAGCTTCAGGAAGATTCTTCCTGTAACAATGTTTACCATATGATTTTAATTCAGCTTCCTTCTCTGTTCTTTGGTAAGAGTACATTCACCTTTAGAGAAGGTGAAGAGTCATAAAAACAGATCTTTTCTCCCAAATCAGTCATGTATGGTCATTCAAGTGTTGGATATGGTAAAGATAAAAGTGATTTTATGATAATCTGTAAAAACAGACATGAAACCACATATAGAAACCTTAAAGCTCCCACCAAAAAACTATTAGATCTAATACATACTGAATTCAATAAAATTGCAGGATAGAAAATTAATATACAGTTATCTCTTATGTTTAGATACACTAATAGAAAACTATCAGAAAAAGAAATTAAGAAAATGATCCCATTTATAATTGCATCAAAAAGAATAAAGTTCCTAGGAATAAATTTAACTAAGGAGATGAAAGACCTGTACTCTGAAAACAATTTGACATTGATGAAAGAATTGAATATGACAAGTCAATGGAAAGATATACTGTGCTCATGGATTTGAAGAATTAATAGCATTAAAATGTCCATATTATCCAAAGCAATCTATATTCAGTACAATCCTTATTAAAACACCAGTGGAATTTTTCACATATTAAACAAAGAATTCTAAAATTTGTATGGAACCATGAAAGACCCCAAATAGCCAAAGCAATTTTGAGAAAGAAGAACAAAGTTGGAGGCATCATGCTTTATGATTTCAAACTGTACTGCAAAGCTATGGTAATCAAAATAGTATGATTCTGGCACAAAAACAGATAGATGAATGGAACAGAATAGAGAGCCCAGAAATAAACCCATGCTTACAAGGCCAACTATTCTGCAACAAAGGAGGCAAGAAGATACAATCAGGAAAAAGTCTCTTCAATACATGGTGTTAGGAAAATGGGACAGCAATATGCAAAAGAATGAAATTGGATCACTTTCTTGTACTGTATACAAAAATAAACTCAAAATGGCTTAAAACTTAAATGTAAGACCTGAAGCCATAAAACTCCTAGAAGAAAACATAGGCAATGAGTCCTAGAGATAGTTATTTTTTTATCATCTATTTTTGGAAGTGTCTCTTAGGGCAATGGCAACAAAAGCAAAAACAAGCAAATGAGAGTCCTTCCAACTAAAAAGCTTTTGCACAGCAAAGGAAACTATCAACAAGACAAAAAGACAACCTATTGAATAGGAGAACATATTTGCAAATAATACATCGGTAAAGGATTAATATCCAAAATAAAGAATTCACACAAATCAATATAAAAATAATCTGATTAAAAAACAAGCAGAGAATCTGAATAGACATTTTTTCAAAGAAGATATACAGAGGCACCTGGGTGGCTCAGTGGTTGAGTGTCTGCTTTTGGCTGGGGTCGTAAACCTGAGGTCCTGGGATAGATCCCAGGATAAAGTCCCACATAGGATTCCCTTCAGGGAGCCTGTTTCTCCCTCTGCCTACCAAAGGCCACCCAATCATCCCTCCCTATGGAACTTGTAAGACATGGAGAACCACACAAATGAAAATGAAGCCGAAGTAATGAAATCCTTTGTTTCTGACGTAGCCATCTAGAATTATCTGCCAGTATCTATGAAACATGAAAGAAAAGGGTAAAATCTCATGCTCTGCACAATTCTTACTATCAGTCAGGTAGCTAAAAGTGAGTAGAACCCAACAGGGAAAAAGAAGGAATAATGTGAGAAACAGATTATAGCTACAGCTAGGATAAAGAAGAAGGGATAAATAAGAAAAGCATACTCAAGTAGCATACATGTAAAATATACAATAGAATTCTAAATTCTATGCACAGCATATCTAGGATACAAAATAAACACTAGACAGATATGAAGACACACATTACACAATCAAAAAGGTTACTGTGTAAATTCACCTTTTGATAAAGTGCTAAAGAATTAGACTAGAAAGAATCTGGGTACATAAGCCATAAAGAAGATACGGCCAATATCCTGATCAGGTTAAGACAAGAAGAAAAGGAAAATCTTTTTCCTTAAATGCATATCTATCCCACCGCCAACACCACAAAAAGCTTTCCATCCATTTGGATCAATTCAATCCATTAAAAAACCATCTAGTGACCACTCTCCTCTCCACAGAATGGAATGTCAGCTCTGGTAGGCACTAAGAACTCAAGACTGGATTCTGATGGCAGAAAAAATAATTTGGAAGATACCTCATAGGAAGTGGCCCTGATAACAGCAAATGATGACTTCAATCAGTAACTGTCAACAAAGTTAACATATTCAGAATTAAGTACTTGAAATTTGGGGTTTCATAAAGAATTCACTAATGGAGATGGCCTGAGGAAGTCCCCAGAGAGATGAGGTTATCCTACCAGATATAAACTGACATTCTAGCAGAGATTTGGGCATCTTTACCTATGAATAGCTGAGGATAAAAGCAAACAAACAAACAAACAAACATCTTAGGAAAAATGTCCTCTCTAAGGAAGCAGATGTGTAAATTGCAGCATAGAAAGTTCAAGGCATTGATCCTGACTGCTGGATGTTGAGATTAGAGAGTCAGGGGCTGATGAAGAAGAAAATGAGTAGAATAGGGATCAGGGGATTGTAGAGCATCCATACCAAGATCAGTAAGGATGGAAGAAGATGGTTAATCATGTTTAATATGTTTAGGAAGTAAAGGAGGAAAATATATCTAAAGAAGTATTGTTCCACAAAATGTATGCAAGCAATATTTATCATTTTAAACATTCTGGAAGCTACATTAAAACTGTGAAAAGAGGGATGCCTTGTGGGGTTCAGTGGTTGAGCGCCTGCCTTTGGCTCAGGTTGTGATTCCCAGGTTCGCAGGATTGAGTCACTCATAGGGCTCCCTGGAAGAGCCTGCTTCTCCTTCTGTCTATGTCTGTGTCTCTGCCTCTCTCTCTGCGTCTCTCATGAATAAATAAAATCTTAAAAAAAGTGAAAAGAAACAGATGAAATTAAGTTTAATAGCAGACTTTATTTAATCCAATATGTCTATAATATCGTTTCAAAATGTAATCAATGTAAAATATTTAATAATATATTTTATGTTGTTTTTCATATTAAGTGCTTGAAATCTGCTGTATATTTTACATAGATAGCACCTCTCTATACTGGACTAGCCCTATTTCAAGCACTGAAAAGCCATATGCAGCTGATGACTACCCTATGAGACTGTGGATATCTAGATGAGAAAATACATAATCATTAAACTTGGTGGGAAGATTTAGGAAGATAGTTTTAAGAAATATTTAATTCTGTATAAAGTTTCAGATCAATTAAAGAACTTGCTTTTGGAAAATTAATTAGAGAGGACCTGGATAATGAAATGTGAATTCTCAAAAGTACAAGAGTCCCATCCCTAAGTGGAATGAAATTGAAGGTTTCCTTGCAAAGGAAGATAAGTAGGAGTTAGGATAGAGAAAGAAAAAACAATTTCATTTCTGATATTATAGCTTCTATGCTGTACATTAAGGGCAATAAGTCATATGAGAAAAAATATAAGCAGGATGTTGAAAGAGACATATGCTTAAGGATTAATACATCTTTGAGCAAAGTAACCAATGAAGAAAGAATAAACCTAATTAACTGAGTTAATAGAAAAAAGTATTAAAAATTTGGAAAAATAAATGGTAGATATTTGTTAAATGGCACCATCTAGTACATTTAAAAACCTTTTTTTTAAACTTCTAATTTGAAATAATGTTACACTTGCAGAAGAGTTACAAAGATACTATGAAGTATTCTTATATGCTCTTCCCTCAGCTTCTCCTAATGTTACATTTTACAGATCCTTGGTACACTTATACAAAACTAAGTCATAACATTGGTACAATACTATTAAATTAACTACGGACTTCGGACTTCAGATTTCTCCTGGTAAATTTGTGTATGTAGGGTTGGAAGTGGGTAGAAGTTCTGTTTTTTTCTCTTATAAACTTAAAAGGAGAGTCACGGGAATGATCCAGAACTCAATGGAGGAGTTGGTGAGTGTAATGGAGGGCCTCATGTATCCAGGTAGTCCGGACTGACTCTAAGGTTGAATCTGGAGGCTTCAGCTGATTGGTTGATAGGCAGTCATTAAAAATGGGGAAAGAAGTTAGGATAACTAAAGGAAGCTGTGGTCAGAAAGGAGCTGAGAAGTGGAAACGAGAATGCCTAGAACTATCAGATGGGATATAATCCAAAGGCTTAACCAAGCAGTTGGAACACTTAATGTGTGGATTTTGTACCTCTGTGGTCCAATTTAACTGTTTCTCTTGACAAATAGAGGTGAAATAGTCCATGATTGCAGGAAGAGAACTTTTTTTTTCTCTTTTATAGAAACTTAAAGCAAAAACAATCCATTATATTTAATGCTACAATTTTATTGATTTTATGATCTCTTTTTACACATTTGTTTGATAGACAGGCTTGAGAGTGCTTTGAAAATTAGAATATTTATTATGAAGAATCTCCACAAAGTGCTCTTTTACTTCTCAAGTCAACACTCTTCAGTGGCACCATGCAAAAAGCTGTTGTTCTGAAACACTCAAGACACTCAAGACTGTCACATTCTCCTGAATACTTTATAATAAATTTACATTTTTATTTTATTTTATGAATAAATTCATATTTTTATTAGTTCTCTATTAAAATATGAATACATTCATAGTTTTATTTTATTTTATGGATAAATTCATATTTATGCTAGTGAGATTTACCCACAGGCCATCAAGCTCTGTAGGTATGTATCTTGGAGACTCCCAACTCTCTTCACAAATTTCTTGCAAAGTTTCCCTTATTAATCCATTTATCAAAAAGACTATTTAACAAAAAATGAGGTGGGGGAGTGGATAAGAAGCAAAACTCTTCAGCTTTCACTGTGCTTCTATATCAGAACTTTTTCTAAAGAGTCTCTTAGAATCAGTTGTGAGAGGCTGCCCTAAAGTCCTTCACATGGCATATCTGATTCTTGCTGATGTCAAGTTTCATTCCTGTTATTCTTGGAGACCAGCATCAGATGCTGCATTGTAGATGACTCTTTTCAAGTATAACTTAGATTGTCAGGGAAAAATATAAACAAAAGTGAAATGTGGGCCAAAGTCAATATTAATTTAAAAACCATAACCCTAGGTCCAAAATGAAGTAACTTTTTTGGCTAACATCTGCAGTTTCCTAAACTGTCTGCTCTTAGAGTGAAAGAGAAAGAAAAAGGAAGAAAGAGATGAGGAGAGAAAATATTAGTGCTAATAGGCACAACAGTTTATGAGACAGCACTGACTGAGAAGTGAGATGTGTATTCTTCCCAATAACTCAGTGCTGATTTGGTCATGAACATTTCTTCCCCAACCCATTTGTTTGAGCAGGTGGGGGTCTCTGTTCTGCCTTGGAACATTGTCCTGCTCTCTCTGGCACACCCGCGCAGGCTCTCCTCTAACAGCCTGCTGTGCCACGCAGCCTCTCACCGCCCTTGAAATAGGTTGAATTTGGTTCTGCATTTTCCCATAGAGTTCTGCTCAGGCTTCTGGAAATGAGCCAGTAGGGAGAGTCCTAGGGGAGAAATTTCATTGCCAGGGAAGATGTCACACTAGCTATGTATTTCTTTATGGGCTTCAGGCTTTCTTATGTAATTGAACAGATGCCTTCCAGTCTTAGGCTTAATGTACTTTACAGTTTGCCAAGTGCCTTCATATTGTATGGACACATTTGCCTTCACAGTAATAACCTAACCTATGGGGAGACCGTAGCAGATATTAGTATTCCTAATTTTATAAAATTCCTAATTTTATAAAATGAGGCTTAAAATGTTTTATTGATTTCTTAGGTCTACATATTTTATTTCCCCTTCCATATCTTTCCGTTATATAATTTTCTTTATTTTTTTAATAGTTACTTTATTAAAAAACATACACAGTATCTTTGCAACAACTTTATAATGCATACATTAAAATGATTAGAGAAATAGGATAAGGACTGTCATGGTGCAAAACAAATGCAGAAAGGTATATATATACCTTGAAACTTTAAGATATATATATCTTGAAATTTGAGATATCTTGAAACTCTGATATAGGAATGCTATAAAATCTGCACCATTTCAACTCTTAGTCTGTCTTCTAGAAATTTCCATGAATTTTTGAAATATTTAATTTTGAGTCTGCTACAGCTGTTTTCAATAAAAGAAACTTTTATTTGGCATTTTCTTCAGTGGTTTAAATCTGTTATGAAACATAAATAGACATTAAACATTTAACATTTGTTAAATGGCAGACAACAAACATTAAACATTTGCCAATGTTAAACAAATTATGGGTCACATTTTCAAATTTGGATACCTGTTATATATAGAAAAATGTGTATAAGTGCCAAAATTGGGAAACTTGTTGTACTCTGTGGAAACTAGTATCTTGATGCTGATGCATCTGTGTATGCTCACAAAGGTAAATTATAATAAATATAATCTCCACATCATAGTTTCAGACCACATAAGAAATAATTTTCAGATGCTTGTTGTTTGCAAATCTGTATTTTGATATATAATTTGGAATAATGATGTATTTAAAAGAATCAAGGATGCAAGCAGGACTTCCTTGATTTTCCAAGGCAGTATATGTAAAGCATAGGACTGAAATTTAGGAATGAGCCCTTTATCAATTTATAAGATAATGAAGATAATGAATTCAAATGAAGAAATACCATTGAAAGTTGTTCTACTCTACAGCTCGGAACAGCCTGAGTTTCTGTTTCAGTACCGTTAATATTGGGTCACCTGGGGCATAATGGATTCAATGGTTTTAATATCTTTAACTGCAATATATTTTCAATGAACTTTGAGTTCAACAATTTCATTTCAGATATGGAAAATGTCAACAGAACACTTTTAAGAGCCAGAACTTACTGCTGTTATTTAAAAGAAATATGTTTCAAATATTTTAAAGAAACTAACTTCACATTCTTAAATATGTCTGCAGAGTTAAAAAACAGAATGAAAACTAGTATGACCTCTTCAACACTTTCAAAAAATATTTAACATGGATTATAAAGACAAAATTCTCACAAGGCCTATGCATGCTGAATAACAGAATAAGAATGTATTGGGAAAATGTACTTCCCAGTGTGAATACCTGGCATTGACTTAGACACAGTACCCATTTGGTATGAAAGTTGCTTGAAGTTAAATTTGAAATTTTTTGATAGGATAGTTATATTTCACACACCACTGCTGTCTAACTAGACAAGTGCTATGAAAAGGTGAATAAGGGGATCCCTGGGTGGCGCAGCGGTTTAGCGCCTTCCTTTGGCCCAGGGCGCCATCCTGGAGACCCGGGATCGAATGCCATGTTGGGCTCCCAGTGCATGGAGCCTGCTTCTCCCTCTGCCTATGTCGCTGCCTCTCTCTCTCTCTCTGTGTGACTATCATAAATAAATAAAAATTTTAAAAAAAGAAAAGGTGAATAAGCCTAAGTATTAGAAAATTCTATCACATAGATGACATAATTCTTAGAATTTTAGCTCTCTAATAGAGGCTGACTGGTCTTGTTGTAAGTTGTCATATACCACCAGCTAGAAGAGTAGTGCATCTTGTAAAGTGGTTGAGAACTCTTTTGGAAGTGTGACTGCTGTGTCCTTGAAAAAAATGGCATAGTGATTTCTATGTAATAATTACCCAAAAGTATTTGTTAAATGAAAGGATTCAGCACTTTAAAAGATTACTTTTAAAGGCTTAGATAAGTGTGGACCATCTATATGACATGACAGTAATAATGACTTATTGAAACTATGTCTAAGCCTAAAATAAAATTAACTTTTGCCATAGAAAGAAATCTTTAAAACTAAAGAAGCAGTAATTTTATTTGAAAAATATACAGTAATCTCTGTAAATGCAATATATCTCACTATTTGATCTTTTTAAAATAAAATTTAAAGAGATATAAACATTAATCCTGGTTTCTCTTTTTTAAAGAAGCAACCTATTTTTACTGGTTTTGGTAATTGGATAGATGTCCTCACTACAGCTGTGAGTCAGAGACATTTATTTTCCCAGTCACCATAACAAGATGCCTTTAAATCTTACTTTAGAATGAATTGTTGGGCAGCCTGGGTGGCTCAGTGGTTTAGCGCCACCTTCAGCCCAGGGCCTGATCTTGGAGACCTGGGATGGAGTCCCATGTCGGGCTCCCTGCATGGAGCCTGCTTCTCCCTCTGCCTGTGTCTCTGCCTCTCTCTCTCTCTCTCAATGTATTTCTCATGAATAAATAAATAAAATCTTAAAAAAGAATGAATTGTCACTTTATTAATCATTCATTCATTCATTCATTCACTCAGTTTTGAACAGAGCCCATAGCCAATGTGGCAATTTGTCAAATATAATCTTGCATTAGGTTCCAATTTGCATGTTTTTTTTTTTTTTTTGGTTGTTGTTGTTGTTGTTGTTGTTGTTTTCCCAGGGGTTGAAACTGTATGTGAACTATGCAAAGTAGAAGTTCATTGGAATTTATGTCTAAATATTTGTTCTAACCACAGGTACATTACAGTATGTGCATGTTGAGAGGACCAATGAAGAATAGGAAAGAACAGTGCTCTAGATTGGAAACCCTAATCTACAATTAGCAAGCTGACTTTGGTTATTAATTTTTGCTGTCTAGATCTGTTGACTCATTTGTGTAATGGAAGATTTGGACTAAGTGAGATCAAGTTCTATGACTCTCCTGTGTGTTTTTGTTTTTGTTTTTTTAATAATTTCTGATTTGTCCGTTTAAGTTGTTTTAAAATCATTTGTTTCATTAAGATATATACATTCCATATTAATTGGAATTGTTTTAGAGTGAGTTATTGGTGACCAAGTTTAATCTTGTCACAAAATTTCATTTTGAAAAAATTTATAAGTGACATTAAATTCTACGTTTCTCTGACAATTGCTGTAATTAAGCCATTTGTGCATGAAAACTAACTTTGGCTTTGATAACTGAAGCAGACTGAAAAATCTGACTCTGGGAATAATTTCACAACATATTGCCACACAATGGAAAAAAGAACTGTCTCTCTTCCTCTCTCTCACACACAGGCACACACAAAAATAATAAAAATAAAATAAAAATTTGAATTCTTTTTTTTCAAGTTTGTGCTAAACATTTGATAATAAATTAATTGTAAAATAGCTCAAAGTCTCAATTTTAAGAGTATGTATATAACTTGCATACTTGCATCAAACATTGTTGGTATTAGGTAAAGTAAAGGTCTGTCAATGCTTTGACTTTGGAAAACCACTCGGCATCATAACTTCATTTTTAATGATTTTTTAAATTGAAGTATGATATTTATACAGAAAAATATAGTTTCATAAGTGAACAGCTCAAGAATTATCACAAAGTGCAAAAAAACCACATAATTAACGCTTAGGTTAAAAAAATAGAACATTAGGAAGTAAGAAATCCCTTTCACATTTATCTCCAGAATTACCCTCATTCTTCATCTCTTTTTTTTAAATTTTTAATTCTTAAATTTTATTTATTTATTTATTTAAGACACGGGCAGGGGGCGGGGGCAGAGACATAGGCAGAGGGAGAAGCAGGTTCCTTGCAGGGAGCCAGATGTGGAACTCGATCCCGGGACAGGGATCATGTCCCGAGCCAAAGGCAGATGCTCAACTGCTGATCCACCCAGGCATTCCATCATTCCTCATCTCAAAGTTAACCAATATTCTAATTTCTAATGCCATAGATTAGTTTTAGTTGCTTTTGAGCTCTACAAAAATGAAATCAGCTTAGATTATGTATTCCCCTGTATCTACCTTTTTTCATCAATGAGTTTTATCTATGTTAACACATGTAGCATTTCTGAGTGACATTAATTTGTTCATTTTCATAGCTGTACAATATCCTATTATATAAATATATCACAGTTTATCTATTGTACCACTGATGGACATATGTATTATTTCCTGTTTTAGACTATTCTAAGTAGTGCATTTATGAACGGTTTGTACATGTCTTGGCTACACATAATATACATTTCTGGTGTTTTGTATTGTTATATGTTAAGATTCAGTCACGACTACTTTAACATTTCATTACAGGCTTTATTTTTGAATATATATGAGAAGTATACAACTATATTTTTGTCATTAGGTAGATCAGCAAATACAAGGCCTATGCAATAAAAAACATTTTGAAACAAGTTAATTTAAAGAAACACTGTCAAAGCCCATCCATATTCATACTTAGAAGTGAAATTTTTAAGCATGAGGGTATATTTTGGTTCAATTTTAACTGATAGCACCAACAATTTTGTCAAGGCGATTGTATTAAACGAGTATGTAATAGCTTTTTTTCCCCAAATCTTTAACAGAATTTAGTAGGTTATCTTTTTAATTTTAACCGTTATACTGTGTGTGTATGTTTGTGTGTATGTATGTGAGGGGGTAATAGTATTTCATAGCGGTTACTGTGCATTTCTCACATAAAGAAACTGAGCTTCTTTTTAGATGTTTATTAACCATTTGATAAACTTTTTAAGTAAAATTTTTATTTCGGTAAAATATTCTTTCAAGATTAGTTTCCATTTCTGTATTGTTTTTGTTTTGTGTTTTTCACTTTTTAAATTTTAAAATTTTTATTATTGACACAAAACTTTGGCTGGTAAAATGCATGACAAATACACTTCTCCCAATCTGTGGGTTACCAGTTTTCTCTCTTAATGGCATCTTTTAACAAATAAAAAAAATTGTTCACTTTAATGTGATATTTTTGAAAATTTTTATGGTTATTCCATTTTTATGCCCTATTACATTTTAAATAATTCCACGGTCCCATGAAGATGTCCTTGTAGAAGATTTATTGTTTTGCGTTTCAAATTTTAACTGTAATTTTAAATTGAGAATTTTCAAAAGCATATTCCACTATGCCATGATAAAGTCAAAATAATGAAGTAGAAGAAGTTAAAAAACAAACAAACAAACAAACAAACAAACAAAAACAAACAGAAAACGATTTCCCTGACTAAGCATGTGTTTTTTTGGTGGCTATTAAAATGTCTCTTTGTGTTGGATTGGAGGATTGAGATTAAAGACTGCTGGTCCTTCTAAATATTAACTTTCTTTTTGGTTTAACAAGCGAGGGACATCAGAGAGATTGCCTAAGTGCTATGTATTTACAGTTATGCAGTTTGTTATTGGCCACTGGAATTCATCCAAGAAATTGTCAAATATCTAATTTCTATTCTATCACAATGAAATAATTAATGTACTTGATATTTTTGGAATTATTTGTTCTTTTTTCACTGTTTGCTTTTGTTCCCTTGTGCCAGGATGAGAATTAACTTCAAGATTTTCAGATAAATACAGAATTTAATGAATTTAAGGATTATAAATCAGTCATTTATGATTTATTGCAATATTTACTATGAATATACTCAAAGCAAACAAAATGAAGAAAAGTAAATCTGAAAGAATAAACAGACAAGAAAAAAGCAAATTAAAAGAAAAAAAAAGGGTAGGGCTTTACATGAAAATATTTACTAAGGTCACCTGTGATTCTCAGGAAAATGGACACACTCAATTTTCATGTGTGTATGTGTATGTACACATATAAACAATTCACACAAACAAATTCACATACAAACTTTATATATATATATTTTTTTTAATTGTCAGTATTCATCACCTTAAAAATGAATATAATTATTTTATATTCAGAAAAATACTTTTACTATTATATAATTGTACGTAGGCCATAAAATATACAAATATCCCTAGGGCTACCACATTGGCAAATGGGTGTTTTTTTTTTTTAATAAAAGTCTTTCAGTTTGGTTTATTTATTTAATCATTATGAGTGCTCTATAAATTGGTTTTGATGTTTTGGAATCAGAAAATCAATTTAAAAGTTATTATATCACATGTGAAACCCAAATTATTACACACTAAGTTCTTTTTTTTTTTTTTAAGATTTTATTTATTCATGAGAGACACAAAGAGAGAGAGGGAGAGACACGTGCAGGGAGCTGTGCAGGGAGCCCAACGTGGGACTCCATCCGGATCTCCAGGATCACACCCTGGGCTGAATGTAGCGCTAAACCGCTGAGCCACCTGGGCTGCCCACTTTCTAAGTTCTTAATTAAGACCTTTCCCTGTGGAGCTGGGCCATAACTGATCATGACTGGTAAGAAGTTCATGAAGTTAAAAATATCCATGACTATGATATATTTTATAGTGTGCCAATTTTAGATATATGCATCTGAAGGTAATTAAAACATAGTATGCATAAAAGTGGCTAATGTTAATTTAGAAAAATCATAGTTTCATGAGTGGGCCCTTTTTCATGCTAAACATAGTTAATTTGGTAGTCACAGTAGAGACTGGAGCCTTAGCTGAGTATTAGCACACAATAAAATGCATCTAGTATCTCTTGATAGTGAATAACATGCTAAAGATTCCATAGTATTTGTCCTCTCACATCTGTCTACCACCTACTGCTTTTAGGGTATACAAAAATAGGTCTTTGATTAGAGAAAATAGTATTTATTACATGACTTTGGTAGTTTGAACATGAACAAATTTTTAGTAAATAGTATGTTAAAGTATTGAAGTTAATAAAGGTAGGTAAGAGATAATAGCAGCAGAAGTGAATCAGAAACTCATTTGGCTACAAGCAACTTATGACCTGACAAGAGAGACTTAAACATGGTAGTGTTATTTTCTTCATTTTGAGCCAAACTTTAATTGGTAAGAGGCTTTAGTGACATTAGAACATTTTTCTCATGGTCAACACATGCCTATTGCAGCACTGGCCACTTTTCCAAATTCCAGGCAGGAAAAAAGATTAAGGGCGAAAGTACAGCAGCACACTTGAAATCTCATTGGATAGAAGGTTAACATGTGTTAACACATGGCCACCCATGAGTACTATGGAATCTAGATGAGCAGCTAGTAAAGATATAAGAGAGAACTTGATAGAAAATGGATCCTGGCCAAGCCAAGCTGCAATGTTATCCAAAGTTGGTACAAGTCATTACTAAATTTTAAGTTTACAATTTTCAAACAAATTATTTTTTAAATAAATAAATAAATACATAAATACATTTTTTAAATGCATTACAACTAAGTAACCCAACCAGACTTCGTAGGCTCTTAAGATTTCGCTAGTCCTTCCCTAATGTCTTTTTCTATTACAGGATCCCATCTAAGATGCTACATTACATTTAGTCATCATGTCTCCTTAGTCTCTTCTAGTCTGTGGTAGTTTCATCAATTTTCCTTGTTTTTGATAAACTTGATGGTTTTGAGTTCAAATCCAGTATTTTATAGAATATCTCTTAATTAGATTTTGCCTGAACTTTTCCTCAAAGTCAGTTAGACTGGGGTTATAAGTTTTGGGGATGAAAAACACAGGTGAAGTGACATTCCCACCACCAGTTATACTGGAATACATGCTTCAACATGACTTAACGCTAATGAGGTTAACATTGGTCAACTGACTGAGGTAGTGTTCGTTAGGTTCCTTTACTGAAAAATTACTCTTCCCTCCCAACTCTTTTCATACATTACCTTTGTTAGGAAATTATTATGCACAGCCCACATGAGGGAGAGTTATGCTTCAACTGCTTGGGGCGGGGGAGGGTGAAGTACCTAAAAGTATTAGGAATTGTGCTTAGGAGATTTGCCTCATCTCCCCCATGTATTTCTTTAATCATTTTTATAATGGTATGGACACATGGTTATGTATCTAATGCTTTGAGTTATAATCCAATATCACTTTATTTTGTAGCTCACATTGTCCTAGCTCTGACTTTGGGAGTTTTTTTGACTTGGCTTCTTTGTCCCTTTGACCTACTCACCCCCAATGGTTTAGTTTTTAATGATAAAGGAGAATTTTTCCAAAAATAATGACTTTGAAACAATAGTAATAATTTTAAAATATGTCCTTTAATTATCTTAAAATATTTATTCAAAATAACCACAGCACTACTTGTTAGGATCAATAAATTTAAGAACAAAATGTAACTATAGTGACAGAGAGGAAATCTGGCACAAATGGTTAAGAACATGGGAGAATATGCTTGTGTTTAGGTGCAGCTTTATCATGTATTAGGTAAGCAACACTGGGCAGTGACCTAACCTATTAGTGTATCATTTTCATTTGTAAAAAGGGAGTAGCAAAAATTCCTATTTCATTAGGTCATTTTGAAGATTAAATAGATTAGTGCATGTGATATTTGGAACAGTGCTTAGCACAAGGGGAGTGCTCAAAAATACTAACAATTATTATATTACTATGAAGGGCAAAATTCCTGGAAGAGGAAGAATTAGCCAAAAAGCATCAGTTGCTCAAATGTTATTTCACAATTCCTCTGAGCTCTTCAGGTTTCAGCAGTTTGATTACGAATCCTGGCTCAATAGTGATATTTGATGATTTAGAATAGAAAATAAGCAGCCTACTACTTGCAGTTGTAATTAGCTAAGTCAAAACAAATACAAATGCTCAAATATAATCACCATATTGAATAATATATTAACTATGAATGACCAAGACTGAGGAAGTTGATAATAATTGGTGACACAGAATTATTGGGGCACTTGGGTGGCTCAGTCAGTTAAGTGTCAGAGTCTCGATTTCTGCTCAGGTCATGATCTCAGGGTCCTGGGACCAGTCCTGTGTCGGGCTCCATATTCAGTGAGGACTCTGTTTCTCTCTCTGTTCCTCCCCCTGCTCATGTGCTCATTCTCTCTCTCTCTCTCAAATAAATAAATAAAATCTTAAAAAAAATAATGGGTGACATAGAGCTTTCTGAATTCCTAATAATTAAGAAAAAAATTGTACCAAGTCAGTTATATTTTTGAATGTGGATCAGTCTTCACTTAATGGCTAATTTTTTTCAATATAATACAACTTTATTATTTTTTAATGTACTGAGATATAATTCACACCACAAAATTCATCTTTTTAAAGTGTGCAATTAAATGCTTTTCAGTATAGCCATAATGTGTGCAACTATCACCACTATCAAATTCCAGAGTATTTTCCTCACTATGAACAGTAATTCCATACCAATTAGCTGACACCTCCCATTCTCCTTGCCAATAGCCCCTGAAAATCACTAACCTACTTTTTTTCTGTGGATTTGCCTATCCAGGACATTTCATGTAAATGGGATCATATAATATGTGGCCTTTCATGTCTGAGCCCTTTCACTAAGCATAATGTTTTCAAGACTCATTGTGTTGTAGTGTGTATAACTGCTTCATTCCTTTTTATGGCTAAACAATATTCTATTTTATAAATGTTTCATGTTTTTCTTGTCCATTTGTTGAGAGGAATTCTAGATGTTTCCATTTTTAGGTTATTATACATAATGTTAGATTGCTATGAACATTGATGTAAATTTTGTGTAAAATATGCTTTCATTACTTCTGGGTATAAATTTAGAAGTGGAATTGCTGAGTGAGATGATAATTCTATGTTTAACTTTTTGAGGAACTTTCATGTTTTCCACAATGGCTGCCATATTTTACATTTCCACCAGCAGTGTATGAGGATTCTAATTGTTCCACATCCTCAAAAAAAAAAAAAAAAAAAGAAAGAAAGAAAAGAAACAAAACTCAGTGTCATCTATCTCTTTAATACTAGTCATCCTACTGAGTGTGAAATGGCATCTAATTTTGTTTTTGATTTGCATTTCCCTGATGGCTAATGATATTGGGCACCTTTTCATATGCTTATTGACAATTTGAATATATTCTTTAGGGAAATAAGGGAAATATGTCAATTCAAGTGCTTTGGCTATTTTAAAATTAGGTTATTTGTCATTTTTGTTGTTAACTTATGAGAGTTCAGCATTGAATATCAGAGTTTTTGAGATATTCACTTTTTAAAGTTTATTTATTTATTTAATAATTTCTGTACCCAATGTGAGGCTTGAACTCACAACCTCAGAACTCACACTTCTCTGACTGGCACCCCTGAGATATTCTTTTTGTGTGAATTTGTAGGTATTTACTCATTTAAATTTTCATTAATAAATCAGTTCCATTTACTGTTAATACAAGGCTATCTCATTGCCAGTATTCTATAGTATTTTTATAGAACTTAGACCACTGGGGCCAAAAACACATGGGCATTTATCTTACTGATGAACTCTTTTAAGAGAAAAAGAAGGAACAATTTTGATAAAACTCTGGGTATATACCCAAAGCGCTAACTTGTTGAAAAAAAAATCTTCCATTAAATTGCAGAATGGGGTGGAGAGTGTCAAAATTTAGTGGATAAAAATACTTTTGAAAACTATCTGTGTACAAGTATAGCAAGGGAGGGATGCCTGGGTGGCTCAGTCGTTAAGCATCTAACTATTGATTTTGGCTCAAGTCATGATCTAGATTTGGGCCCCATGCTGGGTGTGGAGCCTGCTTAATAAGGTTCTCTCTCTTCCTCTCCCTCTGGCCCTCTCCCCCACTCACATTCACTCATTCTCTCTCTCTCTCTCTCAAAAAAAAAAAAAAAAAAAGTATAGCAAAGAAAAACTTAGTCATAAGTATCTTACAGCTAAATGTGTTAACAGAACATTCTTCAGATTCATAAATGTGTTTTATGCCTGAAAACTTCAAAATATAAATACATATTTAAAACTCTATTCATAGTATGGGTCTAAAGGTTTTTGTGAAAGTATATTTTTAGAAGCAGTGCTAGGAAGGAGGGAGGGAGGAATCCAGAGATCCACCACTGACCCCTTCACCCCTTTATGACCTTGGAAACCCTACTTAACCCTTTGGTGCTTCAGTTTCCACATCTACAACAGGGAGTAATAATAGTACCTATCCATAGGATTACTATAAAACTGAAACATGAATACTTGTAAAGCGAGGCGTGTAATAACTGCCATCAAATTTTACCTGTTATTCACGGGCTTAACAGTATATCATGCCAAATTTAACTATCTATATAGCTGTTTGTATGATCTGTATATATTTCAAAAATCTATGCACCTTTAATCCCTATTCATCCTCATTCTATTTCTTTTTTTAAACATTTGGTCCTCATATTGTGCAAAAAATTATGAACAAAGATTTATATGCCAACAGCATTATTTCACAATCACATAGATACTTTATTAAAATAAATTGGCAAATTCTGGAAGAGAGAGACACAAACGATTTTGTCAGGCATTCTTTGCAGTGATTCCTATATTGTAAGTGTGGGCAGGCATTAAAATGAGTTTATTGAGTACATTATATTTAAAAATGTTGGAAAAGAGTGCTTTATTCATAAATAAGAGTATATAATACATTATGTAGAAAAATCCTAATGAAGCGATGGAAGCAATTACAACATTTGCATAAGTTGAAAATGTTCATATGGTTTTAACAAATCACATTTCTCACAGAAAGACTATGAATGAGAATAGTATGGATGGAAATTACAAATTTGCATCAATTGTTGAAAAGTTAATGTTCTGTTTTTTGTCTCTTTCTCACTATTCAAATGAAAGCCTTTGGGCAAACATGAATGTGTTTATACCTAACAATCTATTTTCAGTTGTAATTTCTGGTATGCAATTTCTTTGGGAATGTTACCAAAACAGAAATTTCTTTTATTGGCTCATGCTATTTGAAGAAATCATTTAGTGTAACAAAAATAATGGTAGTTTCTGCATTTATTAATCATAAGCTTTTCCCATACTGCAGCACAGGATGCAAGTGGGGGAAAAAGGGAGTTCTACTAATCAAGCAAGGACAATGTGGAATAAAAAGGTCAGGGGGGTAGAAAATTACTGATTGAATCTCATCTGTTGACTTGGATGACCAAGATTAGACATGCACACATACCCCATTCAGCCTTGACTTATTAGTGGGTTATCCACACTTCTGTAAATTCACTAGAAATTTGCTCATCCCTTGCATGGCCTCTTCTGCACAGTTATGGCTATGGACACCTCAAGGTTCTGTGAGCTCTCTTACTAGTTTACAACCTTACAAGGGTGTTTTTCTACCAGCAGAAAATTGGCCATAAATGTCTATTAGTCAAAATAACTGCGACAGTTTTATAAGGCCTGTGAGTGCATATTTCCCAGTCTACTTCTCATTAAATTACCAAGAATGCAAAAATAACCAATAGTTTGACCTCTTAAATCACAAATTGGATAGGCTTACTATTAAAGTATATTGTAAATGTGTTTCCCATTATTTAGCTCATTTAGCATGTTCAGCAGCAAGCATTAAAATATTTTGAGTTTTTTTCTTACTTCACAGAGGCATTAGATGATTTTTGTCAAGCCATCAAATGATATTTAAAAGGGTAGAGTACAATTGGAATATTGCTAATAGGTCATCATTAACCATTCACATGAAAGATAAAGAATATGAGATACAATAGGCTCAGAAATCACTTGGTTTTGTGCTAATCATCTTGATAGTCTTCACTGTGGAAAGTCAGGGTTATTGTTCAATTTGGAAAATTATATATCATATTATATATAAATTAAAAAGAGAACTAGAATTAAGGTGTACATATACAAATTATTACCTGTAGGTTGAAAAAAATGACCAATAATAAATAGAGGAATGAAATTATTTCAAATCTGACATACATATCAATTTTACCTATTTTCATATTAATATTAGAAGATTGCATGCTAATTAGTATAAATCAGTATATCCATTCATATCCACTTTTCTTCCCTGAAGCAAGTTGATGGCTCTTGTCTTCAATTTTATTTATTTGAAAAATATATGTAAAACCTAAGGAGATATGTACATTTAAAAAGTAATCTTTGGTGTTCATTTCAATGCATGCTTTGTATTTTCTCTGACGTAGCTGAAAATACTAACATGCTCTAAAAATTGTAGAATAAAGTATTTGGTGTCTGAGTTTCAAAATCTGGTCATCAAATAGTGATGTCATGTCTTCGAGAATTCTCATATATGGATCACAAAATTAAAGTGACTTATCACAATTAATTACTTACTATCAATTGGAGTTTAAAGATATATTGACAAGCTATAAAGATGAGCATGTGGAACAACATTCTATCAAATATCTTTGTCATACACAGTTGGGATCTAGTCAACATATTATAATGTGATTTTAAAGAGGGGAGATTTTAAGGAGTATGTCTGTTCAATCTCAACCTGCAAAAATTATAAAGACTGCTTATATGAATGCTATAATCTATAATGCAGTTATCTTGGCATATTTTTAAAGAATTATCACATGAGGAGGATGTACTTTTTATTACAATCTTCAAAACAAACATTGTTTTATGTAAAAGACTGTCAAGTTTTATTTTTTTATTGCTGTTTCTGTATCATCATGGATTTCTGAAAGTATTATCTGCTCTCTTTCCCTGGGTTTTTAAATACCCCTACGACACTTCCCTCAGCCTAAGCTCCTCTGTGCAAGATCTTTCCAGCTACACCCCATCACTTCAACATTTTGTATATTGCCTGAAAAATAATGCTAGGGCAGGGAGAAGATCTAATTACTGTATGAATAGGTTACATTTGAGAGAAAAGCAATACATAGATATAAAACACTACTATTAGAAGATTAAACCCTGAATTTAAAGTAAGGAGGCCTTTTCCCCTTTCTTTTCATCTTGGGAAATGTGAAGAGGCTTATAATAAGCCAAAGGAAATGAGAGCGTTGATGAGAGAGATAGGCTTGCAGGTGGTTGATAAAGGCCAAGATTGCTTGCAGTTTATTGATGAGCCACACGTAGTGCTACAAACCTGTATTTTATTTCAGAAAGCATGACATAAAGGTAAAAATGTGTTCCATTAAAATCAGATTTCATATGTGTTTCATTAAGACAAGATTTCGTGAGCTATCCACATGATGTGTGTAGGTCCTTGTAGATAGAAAATTGAAGCATATAAAATTGCTAAATGAACAGGTAAAAGTAGTCTGTGTTTCTTTGAATCGGTTGTTTGCGTTTGTACAGAGCTCTTTTTTTTAAAAGGATAAGAGTGGATAAAGACCCCAATAATAAAATTATGGCAACTGTTACTGCTTAAATAACCTAGGTCTATCAGCCAAAAGAAAGTCTTAAAGAGAAATCGTGGATTTAGCAGCTTTCAACTATGCAGTCCTCATTTGCTTTTTGTTAAAAACAAAACTACTAATATGAACAAGAGCAGGACAGCCTAGCAGTTAACTTAATGGTATTCTTACAAAGATGAAGTACTGATTCTGTGTTTTAAAATAAATGTTCTGTTGCTCTTATAGTAAAAAAAAAAAAAAAAAATAACCCTGATATTGGTCTTTGTTTTTAAAGCAACCACGATCTGTAATATACATAAGAACCCTTTCCAATTTCTCTCTCTTTCATGTTGCATAATTGTGGTTGTGTAAGAAGCACTTTTTGAGTTTCTTAGTATACTTAAGATGTATATTATTATTCCCACCCCTCCCCTGGTACACACACAATTTCCTTCAATTAAGTGGATTTTAGTTAATGGGGTAAACAAATAGACCACTTGAATTCTAAAGGGTATCCAAATTCTTAATGGTAGCTTAGTTTAGGATAAAATAAAAGTGAGTTGGAAAAATATCCATTTAGTCTCCTCATTTGTATTATTAATTGTACAGAAATCCCTGATGAATTACTACCTGTCCAGCTATTTTGTGGTGGCAAAGCACTTGTTAGATTAGAAGGTAGCAAATAGTTTAATCTTTTCATGAAACATTTTAGTTTATTTCCTTCACATTTTTTTTTCAGGTCTTAGATTTATGTTCCTTACACTTCAAAGTCAATAACTTAACTAAAAATTATCCTAATCATATGGAAGTCTAATCCTAAGGTTATTACTATATTTCTATTCCTGGCACTTTAAAATCATATTTGAAGATATGATACTAATAGGGAATCAGGGCTTTGAACTGGTGGTTTCACAAGCATAAGCAGGAAGACTGTGAGAGGTCATTTAATCCCTTTAAGACTCAGTTTTTTCCATTGTAAATTGGAAAGAATAATACCTACCTCAAAGCATTCTGATAAAAATTAAATGGTGCAATTCAGAAGCACTTAACAGTGGAGTAAGCCCTGTCTTGAGAAAAGATGTGTAGAGAAGTGAGGGATGGGTTTGTGAGCAGAAGACTTACTCAAAGTCCATTTACTAGAACATATCTGGTGAACTACAGACCAGTTACTTCATGTGCTTTCTCTGCCTAGGCAAGTGTAATTAGTACATCATGGATTTGAAATACAGGCCCCCTCTTGTGTACCACTGATTAACATCTCTGCATGCAGGGTGCCAGGATAGGGTCAACATGGAGGTTCATTTTGCTCTTACCATATGCCTGAGCTGGCTCATTGCTTACATTGTTATCCTTGTTATAACAATATATAAGGGGATTGAGCTCCTAAAAGAGTATACCAACAACACCTTAGCAGAGTAAGTACATAATGGATGGATATTTAATTATTGATGTAGTGCTTATCCATCTTGGATGCTTCTGGGCCAATTCCAGATGAGAAGGATGGAAAGAGTAATCTTCATTCAATCTACAGGCATCTCACATTTCCACAGAGAAGAAATGAATTAAAATTTCAAAAATGATTGCTTTTGTTGGATCCACAAAAAAACTATCAAAAAGCTAAAATATGTCCTAAATCAGGAAATGGGTATTCTGGGTTCTAGCTGGACTGCAAAAAGCCAGTGTATAAGTCAGTCTATATCTGAGCCTCAGCTTTTTAGACATAAATTCAAAATTATGGATTAGTTTATCCTTCAGTGCCCTTCTGAGTCCAAAATTACAGCAAAACTTAGCTGTGCCACAGCTAAAAATACCAATGATGGAGCAAGGTCCTTTTAATGGCTGGCCAGCTCATCTTCCAAAAGGACTTTGAGACAAGACTATCCTTCCCATTATGAGAAAAAACTAAGTTTAACGCTGATGGACCCAGCCCTCTCGATAATACAGTATCTGGGCAATTGTTCCAGTAAAACCTTGTTCTTAACCACATTTTGCATTGGAGATAATTTTACCTGCTGGCTGGCACTTTATCTGAAATTGTTAAATCATAAACAACTAATCAAAATGACACTCAACTCAGAGTTTGGTAACAATGCCAGTGTTTACATATTTTACCAAACTTTTATCTGTAAAAAAAATCTGGAAATCTCATGAAAGAGGATTTTTCTCTTTGTTGGTTTTTCAAGTACATAAAACTGCAATAAAAGAAAGTCAATAGAAAACAGCCTTTAGCCGGAGACTTTTCTCTACTTCCTAATTTTAGTCAGCTCAAAAACTTGTCTTACACAATTGTGGAAATAGTGAGTCTGGTGTTAGACTAATCAAGAACTGTAGAAAAACTAGAATGAATCAAATAAGTTAGTCCTGAAGTGTTTTTGAACTTTCATGTAGGTTTGGGTTTCAGTTTGTCTTGATAATGAAAACTCCAGTATGTTTAGAATTTATGTAATCTGGTTTATCAACCATGTTAGAATTCAAATTATCTGTCCCTAAAATGTAACTGTTTGCCTTTCTGTCTTTTCTTCCAAATGTGAGGAATATGGAGAATAAATTTCACATAGTTACATATATCAAAATTGAAGTTGAAATTACTTAGAGTTTTAAAATGCTTAAATGATTTCCATTGTTATAAAATTATATACTGGTGTAATCAAATACTTCTAGCAGACAAAAAAACCTCTGTTTTTCCCCTGAGAATTTGGTAAAATACACTGTAGTCACGTTAATATAAGTTCAATGCTTCCTTAAAAGAAAAAATCAAGGAAATAATAACAGGTTCTGGGCTAGGTAACAGTCTCCCGTGATTCTAGAAATAACAATGAAGGATTTAAATGGGAGAACTCTAAGTGCTGGAAGTGTTGGAAGAGCAGATTGAAGATTAGAATTAAAATCCACATGGGAAAGAAGGAGGTAAACTCTTTACCATAAATCATCTAGATACTTAATTTGAAATCAAACATGAACCTGAACATGTGTCATATAATCTAGCAAAATACACCTGGGTTTTATTAAGATGGTGTGAGCCAAAGACCACAATGTTTTAGACAAGCTTGAGCAGATCCTCTGCTAAAGAGAAAAACAAACATACTCTATGTCTCACTTTTGGAAAATAAAACTCCAAAACTTCAACACACCGACTTCAAGTAATTAATGGACTGAACTTCCAAACACTCACAGCATATTTGAAAGTCAGTACAATGCAACAATTTAAAAAGATTTTTTTTTATTTATTTGAGAGGGGGAGAGGGAGAGAGAGAGAGAGAGAGAGGGAGAGAGAGCAGGAGCAGGGAGAAGGGGCAGAGGGAGAGGGAGAAGCAAGATCCCGATGCAGGGCTCAATCGCAGGATTCTGAGATCATGACCTGAGCTGAAGGCAGATGCTTAACTGACTAAGCCACCCAAGTGCCCATAATGCAATGTTAGCAGCACGTGTTTTAGAGTGATACAGACTCGAGTTCAAATCCTGATATTTCCACTTACTTATTGTCTGATTTTAAGTAGCCTACTTAACTTTGCATCACTTCAATTTCTTGATTTGCAAAATG
Organism: Canis lupus familiaris; assembly: GCF_011100685.1. Classification (NCBI taxonomy): domain Eukaryota; kingdom Metazoa; phylum Chordata; class Mammalia; order Carnivora; family Canidae; genus Canis; species Canis lupus. Next base: position 12,427,497 of record NC_049253.1, on the reverse strand, counting down.
GGCACCGTTACGGTCCACTGTTACAAAAATGTTGTGTAAGATAAACACAATGTGTGTAAAATGCTTAGTGCAATACCTGCACTGAATAGATCTTAATAAATAATGGCCATTTTAATTTTTATTATACACTGTTAACTTAGTGCTACTTAGACTCATAATTCATAAAAGAAAAAAAAGCACTTAAATTAGAAGAAACAGAACCATGTCTGTCCTCAGTTGCCACTTTGCACATACTAACAGATACAACCCTACAACTCTTTAAGAAGTTATCATAATAAACTTTGGTAAGTTTTATTTCAGCACTCTTTCATATTTATAGAAAGTTACAAGTAACTCAAATATGGCCTTTGTTCAGATTTACCAATTGGTTATATTGGTTTACCTCATTTGTTTTATTATAGTCTCTTCACTATGCACATATACCTATGCACACACACACATGTTTTCTGTTTATTCTAAAACGTTTGAAAGTAAGTTGGAAAGAGTATGTATTTTATTCTAAATATTTTAGTGTATATGTCCTCAAATTATGGTCATTCCCTTACATAACCTCAGCTTTTTCCTCAAAATCAGGAAATGTAGCATTGATGCAATACTGTTAATCCACAGTTAATATTCAAATTTGTTTTATTGTTTCAGGTATGTCTTTTATAGCTATTTTTCCCAGTCTAGGATCATATATTATCTTTAGTTTTCATGTGTCTTTAGTCTCTTTTAATCTTAAACAGTTCCTCAGTTTTCTTTGTTTTGTTTTGTTTTTTAAATCTTTCTTGACAAGACATTTTTGAAGAGCACAGCCAAGTTATTTTATAAAATGTCCCACAACTCATTTCTTTTCTTTTCTGGTTTCTCATGTGTACATTTAGCGTATGGATATTTTGATAGAAATACCACTGAAGTAATATTACATCCTTCTCAGTGCATCTTATAAGACCCACATGATTTCAGTTTATCATAATTTCAATAATGTTGGGTTATTGATGATGTTGAAGCTGGTTTAGAATGAGAACTCCAGGTTTCCTAATTGTGACTGATGGAAAGATGTTTTTTTTTTTAAATTTTTATTTATTTATGATAGTCACACAGAGACAGAGAGAGAGAGACAGAGAGAGAGAGGCAGAGACACAGGCAGAGGGAGAAGCAGGCTCCATGCACCGGGAGCCCGACGTGGGATTCGATCCCGGGTCTCCAGGATCACGCCCTTGGGCCAAAGGCAGGCGCCAAACCACTGCGCCACCCAAGGATCCCAAAAGATGTTTTGATACTAGAAGGAAATGCTGAAAATATCCCAAGCTTTGATGAAAATTATATAACCCCATAGATAAAAGATCTCAACACACTTAAAGCAGGATACATAGTAATAATACCAAAGAACAACAAACAAAACAAACAAAAAATAATACCAAAGCAAATTACAACCAAATCTCTGAAAATGAGCTTTGAAGAAAATGGAAGAGAAAAATGACACGTGATGAGCAGAGGAAAAAAAAAAGGTAAGATTGACTCTAGGTTTTTCACCAGAAATTGTGCAACCAGAAGACATTGGAATGACATCTTTACAATGTTGAAAAAAAAACAATTGTCAACCAGAAGTTCCCAGTGAAAATAGCCAGAAAAAACTAAGTGAATATAACTTTCACAAGTGAAGGCAAGCTATTTTTCATAAATATAGCAGTTGTGAGAATTTGTTGTCAGCTGACCTGTACAAAAAAGAAATATAAAGAAGTTCTTCAAGCTAAAGGAAAATGATACCAGGTGAAAACTTGGCTCTACAAAAGTGAAAAAAAGAATTCTGTAAATCATAAGAAAATTTGGTAAGTATAAAATACCTTTTATTTCTCATTTTAAGATTCCTCAAAAGGCAGTTAACTGCTTAAGAAAGTATCTGGGGGCTAATCACTTGTAGAAATGTAATGTATGGACACAGTAGCAATAAGAGGGAAGGAATAGAATATACTTTTGTAAGTTTCTTGCACTATATGTGACAAGGGATAATATTATCCCTGTGGATAAGTTAAATATGCATATTATAAACCCTACAGAAACCACAAAAAGTTTAAGGCCTAATTAATACTATAACAAAATGGAATAATAAAATATATTCACCTTAATCCCAAATAAGTCACAAAAAGGAAGTATAGAAAAGATGGAAAAATAGAAAAGAAATAGCAAGATAGTAGATGGAAATTCATATTGGTAATTGCATTAAATGTAACTGGCAAATACTCCAATAAAAAGTCAGTGGGTCAAACTGGATGAAAGCAAGATCTAATTATATGCTATCTATGAGATACTAACTTTAAACTTAGAGGCAAATATGTTAAAAGCATGGAAAAATGTATACCATTAAAATATTAATCATAAGAAAACCAAAAGACCATAATATATCATGTTTCAGAACAAGAAATATAAGAAAAATATTTCATAAAAATAAGTGTACCAATTAAACAAGAAGACATACCAATTCTAGATGTCTATGCTTATATTTCATAATACATGAATTAAAATTTACAGATCTGAGAGGAGAAAGAGAAAAAAAATAAGCTATTATGGTCACATTACTCTCTCAATAATTTGTAGAATGAGTAGATAGTAAATCAATAGGGGTAAGAACTTTGGGGTGCCTGGGTGGCTCAGTTTTTTAAGTGGCCAACTTTTGATTTCAGCTCAGGTTATGATCTCAGGTTCCTGGGATCAAGTGCCATGTCAGGCTCCACACTCAGTGAGGAGTCTGCTAGAGATTCTCTGTTTCCTTTCCCTCTGCTATCTCTCTCTGTCTCAAATCAATCTTTTTTTTAAAGGCTAAGAACTTTGAACAAATTATCTACCTGTTTGATCTAATTCATATTAACAACATTTCACTCAACAACAACAGAATGCATTTTTTTAAGTACCCATGAACATTCACCAAATATGCTACAAGCTAAGCCATAAGATGGCTTCAATAAATTGAGAAGAATTAAAACACAGAATTATGTTCTCTGACAACAAGGGAATTAAATTAGAAATTAAGAAGACGAAGATATTTAGAAATCATCAAATATTAAGAACTTAATGTTTTGCTAAATAATTCATGGATTAAAGAAGAAATTACAAATGAAATTACATCTCAAACTGAGTGAAAATGAAAACAATAAAGCATGCATATCAAAATATGTGAAATATAACTAAATCTATGCTTAGAGGAAAATTTATAACTTCAAATGCTCATAATAAAAAAAGTAAATGGTCTAATATCAGTGATCCAAACTTCTAACTTAAAAAGCTAAAAAAAGAATAAATTAAAGCCAATGGGGAAAAAAAGCCAATGTAATTAGAATAAAGGAAATAATAAAATAAGGCCAGAAATTAATTAAATGGAAAATGGACAAAGATTACAGAAAACCAACTATCAATAAAATTGTTAGCCTGTAGCTGGACTGGTGAAGAAAAAGGAGACAGACACAAATTTCCAATATCAGATATGAAAGAGGAAATATCACACAAATCCTACATTAAGAAGGAAGGTAAAATACTATGAATTATCTGTCAGTGAATTGATCACTTAGATAAAATGAACAAATTCCTTGAAAGACTCAACAATTGACTCAAGAAAAACATTCTTGAATAACCATGCATCTATTACAGAAATTTAGAACAAAAATCCTCCCAACAAAGCAAGTTCCAGGCCCAAATGACATTGTGGTTGAAGTCTAATAAGCCTTGAAGGAGAAATAATACCAACCTTACTCAAAGGAAAAGGGGAGCACTTGCCAATTTATTTCATGTGACTGGCACAATCCTTATATATATTTTAGAAAACTAAAACTACAGACTGATATTCCTCATGAATATAAATGGCAAAAATATTATTGAAAAAATATTAACAAGTCAAATCATGACCAAATGATATTTATTCCCAGGATGCAATCTTGGTTTAACAGTTGAAAACCAATCTATCTATTTTATCAGGTCAATAGAGTAAATATGAAAATCCATGCGATCTCAGTCAATGGAAAAAAAGAGCTGGACAAAATTCAACATCCATTCATTATAAAAACTAAGAATAGAGGGACCTTAAACTGACATAAGGCATCTATAAAACATCTACAGCTAATATTAAGTGGCTTTGATTTCCTCTATGGATGTTACTATATTAAAGGATCAGCATTAGATTCTTTCGCTGGCAGGTTAGACATTGCTCAATGACATCAGCTAAATGCTTTGATAAGAGGGAGCTCACGCTTTTTGAACCCATCAGTATCATTCAACTCTGCTAGTACAGTTACTCCCATTGCTAGAGCACTGGGGTGGCTAAGGATAGAGTCTGGCTGACATCTACTGGTAGAGTCATTCTGTTGACTTGATAGTTTCATTCACTTCTCCAGTGGATGGTCCCTAGTGGTTTTCAACTGTAGTACAAAGCTCCTCCTATTTTGTTCCTTTGCCCATAGGCTCAGCTCATGTCTCTTTCCCAAACATCTTCATCCCTGGTTTCCTAGTCTTTCTCTTTTTCTCCTTTCATGACCATCCAGTCCATTTGCCAATCCTTATTAGTCCTTGTAAAGATAGTTCTTACTTGCACAGTATCATAACAACAATGCAAGCTGAAATGATACAGTGTCATCTGAATAATCAATAAGAAATATTATGACTGACTGCTCAGTCACTTTTGAAAACACTTGAAAGATAGTAAAAATTATCTTGCTGCCAGTTATAAATATATAGGAAAGTGAAAAAAGCAAAGCTAATATTCATTTAGGACATTGTAACTTAAAATATTGGAAACATTGAGAATTCTTGTTTTTTTCTTTGTATTTAATTTTCCAGCTTTTCTGAGGTATAATTAAGAAACAAAATTATATATATTTAAACTGTACCATATGAGGATTTGATATACATACAACTTTGTGAAATATTTACCAAAGTCAGATTAACACATCCATTATCTTATATACTTACCTTTTGTGTATGCATGTCATAAAAATGCTTACAATCTACTCAGAAAATTTCAAATATACAATACAGTATTATTAACTATAGTCACCATGCTGAACATTATATCCTCACAACATATTTATCTTAAAGCTGTGTTTTTTTGGTCAAAATTATTAAGGGTAGTTTGAAGATTGCTTCCTTCCTTTTGTTATATAACTTAAAATATGGAGCAAGAGGGACACCTGGGTGGCTCAAAGGTCGAGTGCCTGCCTTCGGCTCAGGGCATGATCCTGGGGTCCTGGGATCGAGTCCCACATCAGGCTCCCTGCAAGGAGCCTGCTTCTCCCTCTGTCTATGTCCCTGCCTCTTTCTCTGTGTTTATCACGAATAAATAAAATATTTTTTTTAATTTTGGAGAAAGAAATTTTTCTATGCCTTAGCTTCTAACATTTTGTTCTTTGATGTTCCCAAGAGTTTCTTTAATGGCAATATCTTGTTTTGTTTTGTTTTGTTTTGTTTTGTTTTCCTGGGGTCACTTCTTCAAGAACATCTTCATCCCTCTCATCACAACCATTTTCCTCCCATATGCTCACAAGTTCGACCTTCACTGAGTTTCTTTAGCTGTATATCTACAGTCTGACAATGGGTAACAGTGTCAATATTTCAAGGCTAACTATTCCATCTCTAATGCAATCTGAATATTTTATTTGAAAAAAAAGAAAAAAATGAAATAAATTTGATTTGAATCCTGTAGAGTGATTTCTACGTGCAGTTAGAGTTTTCTACCATACTGACACAATTTAATGTAGAAGTAAATGTTCTATTTCAACCGTGTCTTTTCTGACACTAATAAAACCTAAAGTGAAAGATGTTGAAAGAACTTAATCTTATTTGTTTTATCTGTATGACTTTTTCAATATGGTTCATATGGTAGCTTTATACAGATTTATGTTTCAGTCTATTTTGCCTTTGCTGTTGCCATTCTTAAATCTTCTAATCACATCCAATTTCACAAGGAGTAATAGCACATTTCATTTCTTCACTGCACTTTCATCTTGTTCATGATGCCCTTTTCCAGTGATCCAATTCAGTAAAATGGTCATATAGGTTTGTCACTGTGAGACAAGGTGGCAATACAACTGCCTCTTTGCTCTCTGTGGTCAATTGAATAATGGACTGCAATGACCAGTCACAGTCATATTTGCAAGAAATCATATGTTTGGTCATTGATCAGAATGCACATCTATTATTTATATAGTGACTTATGGACTGAAGAATTAGCAGCAAAGTTTGTACTTTACGGAATTACTCACAGTTAATACACTATGGTAACTGGGATTTGAGCCATGTTGTTAGAGAACTGGGGTAACTGAAATCTATATGCATTTGGAACCTGTGCACGGTGAGGATTGCCTGCATATTCCTACATCAGGGTACTTCCTTTCTATGAAAAAGTGGATGATCAAGTGCACTGCCCAAAGCTCTGCTCCTGGGAGGATTTCATTTCCACATGATATTTCAGAACTTTCAGGGAATGGGGTTATAATGCAACAGTAATTCACTTTCAGCTTTCCACTACATACCAAATAGACTCATCCTAGAAACGAGCTGGGCTTTTTTCCTCCTCCAGCTTGTCATCAGGAACCTCATAAAGCCATAGGTGTGAGATGAAGGAGAAATGTGAATACAAACTTGGGGGACAGGAGGGTCTGGATCACTTGTTCCTGCTTGAGCCTAATCCCTAAACTAATTCTTGATTCAGAGCCTTCAATTTAGAAGCAGGCAAAGCCCATAGACACAATTTACAAAAAAGGGAACACAAATGCAAAATACAAATGAACCTATAAGATATTGAAAGGCAATAAATGATGTGATTTTGGAGTGCAGAGTTTAAAAGCTATCCTTACTGACTTCTCAGCCCAGATTCTCTATGTACTAGCTTTGTGATCTTTAGCAAGGTACTTAACCCCTCCATGCCTCCACTCCTTTATTTGTAAAATGGAGGTAATAAAATGTTGTACTCTGAATATCCCTTAACCATCTCTTCCATAGTAAGTGATTTTTTAGCTGGGCAAAGAACTCATACAGATGGTTTTCCCAGTATTGGTGATAGGTCATATTCATAGGCTTCCTGAGAAAAGGTCAATGGGGGTATAAATGGTTGGAGATTTTGTAAAGTAAAAATACTTGCTTTCTGTCATGAGATTGAACTTTTAGTTTCAAAGAGTATAGAATTCTAGATTGGAAACCACTTTTTTCTGAGAATTTTAAAAGCATTTCTGCTTTTCTCTAGTGTAACTATGGAGATGTTTGATGCCATTTGATAACATCAATCCTTAGTAGGTCATTTTTTTTCCTTCTAGAAACTTTCAGAATTTTCCTTTTATTTCTGTTTTTTAAATTTTTATTTCTTATGCTGGGCATGCACTGGATCCATTCAGTCTGGAAACTCACTGTTATCCAATTCAAGGAAAACTTTCTTGTATATCATTGACAATAATCTACTTCTTTCCATTTACTCCTATTCTTTCCTTAAAGAGCTCCTATTGGGTATTGGACCTCTGCATTAATTATATTATATACGTTTTTTTGTTTCATTCTTGATCTCTTGGTCTTTTTGTTCTAATTTCCAGGAATTGTATTTATTATTCAACCCTGTTATAATTATCTACTATTGTATAATTAAACACCCTAAACATAGTGCCTTTAATATATTTCATATATATAATATATGTATACACATATATACACATATATACATATACACATACATAGATGCAAAATATATAACATATAATGCCTTTGTTATATTTCATGACTTTGTGGGTCAAGAATTTAGGTAGCACTTAGTGATAATGTAGATTACTTGGTGATATTCGTCTGGTAGATGGGTTGATCTGAATGGTCTAAAATAGTTTTACTAACATGTCTGGAGCACTGGAGGAAGCCAACTATACTGATCAGTGTGCTTACATGTAGCCCCTTCAGCATGGCAATATTAGTCAAATATCCTTATCTAGTAACTGTGAACACCCAGAAAGTATATGCTAAGAGTCTTCAGCAAAAGCTGTAGGGATTGACTTTCATGACCTAACTGCAGGAGTCCCTAATATCATTTCTCCTTCATTTTATTGGTATAGTGAGCCAACCAGTATACCTCTCAATGAGAGTAAAAGCAAAGAATTTGTAGGCATTTTTAACACACCATACTTTTGAGAATATACATATTCATGTATGCTCACACACATATATTTAATTTACTAAGAATTCTTTCTTGTTCTCTGATCTCATATATTTTTAAAAATCTTTTCAGGCAAACAGTATCTTGTTCCCCTCACCCCCCATGAGTATTTAATTTTTCAAAAATTCTATTTCCCTTTGTCTGTTTCCCTTCTGTATTCATTTAAAGTTTTCCTCTATTTGATTGCTTTATTCTTTTATTTTCATGTGGTGGATTTCCTAATATGCCTGGAGATCTTGGCTGTCCTTTGATGCTTAAGATGGAGGCCTTAAAAGGCTCACTGGAAACTATCTGTGGGTAGAAGTGTTTGGGTCAACTGGTTCAATTCATGTAGGGTGATGGAGCCAAGTCCATCTGTTTGTGAGCTGTTCCAAAAATGTCAGTCCTCTCTCGTTAGCCAGTAAGTTTCTTCTATAGATAATTCTGCCTGGGAATGAGGCCTGCTGCCAGAACTTGGGATCAAAAATAGGGAAGGGAGTTGTGTGTTGACTTTCCCATACTGGTTGATAGGATTTCTCCAGGTAGGTCTCCCTGTTTCTCAGCCCAGTAGACCTGTATATTCAGTATGGTCACTTACCTCTGCACACAGAGGCCATTTTATGGGCTTTTTCCAAGAAGCAAATCTGTTTCTTGGTGGAGTCATAGATGGCTATAGGGGCATGATGGTAAAGGGTATCTGAGATCCAACTTCTCTTCTACAGTCTTTGAACTCACTCATCTGTTGCTTCTGTGTCCTTATTGTTACCTATCTGCACCATATTCTCTCAATTTTGAAATTTGCTTTTTGATACTTTCTCTCTGGACATTTAGATTTTGCCTTTCTATGCTTCCCCATCAGTTACTAGCCCTCAATCCATCTTTAAGTTTCCAAAAATTTAGTGATTTTTGTCTGGTGTTTCTTCTCCATGATCTTGCAGATTTATACTTAAAATATATTTTACTATAATTTTAAGGCAGTTTTCAGAGGTATTGGAGGTAAACATACAAGCTTAATCTGCCATGCTTAGTAGGAAGTCTCAGATATTTCAACATTCTCTCTTTTTTGTACTAGAGATGCTATTAAAAAGAAAATGTAACTGGTTTCATACTTAAGAATGACCAATAAGAGGAAAAAGACATTTTAATTTTCAATTTTAAACATGTTTAGTGGATATATTACCATTAAAGAAAAAGAGAATAGAGGATCTTGGGTAATCATCCACCCCAATATACTTGGAATAATTACAGAGAATTTAACTTTTTCAAAAGTTTTTCTACTTGTCATCCATTTTTTCTTGGAAAACATCCAATTGGATTTATGTTTTAAAACTGTACATGTACATCCTCCAGATTTTTCCAGCTACATTTGTAGGAAGAACGACATTGATGTTTCTGGAGAAAAAAGGATACAAATGAAATAGATTATAGTTACAAACGTAGTAACTAGTTTTTTCCTCACTTAGAACTCTTCTCTTGTCTTTGTCTTTCAAGACAACACTTGCCAGTGTAGGAATTTTTAGCCATGTGCTTAGGCTCTGCTCCTATTCTGTTCCTTTCGCCATCCATACGACTCTTACTTTGCTGTATTCTAGGAGGGCTATTTTTGGTCCTTCCAAAAAAGACATGAGTAATTAGTTCCATTGCTGTTCAGCAAATGCATCTTAATCATCCCAAATCTGTGTGCAAGCTACTTTAGACATACATGTAAGCACTTCAAGGGTGGGTAAAGGCAGTGCAGGTTAAGGAAAAGGACTGTGGAGGAGAGTACTTAGGAAACTCATCCTTGGGACATAAAGTAAATGGATGAGAGTGGATGAGTTGATTGTCAGGAGGATAATAGGTGGGGGAGAGAGAGAGGTATATGGGCCTTGGGCCAAGCAAACTTTGAATTTTAATCGACAATGCTTTTCCCCACCATTTTTATAATGTGATTAGTTAAGTTGTAATTTAATTGAGTGTAAACAGTTCAATTTCAGTTCAGTAAAAGCTAATTCTGCAATCCCATTTAATTTCAGATCTATAGATTTGTTTATTTTGGTTGAAGAAGTTTGCAAGTACTTCTTGCAAGACCCAAATATCCATTTATTTTCCCCTATTTAATAAGAAATTTCTGATTTTATTCAAGATGTTCATGTGCCTGGCTAAAAGATTGTATTTCTAATCTTCCTTCTACACATAGGTAAGGCCATATGATTGTGCATTGGCCAGTTAGAGTTAAATTGAATTGTTTTATGTTTCATATTCCACTTGTTAGCTAGGAAAGTATATGTGGTGGCTGGAGTACCCATGGACACAGGACATTATCCAGGGGATATGGGGTGTGAATGGATGGATCCATGACCCTCTCAGAGCCCCTAGTCCTAGCTCTCAGTATGCCTACTTCTGGGCTTACTTTGTGTGAGGAAGGTACTTTATTTAAACCACTCTATTCTGAATGATTATACCCAGCTAAGCCTAAATCCAAATGATACCAAAGAGAACCCATAGTATGCTTTGAAATCGTGACTAAAGGTTCAGAGTCTGAAAAAAATTTGTTTATACCCTATGAATTGTCACCTAAACTAAGAAATCATTTTCTGCTGAAAAAAAATCCAAAAAGAACATTTTTAGCTTTTGTCTTGAATCAGAAGGCCTAGCATAGAGTAGGCATTGAATAAATACTTATTGAATATTCATATAATTTAAAAATTAATTCCTGAAAATAATTATTGAGGGCTTGCTTACATATAACCAGGTGTCAGGGTGACCACCAGGTGGTCAGTAAGTGTACAGAGGTAGATAAATACTGTCTCTAGCTCAATGAGATTTCTAATCTTGTAAGAGTGATATAAACAACTAGCATTTATACAAGATGGAAGGAATTAAGTCTCATAGTAGAGATATATACAATGCACTGAACGGTGGAAGAAAGGTGACAGATTCATAATAGTGGGGTTCAGAGCTTAATTGAAACAGTGATAAAGTAAGGAATGTAGATTGGCAAAATTGTAAAACCATGCTGAGGAATTTTTATTTCATTGTATAGCTAACTGAGAGACATTCAATTAATTTTTAGGATACTATTCTTTTTTTTTTTTTTTTTTTTTTTTTTTAGGATACTATTCTAATGTCCATGTGAAAAATTGACTGGAGAGACAGAGACTGAAGGCCAGAAGGTGTCTAGCCCAAAGCAAGTGCTGATTTCCCCCCTCTCAGCAGGGATAGGAGAAAACTAGTCTCATCTCTGTGAGTCCCATGGGCCTGACATCAAGGTGAGAGGAAAGATTTTCAAAAGGATTAGAAGGTGAGAGTCCAGGTGGCAGAGACAGAGTATTGGAAAAGAAAACATGGCTAGACATGGAAAGGTAGAGGAACCATTGTTATGAACTGAATGGTGAGCAACACACCCAACCCCCATTCAAATATTGAAGCCGTAAGCCCCAACATGAGTGTATTTGGGGATGGGGCCTTTAAAGAGATAATTAAGGTTAAATCAGGCTATCAGAGTAGTTCCTAATGTGACAGCACTTTATAAGAAGAGGATGAGATACCAAGAGATCCTCCTCTCTTTTTGAGCAAACAGAAAAGAAGGTATGTGTGGACACAGTGAGAAGACGACCACAAGCCAGGAATAGAACATTACACCAAATCAACCCTAAATCTTGGGCTTCTGGCCTCTAGAATTATGATAAAATAAGTTTCTATTGTTTAAGGCATTCAGCCTGTGGTATGCTGTGATGGCAGACTGAGCAGATTAATACCCCATATGGGTAGACCAAACAGAGAATAGAACCTGAGGGAAGATATGTGCATTAGTTCTAAGAGGACAGGTGATTGCTTCTGTCCAAGCCTTGTACTGGCCTCCTCACTCTGTAGGAAGGAGATGCTGGGCCACAACAACTGGGCCACATTTATTAAGTTTCTTCATCTATAAAGCAGCAATAATAATAGTACTGATCTCACAATTTTGTTACAAGAAGTAAACAAGGTAACAGTGAGGATAAATAAGCAAAAAGTAATTGCTTTATTTATTTATTTGTTTTTAAAGATTTCATTTATTTATTCATGACACACACACACACACACACACACACACACACACATACACACACACACAGGCAGAGGGAGAAGCAGGCTCCATGCAGGGAGCCTGATATGGGACTCGATTCCAGGTCTCCAGGATAAGGACCCAGGCTGAAGGAGGTGCTAAACCACTGAGCCACCCGGGCTGCCCAAGTAATTGCTTTATAATGTTAGCTATTTTTACTTTTACAAATCATTTATACCAGCCCCCAATTTTTATTCAGCATGCTGCCAAATGAAACACCTGAATTTATAATCCATAAAAAGAAATTTGGGGATTATTGACATGGTAGGTGTGTGTATAGGTATAAAACAGTGTTACATTCAATTCTATATCATAATGGATTAAATTACGGCAAGACTGAGGCTGTTCAAAGCCAGAACATTCACCACCACTGTGCCCCTTTCTTCCCACAGTGAGTTGCCTCAAAAGGTAGAATTGTCAAAACAGATTCACATGAATCATAGGTCTTGCCCAACACCAAACTACTAATGATTCAAAAGATACAAGCAAGAAGGAGGCACACATGTCACATTCCTTTGAGCCTTCCAAACCAGCTTTCTAATTGTCCCTTTTCCCACACTGAGAGTAACAAGCAAGCACTAACAATGTGTGGTATGCATGTGAACTCAGCCACTTAGGTTTAGAGCTTCTTGGTTTTTATGTTTAGTCATTCAGGAGCAAAGATGTTACAGGACTAATTTACATTCTCTAATCAGCTATATCCCATAACTGTACAAATTCCAGATTTATTTATAGTAACCAGTATAAACAGACAGGCACATCCTGCTCAAATCATCTCTTGTATAAGAACTCTGTAAAATCTACCATTAGCATGTTTACAAGGAAATTTGATAGATAGAAATAAAGATTTTCTCCAGGTCTTCTCTGTCCTATGTGGTCTTCTGCTGGAAGGTGAAGCAGAATAGGGTAATATTTAAGGGCATGGACTCTAATCCTGGATTCAAATCCTTGCTTTATTGCATTAACAAGTTACTTAATTAATCATTGCCTCATTTTTCAATCTGTAAAATGGACTTAATAGAATCTTCTTCAAAAAAATTGCTGTAAGGATTTAAAGAGTTAATAAATGCTTAATAAGTACTTAGAGTAGTACACGGCATACAGTGAGTTCTCAATAATATTAGCTAACATATCTAAATGTTACTATGATTCTAGAAAGATGGTCTGTGAATTAGACCTGTTTTGTTGTATCTACCATCACTTACTTTCTCTTCTGCTTATAAATATACTTTAAGCTGTTCATCTTAAAAGGGCACCTTCCTGACCTTTTACAGGTCCCACTTACCATGTTTCTCTTAACAGGATAAGGAGAGGAAATATTGTTGAAATAAAGCAGTATATCACTTGACTAATTGAAGAGATAATAGTAGTATGTCCTTAGGGATTGGTCATTTCTCTGGTTTATCTCATAAAACCAGGCACAATTCTCAGAATTGGACTCTGAACCAATTCTGGGTTCATCCCAGAACTCTGGGATGAGTTGCACAAAACTCTAGCAAGTGCAAGGTCACAGAGAGACAAAGTTGTATGCATTGACTTGAGGCTTGTTGAAATGTTTCTTTCATGATATTAATATCTTTTATCCAGTTGTCATTTCATCATTTGCACTGGTCCAAGCTTAATTAATGCCCTCATCTATTCAATATTTCTATGTGCCTCTTAATTAGATTCTCTATCTCACATTTTACTGTTTCTGCTCTTCCACACCATTAACTTGCTCCCCAGATCCCTCAAAATTAGCCAACTAAATTAATGATCTGTTCAAGATACTCTCCTGCTTAAAAAAGTCTCTGAGTCCAAATTTCTTATGAAATAAAGTCACATTTTTTTACATGCATTCAGAGCTTTTCAAAAAGTGATCTCAAACTCACTCTCCAGAGGTATCTTTCTCCATTCCCTGTGACCTAATCAGTTCCCCAGAACCTCAGATCATGCCCTGATCCCTGAAGACCTCACAAGGTCTTTTGTGTCTTTTGTTTTTAATTTCTTAGCTCTGTGACTTTGATTAGCTTCTTCCTCTACTCAGGTTGCTCCTCCCACTCTTTATCCCACCTCTTTTCCCTCTACTGCAATTGAACTCTTTATTTTATGGTTTAGGAAACTTCCCTGATTCTCCTAGGTAGTTTTTTCTCCACAACCTCTCTTGGCACAGCAGGAGAATATGGAAGGAGTTGAAAATTTCTTGAGGGATTTCTTCAAAGTGTACAACATTCCCAGCCTTCACTTCTCCCAGATAATTAGTGATAAAGTCTTTTTTGAATAGCACATTTCTTTATAGGAGCTAAAGTATATTATCGTTTATTCATTGGCCTGTTTCCCATTATAGACTGAGCTTCTCAAGAAAAGAAATTGTGTCTTAGTCACCCATACCTCCCATACATAATATAACTGTGATTAAAAGTTTTTTAAGTATCAACTCAGTTTGTCAATTTTCAGATCAAGGCTCTGTTTCCAAACATAGTTGGGAAAAGCTCTTCCATCATGATAGAGATTAATAACTTAAAGTAACTGTACCTTTAAGTTATTCTGGAGATTGTGTTCTCTGAATTTTAAAAGTGCGTTTTTCACTTCCCTCTTGTTCAAATCATAATAATTCACAAATCTCCTTTCATAGAGAGCTTTATAAAGAGATGTAGAAAACATTGTATGTGATATAAAATATGCTTTATTTGCATGTCAATCATAATAAATTTACTTTAAATGTACTATATAGGGAGTCTCTCTATATATGCCCAGAAAATATCTGTGATTTACTCAAAGATGTATAAAGTATAGTCTACTAAAATTTAATTTTTATTTTTCTGAAAAGCAAAATAGAAGAAAAATGAGAGCCCTCTGGTGGGCAATACTTTAAGTTCCAATATCATATGTAGTATTTTCCTGGTACAATTTTCAAAGATTAAGCAAACATTATATGTCTAAACAGATCAGTAAGAAATAGTAAGGTGAACTTTAAAAAGTTTTTTAAATTCCTTAAGTATAGTTTAAGTAAATTAATTTTCCACAGAAAATGTGTGATTCTGAGTAACTCTTCTACTAAAATAAAAACATTTAAATCCATAAGAAATCCATAGGAAAGCTCACAAAACAAGCGAGAATAAAAAATTAAAATAAACTCATCTCTTCATCCTCTCACATTGAGTTTAAATGAAATAGATTCATCAAATTAAAAATCAGAAAAATGATGAAGTTAACAATTTTTAAGTATGAGTTATGCAAGGACAAATTCATTACTTTTTTTCATTTTTTCCTATTTGCGGTGAAGTTGTCAAATACTTAAAATTAAGCATTTGAAAGTAAAAAAATTCAGTGGCATTTACCATTCAAAATGCTGTGTACCACCACTTCTGTCTTCTTCCAAAATATTTTTATTACTTTTAAATAAAACTCCATACCAATAAGAAGTTACCCCTCCATCCTTCCTTTCCCCAGTGCCTGGCAAACACCAATCTGTTTTTGGTTTCTACAGACTTACATATTCTGAATATTTTGTATAAATGGAATCATACAACATGTGGCCTTTTCTGTCTGGCTTCTTTCACTTAGAATAATGGTTTTGAGATTCATTCACATTGTAGCATATATCATCACTTCATTCCTTTTTATGACTGAAAAAATATTCCATTTTATGTATATATCAATTTTTTATCCATTCATCTGTTGATGGACATTAGGCTTTTTTCTATCTTTTGGCTATTGTGAATAGTGCTGCTATGAACATTCATGTACAAATATTTGAGTACCTGGTTTCAATTTTCTGAGGCACATATATAGGGTAAGAATTGTTGGGTCATAAGGTAATTCCATGTTTAACTTCCTAAGGAACCACCAAACTTTTCCACAGAAGTGGCACCATTTTCACATTTCTACCAGCAATGGATGAGGGTTCTGATTTGTCCACATTCTAATACTTGTTATTATCTGCCTTTTTGATCATAGGCATCCTACTGGGTGTTAAGTAATATCTCATTGTGGTTTTGATTTACATTTTCTTGATAGCTAATGATACTGAGCATCTTTTTATGCTTACTTGCCATTTGTATATCTTCTTTGAAGAAATGTGTATTCAAGTGCTTTGGTTATCTTTCTTTGTTGAGTTGTAAGAATCTTTACATGTGCTGGGTACCAGACTCTTGTCAGATAATATGATTTGTAAATATTTTCTTCTATTCTATAAGTTGTCTTTATTTTCTTGATAATGTATTTTGTTGTGAAAAGTTTTTAATCTTAATAAAGCCCAATATAACTATTTTTTTCTTTTGTCAGTCGTGCTTTTGGTTTCATATCTAAGAATCTATTGTCAAATTAAAGGTCATACAAATTTACCCCTCTTTTCTTCTGAGAGTTTTATTGCTTTAGCTCTTATATTTAGATCTTTGATTCATTTTGAGTTAAATTTTGTATGTGGTATAAGGTAGAGGTCAAATTTCATTCTTTTACATGTGGTAATATAGTTTTCTCAGCATCAATTGTTGAACAGACTATTCTGTCCCATTGAATGGCCTTGACATGCTTGTAATATCAAGAATGTAAAAAAAAAAGAATGTATTACAAGAATATATAATAGATATAGATTATAGATTATAGATGTATGGGTTTATTTGGGGGTCTCAATTATATTCTCTTTGTATACATATATGTAGCCTTATATCAGTATCACACTATAGCTTTGTAGTAGGTTTTGAAATTAGGAAGTATGAACGCTTTGAGTTTGTTCTTTTTCAAAACTGTATTGCCAATTCATGGTCCTCCACATTCCATATGAATCTGAGAAAAAGCTTTTCCATTTTGACAAGTAAGGCCTTTGGAATTTTGAAAGATACTGTTGATCACTTTAGGTAGTATTGCCATCTTAATAATATTCAATCTTCTAAACTAAGAGCATGGGATGTTTTTCAATTTATTGACATCTTTCTTAATTTCTTCATAGTTTTAGTGATATTTTATAGTTTCAAAGTAGAACTTTTTCACTCCGTTGGTTAAACTTATTTTTAGATATTTTGTTTTTTGGATTCTAATGAAAATAGAATTGTTTTCCTAATTTCCTTTTTGGGTTATTTATTGCTGGTGTATAGAAACACAACTGACTTTGGTATGTTAATTATGTACTCTGCAGCTTTGCTGAAATTATGAACTTAGTTGGTTTCTTTTATAAATAATTTTGTTCATGCATAAATGTTTTAAAATCTTTAAGAAAAAGTGCTATATAATGCTAGACATTTAATATTAAGTTTACTTTCTTGTAAGGTAACATATTTCACATAATCATTCATTACTGTTATAATCAGAAAAAAAATTGTGATAATATTAGCATCTCAGAAATCAACTCTAATATGCAACCTGATATATATTTTTGGAAAATATAATTCACATTCACCAAGAGGTCCCTCTGACAAGGATGAATTTAAGAATCAAGACAGATGTTTTATTTCATCTGTCTGGTTAGGTATAAAATATTAATATGTGATATTTTCTTACCCAGCCTATGAGTTATGATTAATTAAGCTATTTCATTGTCTATAATCATGGTATCTGTTGTCCAGGACTTGGGTTATTTTTAGTCTTACTTATTTTAACCTCTTTCATGCCTACTATGTTTGTATGCCAGTAGTCATGCCCATACTCTTTTTCTGTGGGAGACAATCTTCTATCTCTTTAGTTAATTATTATCAATTTAAGATTATCAGTCTTACCTGGGAGAATCATACTCTTATTTTCTTTAACTTGTGCCATTTTGTCCAACTGAAAGGATTTATTCAGTGCCACTTAAAGATTCAAAGATTTTCATAAAAAGTGTTGTTATCTTGGGCTGCTATAATGAAATATTATAAATGTGGTACTTATCAACAACAGAGATTTATAGGCATACACTGGACATATTGTAAGTTCAATTTCAGACCACTGCAATAAAGGAAATATTGCAATAAAGTGAACCAAATGAATTTTTTGGTTTCCCAGTGCATATAAAAGTAATGTTTGCATTACATAGTAGTCTATTAAGTGTGCAATAGCATTATGTCTAAAAATACAGTATACATACCTTAATTGAAAAATACTTACTGCCAAAAAAACCCTTTATTGCTAAAATATGCTAACCATCACCTGAGTTTTCAGTGAGTTGTGATCTTTTTTGTGGGTGGAGAGTCTGACCTTGATGTTGATACTTGATGATGATCAGGGTGGTGGTTGCTGAAGGCTGCAGTGACTGTGACAGTTTCTTAAAAAAAAAAAAAAGACAACAATGAGGTTCGGCACATTGATTGACTCTTTCATGAACTATTTCTCTGTAGTATGCAATGCTGTTTGATAGCATTTTACGCACAATAGAACTTCTTTCAAAATCGGAGTCAATCTTCTCAAACTTGCTGCTACCTTATCAGCTGAGTTTATGTAATATTCAAAATCCTTTGTTGTCATTTTAACAATCTTCGCAGCATCTTCACTAGGAGTAGATTCCATCTGAAGAATCTACTTTCTTTGCTCATCCATAAAAAGCAATTGATCTAATAAAATTTTATTATGAGATTTTAATAATCTAGTTACACTTTCAAGCCCCACTTTTAATTCTCTTGCTATTTCCACCACATCTGCAGCTACCTTCTTCCACTGAAGTCTTGAATGCCTCAAAGTCATCCATAAATGTTGAAATCAACTTCTTCTAAACTCCTGTTTGTGTTGATATTTTGTCTCTTCCCATGAATCACGAATGTTCTTAATGGCATCTAGAATGGTAAATTCTTTCCAGAAGGTTTTCAATTTACTTTGCTCAGATCCATCAGAATCCATAGAATCACTATAGCCTTACAAAACGCATTTCTTAAATAATAAAACTTAGAAGTTGAAATTACTCCTTGATCCATGGGCTGCAGAGTAGATGTCATATTAGCAGGCATGAAATCAATATTAATCTCATTGTTCATCTCCATCAGTGTTTTTGGGTGACCAGGTACACTGCAAATGAGCAGTAACATTGTGAAAGGATTTTTTTTCCTGAGCATTAGGTCTTAACAGTCAGATTAAAATATTCAGAAAACCATGTTTTAAACAGATGTGCTGTCATCCAGGCTTTGTTCTTCTATTTATAGAGCACAGGCAAGCTGAGTAGATTTAACATAATTCTAAAGAGCCCTAGGATTTTCAGCATGTAAATGAGCATTGACTTCAACTTAGTTACCAGCTGCATTAGCCCCTAATAAGAGAGTCAGCCTGAAAAAAAAAAAACAAAAAAACAAAAAAAAAAACAAATAAGAGAGTCAGCCTGTCCTTTGTTGCTTTGAAGACAGACACTGACTTCTCCTCTCTAGCTATGAAAGTCATAGATAGTATCTTTTTTTTAAGGATGCTATTTTATATACATTAAAAATCTATTGCTTAGTGTAGCCACCTTTATTGGTTATCTCAGCTAGATCTTCTGGATAATTTGCTGCAGCTTCGACATCAGCACTTGCTGCTTCACCTTGCACTTTTATGTTATGGAGATGGCTTCTTTCCTTAAATGTCATGAACCAACCTTTGCTAGCTTCCAACTTCTCTTTTGCAAACTCCTCACCTCTCTCAGCCTTCAGTTAGGGCCTTGCTCTGGATCAGGCTTTGGCTTAAGGAAATGTGTGGCTGGTTTGATCTTCTATCTAGACCACTGAAACATATTCCACATCCTCCTTAAATCTGTTTTGCTTTCTTATCATTCACCGGAGTAGCACTTTTAATTTCCTTCAAGAATTTTAGCTTCCCATTCACATCTTGACTGCTTGGCACAAGAAGCCTGACTTTTAGGCTATCTTGACTTTCTACATGCCTTCATCACTAAGCTTACTCATTTCTAGCTTTTTATTTAAAGTGAGAGACTTTAAATAAATGTGATTCTTTCACTTAAACATTTAGAGGCCATCATAGGCTTAATAGGTGACTTGAATTCAATTCTTTTTTGGTTGTTTTTTAGAGAATAGGAAGGCCTGTGTAGAGGGAGAGAGATGGGGAAACAGCCATTAGAGTAACAGTCAGAATACACGCATTTATCAATTAAGTTTTCCTTCTTACATGGGTGTGGTTCACGGTGCCCCCAAATAATTACCATAGTCACATCACAGATCACTATAACTGTGATCTGTTATATATAACAAATATAATAATAATGAAGTTCTAAATATTGTCAAAATTACCAGAATGTGATCCAGAGACATGAAATGAGCAAATGCTATTGGAAAAGTGATGCCAAAAGATTTGCTTGATGCTGGATTGCCACAAATCTTCAATTTGTAAAAACAAAAACAAAACCGCAGTATCTCTGAAGTGCAATAAAGCAAAGTGCAATAAAATGAGGAATGCTTGTATTTCTCACAGTTCTGGAAACTGGAAGTCTGAGATCATGGTATCAGCATGATTGTGTTCTGGTGAAAGCCCTCTTCTGGGTTGCAGATGGTCAAATTCTCACTGTATGTTCCCAGAGTGGAAAAAGAGTGAGTTCTCTTTCTCCTCTTTTTTCATAAGGGCAATAATCACACTTATGAGGGCTCTATCCCCATGATCTAAATATCTCCCACAGGCCCTCCCTCCAACTACCATCATATTGGGGATTAGACTTCAATGCATGAATTTTGGGGGAACACAAATATTCAATCCATTACATGTGTGAATTCTATAATCTTGATGTGTTTTTTCCCCTCTAGTATGAGTTTTAATTGGTCTTTACTGCTCAAGGCCTTCTTGGTTTTATTTCATTTGTCAAAGATAAGAAGCTTACATCCTTTATTCTGGAAAATGTTGAAATATTTCAAGTATCTGGTTATCTGGTTTCCTTTTATTCCTGAAAACTGACCAATTCATTTCTTATCTCATATCTTTCTTGTATCACCTTTTTGTGTGCAACCAAAGCACACTAATAATATTGCTTACTAATCTCTTTATCTAAAACCATAAACTAGGGGCATCTGGCTGGCTTAATCAGTAGGATATGTAACTCTTGATCTCAGGGGTCATGAGTTCAAGTCCCACATTGGGCCTATAGAGCTTACTTAAAAAAAAATACACACACACACACACACACACACACACGAAATCAATATTTTACCTGCCTTCCAGGTTATTAGAGGTAACACTTTTACCTAATGTTTTGCATAGGATAATATGGATTGTCATCTTTCCAGACTCTTATGGAAATGTCCTTGGGGCACCAAAATTAATGACATATTATTATTAATTTAACATTTTTCATTAGAATCCTATTTCTGGCACCAATTTCTTTATCAGTTGGTATAGCTGTTATGCTGATAACAAAGGATACAAATATCTTAGTGATCTACAAAAAATCTTGTTTCTTGTCATGTTACATATTTATTTTGGGTCAACTGCACATATTCTTCACTTCAGGACTCAAGCTGATAGAACTGACTCATTTCTGGAGCATGCTGATCTCACAGCAGAAAAATGAAAGAGAAGGTAATGGACAAGACTACAGATCTTACAGCTTCAGTTAGAAGTATCACAAGTCACTTCCATTCATACTCCACGGACCAAAGCAAGTCATATGGCCAAACCTTTAGCTATTGGGACAAGAATATATTATCCTCCCATTGAAGGATGTTTTATGGGATGGACTCTTTGGGAGCAAAAGCAAAAGTTTCAAAAGATAGCAATATCATGCTATCTAATAATAGATCTGATAGCACCTAGATGGCTCAATCAGTTAAGTGTCTGACTCTTGGTTTCTGCTCAGATCATGATCTCAGGGGCATGATATTGAGTTTCAGGTCAGGCTCCATGCTGGGTATGGAGCCTACTTAGGATTCTCTCTCTCCTCCCTCTGCTCCTCCATCCCCCTCATACGCATACTCTCTTTCTCTCTAAAATAAAATAAATACAAAATTTAAAAATAAGAATAATGATAATATCTAATATTTGCTTAGCTTTTATTGTGTGCCAAACATTGTTCTGAGTGTGTTATCTGCATTGTCAATCAATTTTTATAATGGTACCATTTCATAGGAAATAGTGCTATCCCCATTAACAGATGAAGGAATCGAGGCACAGAGTTGAAAGGTAATATAAGCTTTTGACTTTTACTTCCACCTTTCCTTTTATTACTTGCATCCTCTACAGTGGAAACAGGTGGTTATTTATATGAAAAGTCATATGACTTGCCATACTCATATTGGGACTAGGATACCTAGTTCCAATATGAGAACCTACCAATCTAATACTAGTATTAGTATTAGATACTCTAGTATTAGATACTAATTAGATACTAATTAGATACTATTAGATACTAGTATTAGATACTCTAGTATTAGAGTCTGGGCTCAACCATTATAGGATATTGACCTTCATTAAGCTGTTTATATAAGTTGTACATGCACATTTATAGATCTATTTTAATATAATTTTATAATAAATATATAATTGTCCAAATTCTTCATCAAGTGTATTTTTACTTATGATTCCTCATATTTTCACTTGTAGGTCAAAAGTGGCTTATCTGACCATAGAAATTATTTAGTAAAAAGTTTATCAGATTATCCTATCATTCACAAATAAATATGACCCACTCATCTGATAGTAGAGAATTCCAGGATTATGTTGTAAACCTGAATTCAGTTTTGTTTTATATTTTTTGTCATCATAGATGAGGAACTTGATGTGAATGAGACGGAAAAGAAGTTTCAAATATATATTAAATCCAAGAACAATGTGTTCATGCCCAACTTCTAATGTACAGTTTCTCAGGAGACATTATACTATGATCTTATGTTATTTAAACATCAGATTCTCTGCATGATGTGAAAGAAGAATGATTCAGATGCTTCTAAATAGCAGCATTTGTGAGATATTTAGAAGAATTTATAGTAGGGAATGCAGATATAGTTTATTTTAACATCGTCTTCGAATAGGTTAGGAAAATTCTGTTTACATTTTTTACTAAGTGGCTTCATTAAGTCTAAGTTTTTGACAACTGATTCCCTCTAAGAAATACAACTAATCAAACCCTTACCGATATGTACATTCTTACATATGTTTCCAGACAGCTGAATACATTTACATTGAATTGTGTGTGTGTGTGTGTGTGTGTGTGTGTGTGTTTGTAGAAGAAACACTTTATTTATACGGAAAAATGCAAGTCTTCTTATTCAAAACAGACATGGATTGAATAGCTTCCAGTTAAACACTATACTAGTATCTCATTCATGAGTTACAATTGGTTTAATGGAATCACAGGAACAGAATAAACTGAAAAGTTTATTTGGAGATAATTAATATTTTTATGAATATATTCACATACTCTAAAATTCATACATATACTAACCTCAGAATATATGTAAAGTATGCACATGGTTTTTTTAAAAAAAGATTTTATTTATTCATTCATGAGAGACACAGAAAGAGAGAGGAAGAGACATAGGCAGAGGGAGAAGCAGACTCCTTGCAGGGACCCCAATGTGGGACTCAATCCCATGTCTCCAGGATCACGCTAAGCTGAAGGCAGATGCTTAACCACTGAGCCACCCAGGCGTTGCATTATATGCACATTTTTTAAAGTGGCTGTTTCAAAAGGCACTGATTGATCTGAAAATAAACTATGGCCACCAAGAAAACACATTATCCTTTTTAAAAATATATTTTATTTAAATTCAATTTGCCAAACTATAGTATAATACCCAGTCATCCCATCAAATGTCTTCCTTAGTGCCTGTCATCCAGTTACCACCCCCCCATCCGCCTCCCCTTCTGCAACCCTTTGTTTCCCAGGGTTAGGAGTCTCTCATGGTTTGTCTTCCTCTCTCATTTTCCCCCACTAAGTTTTCCTTTTTTCCCCTTTCACTATTTCTTATATTCCACATATGTGTGAAACCATATGGTAATTGTCTTTCTCCAATTGACTTATTTCACTCAGCATAATACCCTCCAGTTCCATCCATGTCAAAACAAATGGTAAGTATTCATTCATCTTTTCTGATGGCTGGGTAATATTTCATTGTACATATATACCATGTATATACCACATCATACATACCACTAGGTTTTGCCAACATGATTGGTATCATGTTGCACTGAGCTAATCTGTTCCTGTTTCTGAAACTATTAAGGTAAATAGTTAACAATAAAACTTCCTTTTATAAAGGCAAAAAAAAGACAGCCCAGGTGGCTCAGTGGTTCAGGGCCACCTTCAGCCCAGGGCCTGATCCTGGAGATCCGGGGTCCAGTCCCACATCAGGCTCCCTGCATGAATTATCCATTCATCTCTTGAAGGACATCATGGCTCCTTCCACAATTTGGCTATTGTGGACATTGCTGCTATTAATGTCAGAGTGTAGGTATCCTGTTGTTTCACTACATCTGCATCTTTGGTGTTAATACCCAGTAGTGCAATTGTTGGGTCATAGGGAACATATATCTTTGACTTCTTGAGTAATCTTCACACTGTATTCCAGAGTGGCTGCAACAGGTGGCATTCCTACCAACAGTGCAAGAGGGTTCCCCTTTATCCACATCCTCATCAACGTTTTTTGTTTCCTGTCTTGTTGATTTTAGCCATTCTCACCAGTGTGAAGTGGTATCTCATTGTGGTTTTGATCTGTATTTCCCTGATGGCAAGTGATTCGGAACATTTTTTCATGTGTTTGTTGGCCATGCGTAGGTCTTCTTTGGAGAAATGTCTGTTCATGTCTTCTGCCCATTTCATGACTGAATTGTTTGTTTCTTGGGTGTTGAGTTTGTTAAGTTCTTCATAGATCTTGGATACTAGTTCTTTTTTTTTTAATTTTTATTTATTTATGATAGTCACACAGAGAGAGAGAGAGAGAGAGGCAGAGACACAGGCAGATGGAGAAGCAGGCTCCATGCACCAGGAGCCCGACGTGGGATTCGATCCCGGGTCTCCAGGATCGCGCCCTGGGCCAAAGGCAGGCGCTAAACCGCTGCGCCACCCAGGGAACCTGGATACTAGTTCTTTATCTGATGTCATTGGCAAATATCTTCTCCCATTCCATATGTTCCCTTTTAGTTTGGTTGACTGTTTCCTTTGCTGTGCAGAAGGCTTTTATCTTGATAAAGTCCCAGTAGTTCATTTTTGCTTTTGTTTCCCTTGCCTTCATGGATGTGTCTTGCAAGAAATTGCTGTGGCCAAGTTCCAAAAGGTTGTTGCCTGTGTTCTCCTCTAGGATTTTGATGGATTCTTGTCTCACATTTAGACTTGCAACCATTTTGACTTTATCTTTGAAAAACACATTATCCTAGAAATTTTTGAGATGGATATATTTATTCCAGAATTACACTAAAATTCATGTCAAGATGGCTATATTTTATATAGTAATGAGAAAAATATTCTATATTGCCTTAAGAAGTTTCTCATCACAAAAATGCTAGCTTTCTCATGATTTATACATAGAAACTTTGCAAATGATTTTAGACATTTTATTTTATAGAAAAATATTCTTGCACTTTCCATAGTTATATATATGCATATCCTCTTTCTTTTTTAAAATATCTCCATAGAAAAATTGCTTTACTACTTTGACTGCTGCTACATTTTATCTTAATTTGGACGTTTTGCTTGCATTTTATCTGTTTATGTTTTTAAATTCAATCTTATTTCCTTTAATGAAATATAGAAAGCATCAAAGATAGAAGTTTGAAAGGCAGGAAGTATGAAGAATAGATTATACTTCAAAGTACTTCATAATTTTCCCTTAACACTTATAAATATTGGAAACAAGTGTTTAAGAGTCATATATTCAAGATACAAATCCACCTAAGAGGCATATAATTTTGGACAAGACACTTAACTTCTATTGACTTCTACATAACATGGAAGGAAGAATAATTAAGAAAAAATATATTGAATATGCATAACATTATGTCCAGAACATATTAGGTTTACAATAAATGTTACTTTTATTTCCCAAACATACTTGTCTAATTCAGCAATTTAAAAAACAAAACAAACAAACAAACAAAAACAAAGAAAAACAAAACTGCTTTTTGAAACAGCAAATGGAATCTTATGTGAACTCCTACATACAAAACAGATATGAGCACAAATGTGCTATGATCAAAGTGTCAGCAGAAACAGAGAACCCTATCAGCTCCTTGATCATTGTCCCTTCCTACTTTTATCTCCCTGAATTAAACACACACTATTATAGAGATAAAATAATCAATTTACAGAATATTTAGGTACATTTCAAATGAGTAGTAGAATTGTAGAGGTATTGAGATTTTATTTTATCTAACAAACGTTCTTTTATATCTTTTTTGTTGTTCTTTTATATCTTATAGAATATATCACTAGCTTAGTGACTTCATTCAGTTGGGTGCCTTTAAAACTATCTGGAAACCATTTAGGAATTTATATTTTCAGTTCAAACCATCCTCCTAAAATTCTTGTCTTATGTATGTAATTATTTTTTCACATCTATATTTGGGTTGCCCATATATATCACAAAATTATCTAAAACTGCTCTTCTTTAACTTAAATAATGACATAGAACTTAATTTGTATTTCCCCAAAAGCAAAATCTGACACAAAGATTAAGGCAAAGGAAATATATCTGAAAGGTAATCATAGAAGAAGGGGAAAGGGAATGAGAAGATAGAGTAAGGACAGGAAGAAGAGTCAATATAAGAATGTGTTATTGAGATCATTGCTGTGGACAATGGGACTCAATTCTATCAGGATGTTCTGAGAAGCAATCAGAATGCCTTCATTTGTGTGTCTCCTTTGAAGAAATATCTGTTCGTGTCTTCTGCCCATTTCTTGACTAGACTTTTTGGGTTTTGGGTGTTGAGTTTGTTAAGTTCTTTATAGATTTTGTATACTAGCCCTTTAGCTGATAAGATATTTGTAAATATCTTCTCCCATTCCATATATTGACTTTTAGTTTTGTTAAGTGTTTCCTTTGCTGTGCAAAAGCTTTTTATCCTGATGAGGTCTCAATAGTTCATTTTTACTTTTGTTTTCCTTACCTTTGGAGATGTGTCTAGTAGGAAGTTGCTACTGCCGAGGTCACAGAAGTTTCTGCCTGTTTTCTCCTCTAGGATTTTGATGGACTCCTGTCTCACATTTAGGTCTGTCATCTATTTTGAGTTTATTTTTGTGATGGTGTAAGAAAATAGCCCAGTTTCATACTTCTGCATGTGGCAGTCCAATTTTCCCAACACCCATTTGTTGAAGAGACTATCTTTATTCCATTGGATATTTTTTCCTACTTTATAAAAAATTGGGTGACCATAGAGTTGCAGGTCCATTTCTGTGTTCTCTATTCTGTTTCATTGTTCTGTGTGTCTGTTTTTGTGTCAGTACCAATACTGCCTTGGTGATTACAGTATTGTAATACAGATGTAAGTCCAGAATTGTGATGTCTCCAGCTTTGGTTTTCTTTTTCAACATACCTTTGGCTATTCAGGGTCTTTTCTGGTTCCATACAAATGTTAAGATTCTTTGTTCCAGCTCTGAAAAATGTTAATGGTATTTTGATAGGGATTGCATTGAAGACATACAAATTCCAACAAACACATGCATGAAAAATGTTCAACATCACTCAGCATCAGGGAAATACAAATCAAAACCACAATGAGATACCACTCACACAGGTTTGAATGGCTAAAATTAAGAACTCAGGAAACAACAGATGTTGGCAAGGTTTTGGAGAAAGAGGAGCCCTCTTTCACTGTTGGTGGGAATGTAAATTTGTGTAGCCTCTCTGGAAATCAGTATGGAGGCCTCTCAAAAAGGCTACCCTGTAAACCAACAATTGCACTATTTGCAATTGCATTTATCCAAAGGATACAAACATAGTGATTAGAATGGGCATCTGCACCTCAATGTTTATGGCAGCAGTGTCCACAGTAGCCAAAATAGGGAAATAGCCCAAATATCCATCAACAGATGATTGGATAAAGAAGATGTGCGGGGTGTGTGTGTGATGGAATATTACTCAGCCATCAAAAAAGAATGAAATCTTGCCATTTACAATGACATAGTTAGAACTAGAGGTATTATGCTAAGTAAAATAAGTCAATCAGAGAAAGACAAATACCATATGATTTCACTCATATGTGGAATTAACAAAACTGATGAATATAGGGGAAGTGAAGGGAAAACAAAATAAGAGGAAAACAGAGAGAGAGGCAAATCATAAGAGATGCTTAATTTTATGGAACAAACAGAAGGTTGCTAGGGGGCAGGTGGGTAAGCAGATGGGGTAGCTGGGTGATGGACATTAAGAGGGCAGTTGAAGTAATGAACACTGGTGTTGTATGCGACTTATGTGATTGATGAATTACTGAATTCTACATCTGACACTAATAATAAACTATATATTATTTAAATTGAATTTAAATAATTTTTTTAAAAGAATACCTTCAGAAAATTTCCATCTCAAGGATGGGATGACGAAGCATTTATATAATGGCTCCGGCCTCCCATTATTGAGGATAGCCCCAGAGGTAGTAACTCTTCTATCCTTTCTGGATGTACAAACGGGTTAAGTGGGCTCTTATAGTTTCAAAGAAGACCTTAGGATAGAAACAGAATGATACATTGTGCAGTGTTGAGGAGGAAAGGGTCATTTGTATGGTACTGTCAACCACATGTGTGGCTGAATCAGAGGTTGGCCAAGGAGCTGCAATATGGGATGTTGTAAGCATCTGGAACATTCCACCTTGTTCTGCTCAGATCCATGTGTAACTGCATTAAATCTACCCTGCCACTGAGTTTGCAAGGTGGTAGCTGGCATAACCTCTATGTACCACCAGCACTGAAGACAGATGACAAGTGACTGAAATCCCCCAGATGAGTCATCCCACTCACCTGGTTTTTTAGTGCTCTCTCTGTGGTGGATATTCTCTGGTGGGCACAGACATAAGACACAAATATCTACATGCATTCTATCCAAATTAGAGTAAGGGTAATATTTGGTTGATTTAGAAATAAATCAAAGTAAGAGTACTTGAAGAAGGCTTTATGGAGGAGGTGATACTTAGAATGGGCCCATTAAGTAGGTTTAGAGGGAAAAAAGTAGATTTCTAGGGCATATGTTGAGCTTTAAAAAGAATAAAAGATCTGAAATTGGCAGGATATATATTTTTTTTTCACTGTTCACACCTATATTTCAAGTTTGGAAATGCATATTTGCAAGCAGCAATACAAAAGTATTCATGAAGAATGCATAATCTCTGAAAATTATGAAAGCACCCCTGCTACCTACACATTTCTAAATACAAAACTGACTACCATATTGTTACTTCTGTGTAGCTAGAGAAGTTCATTTTCAAACAGATAAAATAAGTCTTTAGGTGTGAATGGTATGAATGACAATATATATATTTTTTAATTCTTAAATTGTTTGGTATCCTTAAGCATGCAAAACCTCAGATGGAATGGGTCCACAAAGGAACCAGGGTTGTCTTATGGCATCCAGTTAAGCCAGAGCTGGGAATGCCTCAGGGTCATCTACATCAGGAACAGAAGCACTTGACTTGTCAGTTCTGCTGCCATGGTTTGGAGATCTCTCTCTCTCTCTCTCTCTCTCTCTCTCTCTCTATATATATATATATATATATATATATATATAATCTCCAAGATTTTATTTATTTATTTTATTTATTCATGAGAGACACAGAGAGAGAGGGGTGGAGACCCAGGCAGAGGGAGAAGCAGACTCCCTGCAAAGAGCCCAATGCAGGACTCCATCCGGGATCACGGGATCAGGACCTGAGCTGAAGGCAGGTGCACAACTGCTGAGCCATCCAGGCATCCCTTGGCAGAATATATTTGAGGCAGAGTAAAGAGACTTATCTTGAATAAAGAAGAAGGAAAGCAACTTTGACAATGACCCAATCATAGAAATAAACACAAATACCAAAAATTGGTTTTGTTCTTGTTCTTATTTTAATCCTCTGCAGAGTAATATATTCAAATATTTTAAATGTATAAAATTTTTCTTTCAACATGTGTCCCCAATCTGCCTAGTACTTCCTCCTTTATTAGTAATCATATCTTAGTTTCTGGTCTATTCCTCCAGACTTTTTTCATGTAGATAAAACAAGCACAAAAAGCTATTTCTATTTTCTTTTCCTTCTACACAAAAGATGAATACTGGACATAGTTTTGCACCTACCTAATTTTTACTTAAGATATTTCTTGGAGAACTTTTATATCCCTTCCTTCTCTACCTCTTGTATATAGTCAATAATGTTTTCTTTTTTTAACCTTTGTAGTATCATATGTGCTTATATTTCTACATGATTGACCAACTTTAAATGATATCTTTTGATTCTTAGAAATTGCATAAATTTACTCTACCTACAACCCTTTTCTTCCCTTCACAGTTTTTACTTTTTGTTAACTTTTGGGCAATGTATTGCATAAACATTCACGATCTGTTTGGTTACACTAATCTCTTGGATCTTAGTTCTACAGTTATATAAATATATTAAATTCTCATCCTAGTACTTTGAATTATTTTTGGAATTATTTCTTGGTTAGCTGAAATCATTCTCTAGAAATTTCCTCAATAAAATACCAGGAAAAATATTTACTGCTTTCTTGCATTTTCAAAACCGTTTATAATATTCTTACTTGAAAATGAGCTTGGCTATATATAAAATCCTTGGGTCATAATTTATTTCCTTGTGGTGAAGGTATGTTCCTCTAATATAACCTCCATTTTTCCCACAACCTGATCTTTTTGTCTGGCTGCCCAACATTTTTTATCGTTACACTTGTGGTCTATTTCCTCTGGTGCACAACGTGCCTTTTCAGTTGGCAATTCAAATTCTTTTATGTCAGTGACGTTTTCAGGTTTGAACCTTCAAATATGTATCTTGTTCAGGGAATTTATTTTCCATGTCTGCTATTTCCCATTTAGTCATTCATGGATCTTTGTTTTCACTTTTAAAAAATTCATTTCTAGGGGTACCTGGGTGGCCCAGTTGGTTAAGCATCTGGCTGATCTTAGCTCAGTCTTGATCTCAGGATCATGAGTTCAAGCCCTGTGTTGTACTCCATGCTGGGTGTGGAGCCTACTTAAAAAAAAAAAAAAGAAATTAATTTCTCTCATTTCCATCTTCTGTGTCCTTTACAGTATTTTCTTTTTTCTTTATTTTTTAAAGATTTATATATTTGTTTGAAAGAGAGAGAGGAGTGTGAACTCGGCGGGGGGGGTGTGCAGAGGGAGAGAGAATCCTCAAGCAGACTGTGATATATATATATCACTGTGATATTTATATATATTCCTCAAGCAGACTGTGGTCCAGTACTGAACCTCTTGAGATTCTTCTCTATACATCCTCTTGCATATTTTTGCCTGACTATATCTGTTTTGGGAGCCCTCTGTAGAAAATCGTGTGTGTGTGTGTATACAGATACATATATACATACATACCTCTGGGATTAGTTTTGTTGAATATGTAGTTTGCAGATTTTCTTTCATTTTCTTGTTGATTTTTTATTCATTCCAGGAGTAGAAGAAGAAACTGCCCTATGCTGCCATGTTTTGCTGAATGTTGTCTCAAATTTTGATTTCTCTTTTATTATTTCTGCACTCTGATATGAAAATGTGACTGCCCCATTGAATTGAATTGAATGGTAATTAAATTATAAGTATACATGAAGTATCATGAAAAACTACTATCCTGAGTGATCTGTTCATTATGCTAGGCAATCATAGAGTAAGAGACTGTGTATAGGATATGCAAAATGCTATTTTTCATATTTTAAGTTAGCTATGCTGAAGACGGAACGATGTACATATCTTAGAAGCTCAAATTTTTAGTACATTTTTCTTAATGAGAATGGTAGAAATGATTAATTGCTTGTTCTGATTCACAAAGAAGCCGAGAGGACCGAAATAGCCAATTTCATTATTTCAATGATTGTTTACACTGCTGAAGCCTCTGTATGAATTCCAGTTGTTGACCATATGTGCAGTGATTTTTATAAACAAAATACTTTTTCTTCACAACTACTTAAAAATATGTACAACATATGCAACCAAGACCTTTTTTTTTGTCAGTGTGAGGGGCTATCAACACCAGTTATCTTTAGTGTTTTTCTGAAAAAAAAAATCAAATTACGGCATTAAGTACAAGAGAGGCAAAAGCCATGAAATTTGCTATACCGTAGAACTCTGACTTGTTTGTGCATGATAGTCATCTGCTACATGATTGGAATACCAGCCAACCACAAACATTATTTTTTAATTAGTAAGTGATCCAACTACTGGAGTTGGAAAAATATTTGATAGATCCAAGTATAAGATTGCTCAAAGTTCAATAAGAAAGAGAAAGGAATTCAATCATTTCAGAAGTGATCACTTTCCTGCTTGATTTTGTATTGTCTTACACCTGCCTTAATGTTGAGATCCTTCTTACACATGGTTTTAGTTTAAATGAATTAACCAAAGTAGCCAAGAAATTACATTCTTTTGTTTCCTTAGCCTCTCTCTATTTAGTGAAAAAATAGTTAGATGCTAAAAAAGAGGATGGTTAAAAAGAACTTTTGACCAAAAAGGGTAGCAGATGTCATACATTTTCTAAAGCTGTATAATTTTTTTTAAATTGACTTCAACTAATTAATTTAACTTTCCTAAGAGAAAATCTGCTAAATATCCTGAAATCAAGTGAAAACTACATGTGATAAAGAGGTAAATTACACTAAAATACACTGGAACATAGTGGGGGGGTGGGGTGGATTCTCATTCAGAAGCCTAGGAGATGACGGAAAAATTGATAAATTATTGCAAAAAAATGCATGTTTATAAAGGACATTTTCCTGGAGAAAGTATTAGTCTTAGTCATAGGAGACATGATTTTGCAAGTTTGTGGCTTTTTTCCTAATATATTTAATGTTGTATGAAGTTGGATATAGCATATCTGTATTTGTGGCCAGTATTATTTATTTTATTACTATTAAGTTTTGAGGAATAAGCATAAAAAGGAGACCTTTTCTTTTTCTCAGTATAACAAATACATCATAGATAAACATCTAATCACTACATGGTTTGTAATAAAGTGAAATGGTGGTGGACAGGACACTGAAGAAAGAAAAGTATTCATTTCATATGAAAGGCATGAAAGTAGGCTTTGCATATATTATCTCATTACATTAACAATATATAAAGTTAAAAGTTGTATCTGCTGTGTATCTCCAGATGTATCATCCCTCACTTCCCTGTAAAACACCTATAAAATCAGAAAGAAAAAGATACAGGTTTGCTAAGTGAAATAAGCCAGACACACATAGAAAGATATTGCATGATCTCACTTACATGTGCAATCCAAAAAATTTGAATTCATAAAGGAGAAGAGGGTTGAATGGGGTTGCCAGGAGTAGGGATGTGGGGTAAAGAGGGAGATGTTAGTCAAAGTGTATAAAGTTACAGTTATGTAGGATGAATAAATTCAAGAAATTTGATGTATAACATGGTTACTATAGTAAATAATATATAGTTTATAGAAATTTGATAATAAGTAGATCCCTGGTGTTTCACCACAAAACAAAAACAAACTAATAATCAAGTGATGAATGCCAGGAACTGGCTAACATATCCACTATCAGGCAGATAGAATTAGGATAGGAACAATGCATCCTGATGTCATGGCACACCTGGATACTTCTTCATGCAATAGAGATCCATGGAAGACAGAAACACTGCATATTTCTAACACAGACTTCCCCCAGCTGAATGAAAGATGTAGGGGACCCTTGTTATTATCAGGTAGGGGCTAGTTGTTGAGGAGACTGAAATCTTTCTATAGCCTGTCTCTCCAGATTCTTCTTTTTGTTTTCCCATTCTTATAGGAATGGCAACTCCCAGCAAATAATTAAATAGAAAGGAGAGGAAATATCAATGTCATTGTATAAACTTCATGGTCCTATAGTGAGAACAGAAGTAGAATATTGGTTGCCAAATAATATTATTTTCTTATTTACTAAAAAATTCAGAGTATCAGAGAACCATGTCTGGGGAGAGAAGGAAATAGTATGTCTATATGGCAGACTCTCTGGTGGAAAAGAAACTATGACATTGACCTGCTCTTTTGTTGAGCTGAGATCACCTTTCAACTAAGTCAAAATTGCTACTATTTCTACAGGGCCTACTCTATGCAAGATGTGTTCTAAATCCTTTATGTATATCAACTTATTTAATTTTCCCAAAAACCTTATGAGGGAGACATTGTTATATTACTCAAACTTTACAGATGAGAGTTTGAAGCATAGAAAAGTAGTTCATGAAAGAAAATGATGAAATTTGGAACTGAACTCAGTCAATCTGGATCTAGTGTCTGGACTCCTAATCATAATGATACAGAAAAAGAGTCCTACACCAGACCTATCTCAGAGATCTACCACTTCAAAATTTGTAAAGAAATAAAACATCATTTTAATCAATAAAAAATATGTAACAGAACACGAGAAAAGAAATATCATCTTGGTGAGCCAGATGAGTAGCCACCTCAGAAAATTATGTCCTCTGAAACCCAGATGAAAATGTTAAGAAATTATATGGAATCTTTAATATTGAATCTGAAGACAGAAGAATGCCTAAAATCATGAAGTGAGGACAAAAAAGAGAAAAAAAAACCAATAAGATGGGGTGAAAAGGGTGGTGGAAGATTAGAAAGTATTTCAAGAAAATATAATTTTATATCAGATTTAAAATCCACACTGTATGGCATACTGATACTGTATACAATTGAATCAGTAAATAATAAGATTAATTTGAGTGTGTTTGCAAAAGACATGGGTTGAAAATTGATACTTCTGGAGAAATATTAGGCCAAATGGGAAAGAAGTAATAATCAAAGATATGTATGAGAGATTGTTTTATGGGGTGGAAAAAATATTTGATGAATACTGAAAGGATTCTCCATGCTTTATACAAAATAAAATATATTGTCTTGAGTT
The DNA here is from genome assembly GCF_011100685.1 of Canis lupus familiaris. Classification (NCBI taxonomy): domain Eukaryota; kingdom Metazoa; phylum Chordata; class Mammalia; order Carnivora; family Canidae; genus Canis; species Canis lupus. Next base: position 12,392,373 of record NC_049253.1, on the reverse strand, counting down.
TTAAAATAAACATAAAATACATCTGCCTTTTTTTGTGAGCTCAAATAGTTAAGTGCTAAAAAGAATTATCAATTTTTCATCAGTTAAAAATCCATTCCTAAAATCATCTGGGCCCTGGGTCCAGGACCAAGATGATGATAGTTCTTTGACAATATTTTCCATTTATTTTATTCTTGGGAAGCCTATTTTTCCTTGTTCAACATTGGTCCTTTATATATTCTAGAGAAACATAAAGGCAAACTAAATTTTCAGTTTATGGCTGAGTTACTATACATTTTAATATATTTTATAATATATTCTTCATATTTGTGGTCATGTACCCTTTCTCCTTCCTAAACTTATACTGTGATTCCGTCTTTTCATCTGCTAGCTATTCCAGAGACTTGTTTATGTCATAGGTCTTTTCAAAGAACTAGCTTTTAAATACAATTAGCAATTCCACTGTATTTCTGTTTTCTTGTCTTTTAGCTTCTGCTCTTATTTTTATTACTTCCTCATGGGTTTCTTAAGCGTGGCTTTTGTGGGGTGGAGTGCGTTTACTAATTTCTTGAGTTGAATATTGAATTTGTTTTCATTCTTTCTTGATTAATACAAAGAGCATTTAAGGCTCTTTATTTTTTTTTCCTCTTGGGCGGAATCCCATAACTTGTAGTACAGTTACAGTATTTAGCTAGTGTGCAATTGCAAATTTTCTTTTGTCGATGACACAGGACTTATATAAGAGAGAGCTGCTAAATTTCCAAATGGATGAATACTCTGCATGCTTCTTTACCTTTTAACTCCTCCTATATTTTATTTCACTGTGGATGGAGAATGTAAGTTGCACAGTCTGTTGAAAGATATTGTTTCTGATCTAATATACAATCAATTTTCACGTGTCTGTAGGAGTCAAAGAAGGTGTGTTCTTTGTCGTAGTCAAAACATAACATATGAAGCATTGTATCAGTTTTATTTATTATGCCATTAATTTCCCATGCATTCTATGTAATGGATATCCCTTTTCACAGTTGAGCAAAATTAGCTTCCAATTTTCTGTTTTCTGATTTCTAGTATCTTTCTCAAACTGCTTGCGGCTGATCAAGTAACCAATCAAAATCCACTTACACATAGTTTCTCCTATTAATATCTTGCATGTGTGTGGTATATATGCTTTAATTGTTAATGGATATTGATACATGATTATTAACTGAGGCCCATAATTTACATTAGGGTTCACTGCTTTTGTACAGTTATGGGTTTTGATAAATGCCTAGTCATGTATCCACCATTACTGTCTCATACAGAATCATTTCACTGTGCTAAAAATTCTCTCTTCTCCACCTGTTCATTCCCTAACTCCCCCCCCCACCCCCAGTCACTGGACATTACTGATCTTTTTACTGTCTCAATAGTTTTGTCTTTTCCAGAATGTTTGATAGTTGGAATCATACAGTAGGTAGCTTTTCCAGGCTGGCTTCTTTCACTTAACAATATTCATTTTAGATTCCTATGTGTCTTTTTGTAGCTTGACAGCTAATTGTTTTTAGCACTGAATAATATTCCGTTGCATGGATGTACCAAAATTTATGTTTACCCATTCATTTATTGACAGTTTATCGATCCACCTCTTCCAAATTTTGACAGTTATGAATAAAATTTCTATAAATGTCTGTGTGCAGGTTTTTGTATGAACATAAATTTCCAACTACTTTGGGTTTTAGTTTTCAATTCCCTGATGACATATGATATCAAGCATCTTTGCATATGCTTATTTTCCATCTGTGTAGCATATTTTCTTTGGCGGATATGTGCTCAGGTTTTCTGCCTATTTTTTTTTCTGCCTATTTTTAAATGGCTTGTTAATTTTCTTCTTATTGAGTTAAGAGTTCTTTGTATATTTTGGATACAAGTTCTTTATTGTGCATGTGTTTTGCAAATATTTTCTTCGAATCTGTAACTTACCTTTTCATGTTTTTATATTAAAAAATAATATTGTTGAAGCCAGCAGTCACTCATCTACCAAGAGACATTTGTTGATTTATCATCTCAAGTTAGCTGACATTACTAAGTTGAAAAATCAAGACACTCTGTTTTAATATGGAATGCTAATGGTTGTGGTATTCTATGAATATTAATAATAGCATAATAATAGTAACAACAATAAAAGCAGTCCAGTCGGGTTTTTGTGTTGTGCCAGGCACTAGGATAAGTGCTTCACATACATCACCTCATTTACTCCTCGAAACAACTTTCTATAGTAGTTACTACTATTTTCATAGAAAATAGAAACATAGAAAAATCCTATAACTTTTCCATAACAAAATGATTTTGGGCTTCATAGTAGTATCTTGGAAAGAGCTGCATACTTCATACCCAAATTGCAGCCAATGAAAAGACTCTAGATAAAGTAGGTAAAACTTTCTCCCTTTGTCTGAACTTTGAAAAATCAAGGTATTGACTTCCTGACAGGTGGGTATTTAAATCATAGTAAATATGGTTTCTAATTGTCCTTTAAAATGTTTCTACAAAGTTTTTTTTTTATTTTTTTTTGTTTCTACAAAGTTTAAATTCTCATTTAGCTTTGAAGTAAAAAGCTCTGAATAAATTGAATATACTTGTTTAAAGATAAAATGACAGAATTAAGTGAATTCGAAATTCCTAACTCTAAAAGGTCTAAAATATTATCTAAAGCCAGTTCTAAATGACTATCAGAAACTGAATAACTCAAAAAGCATCTGATTACAAAGAGAAGCTATTTAACTTCCTTTGTTAATTAATTGAATTAAAAAATAGATAATTCAGATTACTCAAATTATATGATCAGTATCAAAAGTGGAAAAAGAATCCATAACCCCAACCACAGTTAGTTTCAATGATGTGCATGACTGTCAGGGGCCAAAACTATTCAGAACAGTTTTAGCTTCCAAATTTAAAGAAGGCTTAAATTCCAAAATTGATTGTGTCAAAGAAAGTATTATGTGTCTATGGATAAAGTCTATGGATAAAGTTATTATAATTAAGAAAAATAACCCATGTTTGTTTACTATACATTCTTCTTTCCACAAGCAGCTCCTGGTGCAGTGATGAAAAGCATGCACTCTGAACACAGACAAGCCTTGGGTTATAAGTGCTTATTTTTCCACTTAGAATTCATATTGTCTTAGACCAGTCGCTTAATGTTCCTAGCCTGTTTCCTGGTCACTGAAATTAGGATAAAACATATATATAATATTGTGGTTATAAACACAAACTGAGAGGCAGCCCCGGTGGCCCAGCGGTTTGGCGCCAGCTTCCGCCCAGTGCATGATCTTGGAGTCCCGCTATCGAGTCCCACATTGGGCTCCCTGCAAGGAGCCTGCTTCTCCCTCTGCCTGTGTCTCTGCCTCTCTCTCATAAATAAATAAATAAATAAATAAATAAATAAATAAATAAATAATAAAATCTTTAAAAAAATAAACACAAACTGGTCTAACACATAGGAAATACATTTAAAATAGTTCCTACCACAGGGCAAATAACTTAAAACAGTAGCTGATAATTATGAGTTCATTTATTTCCTTCATTATGACCTTAAGTTTGTGGCTTTTACTAAGGGAGGTGAATATGCATTTCAATCTGTCAAGTAGCTGCAATGTAAGAAAGACATCATAGTTTTTTTTTTTTCTTTTTCTTTTTAAGATTCCATTTATCTATTCATGAGAGACACACAGAGAGGCAGAGACAGAGGCAGAGGGAGAAACAGGCTCCCTGCGGGGAATCCCAAGCAGGACGTGATCCCAGGACCCGGAGATCACGACCTGAGTGGAAGGCAGATGTGTAACCACTCAGGCATCCCCAAAGGTATCACAGTTCTAATGTAAAACAAGCATACTTGACCTTTTGATAGTTTTAAGATTTATCTTTTAAAAATAGTAGATAAATACTGTCTGACTGCATTTTTTTTACTACCGAAACAATGACATAACCTTTGTGAAAAGTGACTTATCTATGTATTATACAGATGTGTATTTTTTTTATTGCTAATACAACTGTCTTCTGTGCTACTAAATTTGGTTGAATAGATTTAAAAATATACTTTCAAATAATCTCTATGGAAGTTAATTTTTAGTTACACTGGTTTTGCATCCATTATCTATAATTTATACGAGAATATATTTGAGTAAGTATGATATCATCACTTTCCAGATGAGAAGCATGAGGCACAGAAAAGTTAATGATTTACCAAAAATCACACAATTTTGCTCTGATGGTGCTGGAAATTGAAGCCAACTCTGATCCAAAGCCCCTAATCTTTCTCATATTTCACATATGAGTATAAATTTTGTATAAGAAGTATATTTTCAAGGAAGTAATATGTGCATAAATTGGAAAAACTCCATTATGTAAAAATGTGCCAGGCTAAGGAAAGTCTCTAATTCAGCCCTGTCATTTGGCATCTTGCTTATATTTGTTCCATTGCCATTGTTATGAGATCAAACTGATCATTGGGAAATTTCAAATATAAAATAAAATTGGATCAATATCCTGTAAGAAAAAGGAACTAAATTTTTCACCTTCTCCTACTTTATTTAACAATTGACTCATTTAAAGGATATATTGGTTGCCTCCACTACGGCATTCAACATTCTCTGCACTGTAGTAACACATATAAAGGATATTGCCCTTCCATACTTCCAATGTTTGGAAATTAAGTTAAAATCCATTTTGTTAAAAAAAAAAATCCATTTTGTTTGGAGACTTTTATCATTCCTTTTGAGATGATCAGCAATTCTTTGGCAGAGGCAAATGGGTGGTATTGACAAGAACGGGGATTACAAAATTAAAGAGATTTAGCTATTTTAGAAATATTACAGTTGCTTATTTCACTTTATTTTCCAAAAGGTTTTTTTTAGGACTTTTCTATTGTCATTGATTAGAAAATGGTAACCTAAGATGTTCTGTTTTTTAATAAATGGAACAATTGTCATTTACTGACTTTATACTTTTATGCCTTGTGTTTCAGAAGAGCTCACTTTCGAGTATAATTTTGAAGAGATTATTAGTTCTTTGACAGTTTCTTAAGGCTTCTTTCTCTCTTTTCCTTTATTGCTTTTGTCCAAGAATGCAGCTGTTGAGTGAAATGCCAAAGGGATATGGCCCTTTCTGGGAGAAATATGGCATAACATTCTTTAATTTTCAGAACTATATATAGAGAGAGTTTTTCAGCCTTATCTGCCCAAATCTGAACTTCTACTTCATTATGGCATTTGATCAATTACCAAGAACCAGAGGCCAACTTTGAAAACTTAAAAGGATTTCATTCTAACTCTGGAACTTGATATTTTAAAACCTAAAAATACCATAGAGTTTAAGGTAATTGTCTCAATGCTTCTAAGTCATGGTATAAAGCTTAATTTACAGAGAATGCTGACTCGCCAAATGAGTCTCAAGCTACCTTGGTATTCATTCAATTCTTAGTCCTTAAAATCCAGCCACAAGACATATGTGAAAGGAATCCCTCCTAACTACTCATTGCTAAGGAGAAAAATAATTTAGAGAGTGTATGCCAAAAAGTAATTTACATCTCTAAGGAAATTTGATCAATGAATTAGAGGAGAATTAAAGTCTTTAAAAAAATAAGATGACTAAATTGATGTTATCAGAAAGTGACACTAAAGTTATAACATGTCTTCCTTTGAATGGATCATAATGGAAAAAGATACCTAGGGAAATAAGGCTCAGGAAACAGCTAGGGAACAGAGCAATGTTGGTCCCACAAACATGGACTGTCAGAGGATTTTAGTGCCCTAAAAGCAACAGAGACCTACCTTGATATGTTGGGGAGCAAGAAGAGCTTCTCAGGTAGCAGCAGAATGGGCTTGCTCAGCTTTTTCACCATAGTAGGGTAGTCAAATAATCCTAAAGTCATATGCGAGTGGAAGTTCTCTACCAATAGTACTCAAAACCACTGCATATCCTCTTATACCTATTGACAAGTGGTTAGTTGAGTTTAAAAAAATAAAAATGTATAAATTTGCCTTTAAGTTTTGGTTTATATGTTTACTAAATATGTCATTCTTGGCAAGTCACATAAACTCTCTAAGGTCCAATTTCCTGATCAGTAAAATGGGCTTTAATGTTTTACCACATAGGTTTTTATGATGACTATGTGAGTCTACATTTTTTGAGGACAAGGTCTTGTGCCCTTGCTTGCAGCTCTCTTTCTCTAGCACCTCATCCAGCGTTTGTCACAGAGTAGATGCTCAATAAATATTTGCTGAATGAGTGAAATGAAAAGATAGTGAACAAAATAAAGTATTTGAGCATAGCTAAAAGAAGTTAAAATCCTATATAAATGCTAATTATCATAAAAAATTCTTCAACCAAAACTAGTACACAAAACATATCACTATTCTTTGGCCATATTTCAATTGATTTGCTGTAATTTCATATATGAAAGGATGCTTTGGAAAGTGGTGAGACATTTTCATTAAATTCCAGTCATCAGTCTACAAAAGAGAGCATATGATGGCTGTCAATGCTCCTGATTTGAGTGATGGTGTTAGTCAGTTGGGGACAGCAAGACATTTTCTCTCATGGTTTATTATATAATTAAATGTACTACAATGACTATCTGGTTTCCTCAGAAGAATACGGCATTGGACTGATTCCAAATACCAAGTAAACATCTTATACCAAGTCTCGCAGGGCTAGAAATCTTTTCCGTTAGTGACAGTCTTTGTTCTCAAAGCTACATCATAGTGCAAGCTACCTAAAGATATTGTCTGCTGGTCACAAAAAGTTTTTGTTTTAAAGAGACAATTACCAGAGGTTCTGTTCCTTTATTAAAAATCACAGCTAAACAACAAACAAACAAACAAACAAAAAATCACGGCTAAGAAAATCTTGGGTCTTTAATTAGTTATGGTCTCACAGTTTATGTAAACTATATTTTAAAAATTCAGTAATAATTTTGTTTTCTACTTTTCAATTTCATTTAGGAATCCCACATAGCCCAAGTCTTTTCATCATGAAATTAATACTTATGTATTGCTGGAAAAATTTGCAACATTTTAATGTTTTTCTCCAATTTAATGTTTTTCACACTCTATGCATTCCTTTTTCATTCATTCAACAATCAACTGGTGGCCCAAATCAATTTTTTCAACTTCTTACACTTTTAACATGATATTTTATCTTGTGTCTTTGCTTTATTTTGTAAGACTTCAGATACCCATTTTTGTTTACAAAATCTTCATATTATTTGATCTTTACTTGCATCTTGCAAATTGTTCATGTACTTTCATTTACATTAACACAATATTTTCCAGGAAGATTCTTACAGGACCTGTAAGATATATCAATAGACATTTAAAGAGAGAATAACTAGATCTTTTGAGGTTTTTTTTTTCATCTTTAAAACTATTTCTACTCTAAGATAATAAATTCAACAAATTCTCTTGGCCAGCAGAAAGTAATTCAAATATGAAATCAAAAAGTTAATACTTTTTCTAATATGCATATGCACACAATTATATGTTTGATGTGTTCTTTTTTGTGTACAATGAGTTCTATGCCAGTAGGAGGTTGTTAGTTTTTTAAAAAATATAATTAGAACAGTGCTTTATAACCTATGGGTACATAAGGAAAATTTAATTTATTCTGTTTTAATTCCTTCCTAATTTCCAGTGTTTATTTGTTCATTCAATGGTACATGAACTCTTAAATATTTTCCTTTTTTGTCAAAATTTGTAGAATATAACATTTGTCATCTGTTGATCCAAAAATTTTATACCAGCATATTTTGTGATTAAATTTCTATGACCAAATGTATCATACATATGGTACATAATTAGCAATATGGACTTAAGAGAAAATTGCATTTTCTTTGTCAGCCCACATTTTTTCCACTAACTGTAAGTAACAGAATGGGCTTTTCTTATTTATATTAAGTCAGTAATTTCATATCCAATTTTCAATTTTTACTTGAATTTTAGTTATTTCTATGTAGTTCATAAAAGGTTCTATTCTTTCATGACATATTGTGGAAAGATTTTTTTCACTTCATCCAAGATGATACTCAGACTATTTTGTGCATCTCATGCAAATATTTTCCTAGTCTAAATATTTAAAAATAACTGTATTTATAGGCAATGACTCCTTTGTTTTAATTTTTTACTCTTTTGGAAATACAAGAAGTAAATAGAGACCTACCTCATGGGCTTGAGACGTATACCTAAAGTACATTCTAATCAGGTGACAAATTTTTCTATTATATGAGCAATATATTGCTAGTTAAGGTTTAAAGAAAAAATAAATTGCCTTTGATTTTTTCTTTATGTTTATTTAATATTCTTGAAGTGTAAAGCAAAAAGAAAGAGAAGAGAAACTTTGATATATGAGAGTTACATGTTTATACAAAATGGGAGCATCTTTGGAAAAGTCTTCCAAAGAAAGGAAAGGAGGAAAAAATGGATGTCAAAGGCAAACAACAAGAGTAGAATTACGTAATCACAGAAAAGTTAAGGCATGGTAAGGAAAAGAGTAATCAAGTGATCGATGGAATAACCAAGAAGTATGAGTAAGAAAAAAGACAAATACTATGGAGTGGTGGAGAATGTAGGGGCAATATAAGAAATCGAGAGGTTCACCATCCAATCTTGGCATAAGTTATTCTTGGCTACTACCCTTCGATTTATAAGGGACTTGAAGGAACAACACTTTTATCTTTAGTTTTTATCTTTAGCTATGCCATAGATTTATAAGGGAAATAGCCATTTATAGATTCAGTGTGTTTTGATACTTCTAGAAATTGGGCTTTGAATGAGATCAAGATTTTCTTTCCCCAGAGAAAAAGAACATGAGACCAAGGAAATTGAAAAGAAAAAGACTGCATAGGGCCTGGGCTTCCATGAGGTGCCATATACTTGCAGAAATGAGGACCTTGTATTTATAGTAATGCAACTGGATACACAAATGCCTGGGGACTGAGCGAGTTTCAGAAATGGAAGCTTGCACTGACAACTTGGCTTGGAACTGCCCTTATCTTACAGTTAATCCAGACTATCAGGGATCTATCCTATTAGAATGAAAATGGCAGAATCAACTGAAGAAAGGAAAGACTCAGAGTGTAGTTTCAGTTTTAAGTACTCCATGGCACAAGTCTTCAGTTCCTTTAGTCTCTCCATGTGTCCAAAAGCCACTTTGTGGTAAATCAGTATGCCAGAAGTCTCCACATCAATCAAGTTTGACTCAACTTCATAGGCAGGGGTAACTATTAACTTAGGATCATAACTAAAATTAATATGGAGTATGGATAAACAAGACTCTGGGGGAGTCATTATCTGTCTTCCAGATGCAGGGGGGTGAGGAAAGTATGGGAACAACTGTGCATCTGAAAATATTCATATTTTTTGGCCCCAGTCCAGATCCTGACTAATAATTTTGAAATGCTGAGGACAGAAGTTAAACAGGCATATAGATCCATGTCCACTAGGGAGCCCTTGATCAGCTTGCAGTGGGCCAGCAGTGAGAAAAGCTCTGGATCTTGAAACCAGGCCAAGGAAATAAAACATAGTGGATCTGGGGCTATTGTAGGTACTAATGGAGGGACAGAGTCCAGGTAAGAGTAAAAGGCAAAGTCTAAGAAACAAGGATTGATTGAGGAGCAAGGGAGTTATTCAAGGTGAGTTGTGTAAACTGAAGGAAGGTCCTTCTTGTTAATGGCTCAGGAACAATAAACAACAAGGGGTATAACTAGAGCCTTATGCATGTTTCTGACTCTCCTGCCTAAATGCTGATTAGAGAATGATGTTGATAAGTAAAAGGGTATGACAGCAATGGGTCAGGAATTACAATTTATCTGGAGTTAACTTTTAAGGTGCTCAGGCATTCAAAAAAGATCATTGATATGTTATCATTTAATTAGCATTAATTTACAATGTAAACTAAAGTCACCCTCTTGGGTTTTCTAAACGTTTCCTGAATGATCTCTTTGAATATTATTTGTAGTTTATTTTCACAAATAGTTTTTTGTTTTTTAACTTAAATATCTGGAAAGTCATCAAAATACCAGAATGTGTTGCTTTCTCTTATTTCTCCACATTTTTTTCTGTTACAAGTAAGTATTTGAGGAAGATTGGGCCATGAAAAATAGAGCTAGCTCTAATATTTAAACTTAATAGTAAGTAAAACTCATTGCATATTAAGTAGTAATATGTATATACTCTATTAGAAATATTAGATAACAAAAATAATTACTAACATTCATTGGAATGTTTATGGCTTACCAACATGTATTAACTGCTTTCCATGTATTAATTCATGATGGAATCAATGAAATAAAACGGTGCTGGAGGCCTATGTGGAATGATATCCCCTTAAGAAAAAAAGCTTTAATATCAACAGATCTCTGAAACTCATTAAATGCGTACTCGTCAGAATTTGACCCACAGGATCAAGTAGAAACCAATTAAGTTAACTGGCTAGCATTCACCAACTAGGTCTGTCAATCTAAATGGGAATCTTTTTATGGCCTTAGGAATGAATGATGCTCCAACTCTTCTTTTTCCTTCTTACTTTTTGTCCTAAATAACATACATTGAAAACACCTCCTTGATTTTTTTTTAAACATTTTATTTTTATTTATTCATGAGAGAGAGAGAGAGAGAGAGAGGAGGCAGAGACACAGGCAGAGGGAGAAGCAGGCTCCATGCAGGGAGCCTAACATGAGACTTGATCCTGGGACTCCAGGATCACGCCCTGGGCTGAAGGCAGGCACCAAACCACTGAGCCACCCAGGGATCCCCTTCTCCTTGAATTTCTAATTCATTCAAGGAAGAATTGAAGGAACAACACTTTTATCTTTAGTTTTTATCTTTAGTTATGCCATACATTGATCCATTTAGTTCTGCGCTTATATGGAACCAATAAATTTCATACTAGCTGAGGCAAATAGAATCTTAAGACATAACTTTGGTGAAGCTGGTTTAAGAGTTTTTGTCTCAGAACCAAGCTATGACATATTACAAATTAACCACCAAAAGAAGTAATAATTTGGGCAACATTTTGCTCATTACCTTCATGATCATTGTCATCCTCAGCTTTACATTGCTGTAGGCCCCTGATCTCCAAAAACGTTACATCTGGAGCCAAATTTAATCATTCATCAGGGTTAGCTGAGCATAACGGGAATCCTGATAGCAGCTCTCCAATAACAGGGCAAGTGAAGGTGGCAAAAGAAGACTAAGCAAAAATGGCTTGGCAGGAAGAGAATACAGGCTAAAAATAAACAGAAATGAAAATAGGAAAAGAGTCATAAGTATATGGAAAAAGGGAAAAAAAGAAGAAAATTGAGGCTAATTTAGAAGAAGTTTTTAAATATAAAAGATCCAAAGGGATAGAGGTTGCATTACTTCATAAAGAAATTCCAGGCTCTGGATTTCTTGCCCTATTAATATAATTTAGGTGAATTGAAAAAAGAAGTGGAAAGAGATGGTTTTGTGAGAGGAAAAGGAAAAAGAACAATTGAATGCATGTAATACAGAAAATGGGAATTTTGTGCCAAAATCCACATGAAAAGTTGGTGTGGATATATTTCATGATTGTTTCTTACCTGCACTGTCTCAAACAGGTAAATGTTTGGGGAATATCCCTTATTCCTGAACATTACAGTAAGATGAAGCTTAAAATTGATTAGAAATTTTACTCACATTAATAAGTTGGTGTTGTTTGATGTTTAAATGTAATAACTTTCATGAGTTATAATTTGTTAACCTTCAATGAATTTATCATTTTTTATATTACTATAAAGCTTGAATTAATAAATCAAATTTTAACTACAGTATTCTTAAAGCTTGAATTAATAAATCAAATTTTAACTACAGTATTCTTAAAATTTTAAAAACCCATAAGTAAACTAATACGTTTTGAAACAAAAGGAAAATATATATGAAAAAAATAAAAATAGAACAAAAATAAATGATTTTTAATACCCTAAAATATATATTTCTCAGTCTTCCTTCTATGCATATGGATATGATACAGATTTTATAAAAATCAAATTATACTATAAATACTGTATAGCAACATGCTTTTTTCACTTAATATGTTTTGCACGTTTGGCTATTCAAATATAAATGCATCTATAATACTATTTTCAAAGGCTTTGTGGCATTCCATTGGCTAGATATTTCTGCCAACCTATGTAAAAGTTTAATTTTTCCAATTTTTGCTATTATATGAAACAGAGAACATCCATTATATCTACATTTTTGCACACATCCCTAATTGTTGCCTTAATGTAAGTTTCCCCGAGGAGCAATCAATGCAAAATGGGCCTACAGCCAAATTTCCCTCCAGAAAAATTTTAATGATTTATAGTCCCTCTAATAATATATGAAAACACACATTTGCATGTAGAAGGGAGTGAATCATTGGAAATCATAGGGTAAACAGTGGTGATAAACCCTCATGAGATTCCAGTATCCCCTTGTTTTTGAATTCACACCCTATAGAATCTCCTAACCTAGAAGATGAGTGGGCTCTGTGGCTTGCTTCTTTCTCATTGGGAGAATGTGGCTAAGACAATAGGATATCACTCCCATAATTGTTACAGTTGTTCTATAAGACTCTATTTTTTTTTTTTTTTAGCAGACTAGAGCCTCTCTATTTCATGGCAGCTTGATTCTTCCAAAGCAGCATCAAGGTGTCAGTGCTGGGAGGCTTATATAGTAAGGAACTTAAAGTGACCTTTAGTAGCTAAGGATGACTCTCAGCAGAAACCATGACCCTCAGTCCTTCAGCTACAAGGAACTTCATTCTGCCAACAACCTGAGGGACTTTGGAAGCCTTTATTTTCTTAGTTGAGACTCTGATGAGACCATAACCCTGGCTGACAGCTGGATTGCGGCCTGACAAGGCCCCAAATGAGAACGTAGCTGAGCAGTTCCCAGACTTCTAACCTACAGAAACTATGTAAGGACAAATGTGTGTTGTTTAAAGCCACTAAGACTGTGGTAATTTTTGATAATAGCAGCAGAAATCTCATACATTGATCAAACTGTCAATTTATTCATTTACTTATTTATATCAATATTGACTCCTGGTTTCTTATCCTTTACTGTCATTATTGATTCTGATTCTCATATTGTCCAGATTTGGCCAGCGTGAATCCCTTCAACTGGGCTTCTGCTTCCTTTTGACATATGTCATTATTTTTTTTTTTATTACCTCTTTGCTTTCTGGCACAATGAGAGGTTCCAGGATCATCTTATACTTTCTCTTACCTGCTTTTGGAATAAGCTGTTTTCTCTAAGGACCTTTGGTTCTTCTTGAGTGGAGAATAGTTTTTAGAAACCAAAACTTGGGCTCAGTGTTTGCACATCACTGTTGGGATGTCATAATGTTACTATATATGTATCCATCTATATCTACTGGAAACTAAGCTCACACTGATGCCTCAATGCCTTCAGTTCTGATGTAATACTGTGAGGTTCGTTCTAGCTGTATCTTTGTCTATTTGTAGCCCCGTTCCAAAAATGAGAATACCAGCTCTCATTATCCATAACATTTACATATTTGATCAATCTCTCTGTATGTAACTAATATCATTAGCCACCGTCCCTTCCTCTTTACAGACACTGTTCTAATCTCCCTAGGATTCTCTTATGCTGTCCCAAATCTCTACTACTGCCTCTCTGCCCAGCCTCCCCAACTTCTTCCTGCCAACATGGACATTCTCTTTACCCAGCTTGAAATTTGAATCAAGTCGGGCATATGGATGCCCTACTCACCCCAGTTGGATTGTGTCACTCCAAGTCAGATCATCCTTCCATATGGATGCTGTCCTCCCCCTACTTGATTTCTGGAATGCTATGTTTGGCAGCTGGTATGCATGAATGCCTTCTCATCTCACTCACGTTCTGACAATGCACTCCAGGCCCTCCTGAAGAAATCCCTTCTTCTGTGTCTTCAGGTTCTGATGCCCAATAGCAGGACATTCCATTGGATGGATTATTTCTAAGATGGTTTGGGACAGTCTTCCTATCCACACTCAGGTTCTGATACGCTGACTCTGTGGGGATGCTTGGACTCTGGTACCCTACAACAGTATGTTCTAATACATAAATAGCCCCCTTTACCTTTTTTGGGTTTCCGCACCCAGGTCTGGCAGCTTTTCTATGTAGAAACTTTCCTCACCCTGTTTGGGCACCTACATCTCAATCCAGACCACTAGGACTCTTTCCATCTCCCCAGTTCAGATACTTACCTGGCTCAGCCTCACCTAGTAGCTTTGAACTTAATTATCAAAGAGAGGAAGGAAATAAGGAAAGGCAAATTAAGGGAAGAGAAATACAATGCAAAAGGAAATGAGAAGGGGATCCCTGGGTTGCTCAGTGGTTTAGCGCCTGCCTTCAGCCCAGGGCATGATCCTGGAGTCCCGGGATCGAGTCTCACGTCAGGCTCCCAGCATGGAACCTGCTTCTCCCTCTGCCTGTGTCTCTCATGAGTAAATAAATAAAAAAATCAAAATAAAAAATAAAAAAAGGGGGAATGAGAAAAAGATAAAGGACTATATATCTTTGATTCTATTTAAATAAAACCGTAGAATAAATGTCATATGTTAATATATGAGGTGATGTTACATATTTCTAGGACTTATAAGCTTTCTCAATTTAAATACACATAAAATTGTTAAAACTTTTAGCCATTCTGACAGGTGTGAGGTGATATCTCATTGCAGTTTTGATTTGCATTGCTTTGATAATTACTGATGTTGAGCATCTTTTCATGTGTTGACCATCTGCATGCCCTCTTTGCAGAAATGTCTATTTATGTCTTCTTCCCATTTTCAATTGGATTGTTTAAGGCAGAGTCTTGGTGTTGGGTTAAGTTCTTTATACATTTTGGATACTAGCCTTTTAACAGATATATCATTTGTAAGTATTTTCTCCCATTCAATAAGTTATCTTTTAGTTTTGTTGGTTGTCTGCTGTGCAAAAACTTTTTATTTTGATGCAGCACAAAGAGTTCATTTTTGTTTTTCTTTCTCTTGCCTCAGGAGACATATCAACAAAAATGTTGCTATGGCCAATATCAGAAAAATAACAGTGCTTTCTTCTAAGATTTGTATGGTTTTAGGTCTCACATTTAAATCTTTTTTTTTAAGATTTTTTTTTTTTTATGAGAGACACACGAGAGAGAGAGAGAGAGAGAGAGAGAGAGAGGCAAAGACACAGGCGAAGGGAGAAGCAGGCTCCATGCAGGGAACCCGATGTGGGACTCGATCCAGGATCTCCAGGATCAATACCCTGAGCTGAAAGCGGCACTAAGCCGCTGAGCCACTGGGCTGCCCTAAATCTTTAATTCATTTGAGTTCATTTTTGTGCATGATGTAAGAAATTGGTTCAGTTTAATTTTTTGCATGTAGTTACCAGTTTTTCTGACACTATCTGTTGAAACAACTTTTTCTCATCGCATGTTCTTACCTCCTTTGTCAAAGATTAGTTGACTATTCGTGTTCTGTTGATCTATATATCTATTTTTTGACATTGCTATACTGTTTTTATTGCTACAACTTTGTAGTATGTCTTGAAATCTGGGATTGTGATGCTTCCAGTTTTTCTTTTTCAAGATTATTTTGTCTATCCAAGGTTTTTTGTGTTACCATACGAAATTTAATATTATTTGTTCTAGTTCTGTGAAAAATGTCATTGGTATTTTGATAGGGATTGCATTAAATCTATAGATCACTTTTGGTAATATGGGAATTTTAACAATATGTGCGTTTCCATAAGTATGGAATATTTTTCCATTTGTTTGTGTCATTTTCAATTTCTTACATCACTGTTTTATAGTTTTCAGAGTACAAGTATTTCACCTCCTTGCTTCAGCTTATTCCTAGGTATCTTATCATTTTTGGTGCAATTGTAAATGGGATTTTTAAAATTTCTCTTTCTGCTACTTTATTATTAGTATATAGAAATGCAATGGATTTCTGTATATTGATTTGTGTCCTCCAACCTTACTGAATTTATCAGTTTTAGTTGTTTTTTGATGGAGTTTTTAGGGTTTTCTGTAGAGCATCATGTCATCTGCAAATAGGGAAAATTTTACTTCCTTACCAATTCAGATGCCTTTTATTTCTTTTTCTTGCCTGATTGATGTAGCTAGGACTTCCAATACTATGTTGAATACAAATGTTAAGAGTGGACATCATTGTCTTCTTCCTAATCTTAGGGAAAAGCAGTTTTCCTCCAGTAAGTATGATGTTAGTTGGGGCTGTTCATAGATGGCCCTTATTACATTGAGGTATGTTTCCTCTAAACCTACTACTGTGTTGGGCAGCCCGGGTGGCTCAGCGGTTTAGTGCCACCTTCAGCCCAGGGCCTGATCCTGGAGACCTGGGATTGAGTCCCATGTCAGGCTCCCTGCAGGGAGTCTGCTTCTCTCTCTGCCTCTCTCTCTCTCTCTCTCTGTCTCTCATGAATAAATAAAAATCTTAAAAAAGCACAAACCTACTGTGTTGAAGATTTTTATCATGAATGGATGTTATACTTTGTCAAATGCTTTTTCTGCATCTATTGAAATGATCTTATGGTTTTTATCCATTTTCTTGTTGATATATTATGTTGATTGATTTGAGAATATTGAACCAAACTTGTATCCCAGGAATCAATCCCACTTGATTGCAGGAATGGTTTTTTTTAAATGTATTTGTGGGTTTGGTTTTTTAATATATTGCTGGATTTAATGTAAAATATATTTTATTGAGGATTTTTGTATCTATGTTCATGAGAGATAGTGGCTTGTAGTTTGTTTTTTTTTTTTTTTCCTTTTTTTTTTGTAGTGTCTTTAGCTGGTTTTGGTAATGAATTTGGAAACCTTCTTTCTTATATTTTTTGGAATAGTTTGAGAAGAATAAATGTTAATTTTTTAAAAATGTTTGGTAGAATTCACTTGTGAAGCCATCTGGTCCTAAGCTTTTTATCATTGTAAGTTTTTTGATTACTGAATCAATTTCATTGCTAGTAATCAATCTGTTCAAATTTTCTATTTCTTCCTGATTCAGTTTTGAGAGTTACTTGTTTCTAGGAATTTATGCATTTCTTCTCAGTTGTCCAATTTGTTGGCTTATAATTTTTCATATTATCTTATAATCCCTTGTATATCTATAATGATATTTGTTATTCTCTATCACTTCTGATTGTTTCTTTGAGTTGCTTTTTTTCTTTTTATTGCTGAGTCTGGCTAAAAGTTTATCAAATTTGTTGATCTTTTCAAAGAATCAGCTCCTGATTTCATGGATCTGTTGCGTTGTTGTTGTTTAGTTTCTATTTTGTATATTTCTGCTCTAATCTTTTTTTTTTCTTGCTTTTTTGTGGTTCTGGGTTTTGTTTGTTCTTCTTTCTCTAGCTCCTTTAAATGTAAGTTTAGGTTGTTTATTGGAGATTTTCCTCACTTCGTGAGGTAGCCTGCATTGCTATAAGTTTCTGTCTTGGAATGGCGTTTGCTGCATCTCAAAGATTTTGGATTATTGTATTTTCACTTTCATTGTCTCCATGTGTTTTTTTATTTCCTCTTTGACTTCTTGGTTGACCCATTCGTTGTTTAGTAGCATATCATTTAACCTTCATGTATTTGTGGTCTTTCCAGGTTTTTTCTTGTATTTGATTTCTAGTTTCATAGCACTGTGGTCAGAAAAGATGCATGGTATGACTTCAATCTTTTTGAATTTATTGAGGCCTGTTTTGTGGCCTAATATGTGATCTATTATGGAGAATGTTCCATATTCACTTGAAAAGAATGTGTATTCTGCTGTTTTAGGATGGAATGTTCTGAATATAACTGTTAGATCCATCTGGTACAGTGTGTCATTTCGAGCCACTGTTTCCTTGTTGGTTTTCTACTTGGATGATCTATCTATTGAGTAATCAACTCTGAGGAGAAGAGGAAATAGCAGAGAAGAAGACCAAAATTCTCTGTGGACATTCATAAGTCTTTTGCTGTCTTCCAAGATTCACATATGCAAGACTGAACTTCAAAGAAATATAACAATGAGGAGGATAAAGAGCTGATGGGAGAGTTCACCTATGCGATGTTAGCAACCAGAGATTGTAGTACAAACTCCAAACTTGTTTATGAGTATTATGGATTTTCATACACATAACTGTATTTCAATAGAGACATCCAAAATGCTCCCTGCCCCAGAAGGAAATGCTAAAACCCAGGAGTTAGAATCACGCTATAGAACCAAAGGCTATATCCTCAGTGTAGGGACACAAATAGGTACCTAACAGTAAAATTTAAGAAAAGGAGAACAGTCTAAGAGCTTTCAAAGAATAAAAGCAGATCCCTGGATGGCGCAGTTGGTTGGATGTTGAACTCTTGGTTTCCACTCAGGTCACGATCCTAGGATCCTGGGATGGGCCCCATGTTAGGCTCCACTGCACTCAGCATAGAGTCTGCTTGAGACTCTCTCTCACTCTGTATGCAACCCTGCCCCTGTGCCCTACTCTATCTAAAATAAATAAATAAACGCTTTTTAAAAAAGCAGAGTGCTCAAAAGAAAATAAGAACTAAGTTGCCTTATCAACAGTGACTTGGGGCATACCCCCCCCCAAAAAAAAAGAAAAAAGAAGAAGTAAAACCATAAATAAAATGTTCAAAATATTAAAGGAAAAGAAGACCAGATCTAGAATTATATAATTGGTTGCTATCCTTTTAAATTTTTTAATTGTTTTATTCAAGTACAATTAACACTTTTTTTAGAGGTACAATATAATGATTCAACGATTCTGTACATTTCTCAGTGTTCATCAAAATATGTGTACTGTACTTTTAATCCCCTTTATCTTTTTCACTCATCCACCCACCACCTCTCCTCTAGCAACCACCAGTTTGTTCTCTGTGCTTAAGAGTCTGTTTTTTTCCTTTGTTAATTTTTTTTTTTTAAATTACATACATGAGTGAAATCATATGGTATTTGTCTTTCTCTGACTTACTTCACTTGCCCTCTAGGTCCATCCATGTTGTTGTAAATGATAAGGTTTCACTATTTTTTAATAGTTGAGTCATATTCCATTGTGTGTGTGTGTGTGTGTGTGTGTGTGTGTGTGACATCTTCTTTATCCATTCATCTACTGATGGACACTTGCTTTCATATCTTGACTGTGGTAAATAATGTTGCAATTAACATAGAGGTACATATATCTATTAAAATTAGTGTTTTCAGGTGCATATATCTTTTCAAATTAGTGTTTTCATTTTCTTTGAGTAAATAACCAGTAATGGAACTACTGAATCATATGATAATTCTGTTTTTGAGGAAACTTCACACTGTTTTCCACAATGACTCCACCAGTTCATATTTCCACCAACAGTGCATGAGGGTTCCTTTTCCCCCCCACATCCTTGCCAACATTTATTAGTTCTTGTTTTGTTTTGTTTTTTGTTGTTTTTGGTTTGTTTTATAATAGTCATTCTCACAGGTATAAAGTAAAATAGCATTGTGGTTTTAATTTACATTTCCCTGATGATTAGTAATGTTGAGCTTGGTTTTTTGTTGTTTGGTTTTTGTGTGTGTGTATATCTGTTGGCCATCTGTATGTATTCCTTGGAAAAATGTCTATTCAGATCCTCTGCCCATTTTTAAATCAGAATTTTTGGGGTTTTTTTGGTTTTGAGTTGTATAAGTTATTTATATAGTTTGGATATCAACCCCTTATTGGACTTATCATTTGCAAATATCTTCTCCTATTCAGCAGGTTGCCTAGTTGTTATCCTTCAACTGGAAGGTCG